>NW_006408578.1:11123297-11132997 GCF_000296735.1 Chrysochloris asiatica | reverse complement strand
GAATGCGGGACCCTACCCAGAGAAGCAGTGATGCCAGAGATGGAGACGAAGACATGGAGAAAGGGAACCACTGGGGACCCTAGGTTCAGAAAGGGAGCGGGGCTGTGTGCTGATGACCCAGGGGAAGTCTACTAGGGTATACCCTTTGGTTGGTTGATGATGTATGAAGGGAGTTTTAACCATGACAGTGAAACGATATAAGATAGGATGAATGTAAAGCTGATGTTCTCCCATGTAAACTATCACATAATTCACAATAAAACATTAAAACATTTAAAAAAAGAAACATTTAGCGATCTTTTGATGATGGCAGACTATAATTGTCTGTTGGACATCATAACCTCTCAAAAGACCAGATCTTTTTATTTTTAATTTTTATTTTTTCAGTCAATTCCGACTCCCATGTGTGTCAGAGTAGAAAGGTTCTCCATATTATTTTCAATCATTTTGTGATATTTCAGGACTTCTAAGAAATTAGATCTTTTATTCTCATCTACATATAAGAATAATAACTATTGCATTAACTTTCAGAACTGTTGTAAGCATTTAAGTAGGTGATGTTGTTGTTGTTAGGTGCCATTGAGTCAGTACTGACCCATAGCGACCTTATGCACAACAGAATGAAACACTGCCTAATCCTGGGCAAACCTCACTACTGTTGCTATGCTTGAGTCCATTGATGCTGCCACTTGGCCAGTCCATCTCGTTGGGGGTCTTCCTCTTTTTCTCTGACCCTCCACCTTACCAAACATGATTTCCTTCTCCAGTGATTGGTCCATCCTGGCAATATGTCCAAAATATGAGAGACGTACATGTGTAAATTAAAAAATACTAAAGAATGTTAAATATTATAGTTAGTTCTTAAAGCATTTTGAAAATCTGGTTCTTGGTGGGTGGGCCCTATGACTCATAGGGTCACCATGAGCCAGGGCCCAATCAATAGCAGCTAACCATAGCACCAACCACCTCTCTAGTACTCAAGACTTGGTGTGCCTTGAGTTACCCAAATGTCTATGCTATATGCTTGTTTTGTCTCGTGCTTTGACTCTTGCTCTGTGTTTTCTCTGAGCCCTGCTTACAGAAATCTTTTTATGACAGATGTGAGATCATATGAATCTTTGCTCAAACCCTTTCAATAACTTGCCATTGCTGTTAAGTCTATAAGATCCTGCCTTATCGTGCTAAGTCAATTTCATCTCATCCTTTTCCTTGCCTCTCAAGCTCCACACATATAATATTATATATATATACATAATAAAACTTGTGAAAGCCTGAATTTATGTGAGGTGGAAAGCTGTCAGATTAGGAAAAAAAAAATAGTGATAGAAAAGTGGTAAGACTGTTCCCTTCAAAGGTGGAAAACTTGAGAGACCCAGAAAAACATGCAGTTCCACTGAACTCCGGATATCACAGTCTTCCTCAGAAATGATTAAATATCAGAACAACCGATGCCATATGCAGTTGAAAGTTATTTATTTATCTATAGAATTATTGTCACTAAGTGCCATAGAGTTGCTTCCAACTCATAGCAACTGTCTAAAGGGGTCCCGAGGTTGTACATCCTTGTGCAGAATATCTCCTTAAAAATATTTTTTCCCCTCGGATCAGCTGGGGATTTGTGTGACTTGTTCTCTCATCATAAACCATTGAGAGTGTAAGGAGACCAAAGTTGCTTATGCATTTTAGATCTGTATACTGTTACTTAAGCCCTGTACTCTGTGGACAGTCAATGTGTTACTTAATTCAATGCCAGATATCTGTTTGGGAAATCCTGGTATGGAACTGTAGGGTAGGCACTAAGACCATAACGTTGGTTTGAACCACAAGGTTGCTGGTTCAAACTCACCAGCCACTCCTCAGAAACCCTATACAGAGTCGCTATAAATCAAAATGAACTCAAAGGCAGTTAACAACAACAGCAAACTGTTTGTTGTTGTTTAAGTGCCATTGAGTCACTTCCAAGCCATAGTGACCCTGTATAGGGTTTCCGAGGAGCAGCTGGTGAGCTTGAACTGCCAACCTTGCAGTTCAAACAGTTTTGCAGTCTGGCACATTAACCCACAGCTCCACACCAGTTAGGTGTCTAAAAAAACCACCAGGAATTTCAGTTAATCCAGAATGACGGACGTAGTCAGCTGTTTCTTAAGAATAAATTGCCCAGGGGCAGAATTCTGTTTTCCACTACACTCGTTTTCTGATAACTTGTTTTGTTGTTGTTGTTAGGGGCCACTGAGTTGGTACAGACCCATAATGACCTTATGCAAAGCATAATGAAACACTGCCCAATCCTGGGCCAATCTCACTACTTTTGCCACACTTGAGTCCATCGATGCTACCACCTGGCCAATCCGTCTCATTGGGGGGGTCTTCCTCTTTTTCTCTGACCTTCCTCCTTACCAAATATGATCTCCTTCTCCAGTGACTGGTCCCTCCTGACAATATGTCCGAAGTATGAGAGATTAAGTTTGACCATCTTGGCCTCCAAGGAACACTCTGCCTGTACTTCTTTGAAAACGGATCTATTGGTTCTTTTGGCTGCCCATGGCACTTTCAGTATTCTTCTCCAACACTGTAACTCAAAGGCATCAATCCTTCTATGGTCTTCCTTATTCACTGTCCAGCTTTTGCATGCATATGAGGTTATTGAAAATACCATGGTTTGGGTCAGGCGCACCTTAGTCCTCAAGCTGACATCTTTGCTCTTCGATACTTTAAAAAGGTCTTGTGCAGCAGATTTGCATAATGCAATACGTCATTGTTTTCTTGACTGCTGCTTCCTTCCGTGAGTGTTGATAGTTGATCCAAGAAGAATGAAGTCCTTGACAACTTCAATATTTTCTCTGTTGATAAGAGTGTTGTTTATTGGTCCAGTGATGAGGATTTTTATTTTCTTTACATTGAGATGTAATCCATACCGAAGGTTGTGCTCTTTGATCTTCATCAATAAATGTTTCAAGTCCTCTTCACTTTCAGCAAGCAAGGTTGTATCATCTGCATATCGCAGCTTATTAATGAGTCTTCTTCCAATCATGATGCCACATTTTTCTTCATAAAACTCAGCTTCTCAGATTACTTGCTCAGCATACAGGTTGAACAAGTATAGTGAAAGAATACAACCTTGTCACACACCTGTTTTTATTTTAAACCATTTAGTGTTCCCATGTTCTGTTCAAACAACTGCCTCTTGGTCCAGGTACAGATTCCTCATGAGAACAAATACTCATACTTCGCAATGTTGTCCATAGTTTGTCATGATCCACACAATCGAAAGACTTGGCGTAGTCAATAAAGCACAGGTAAACATCTTTCTGATGTTCTCTGCTTTCAGTCAAGATCCATCAGGCATCAGCAATGATATCCCTCATTCCACGACCTCTTCTGAATCCGGCTTGAACCTCTGGAAGTTTTCTGTCAATGTATGCTTGCAGCTGTTTCTGTATTACCTTTATTAAACTTCACTCGCATGGGATATCAAAGAGATTGTCCGAGGATTTCCGCATTCCATTGGGCCACCTCTCTTTGGAATGGGCACAAACATGGATCTCTTCTAATCAGTCAGCCAGACAACTTGTAGGTGTAGTTTAAGTGTTGTTCCCACTGACATTTTTATGTTTTCAGTTTTCTTGTCCAGTTTTTAGGCATGTGATGATAAGTATTATGGAAATGTCAATATAAGTGTCAGTGTCTTTGATGTGAGTTAGCGTACATAAGTTGTCATTTTAGTTCAACATTTCTTCAAATGTTGGTTTTACATGTAACAGCCAATATCTTTCCTGATATGCACAGAAAAAGGCTGCAAAATGTATCCACTTGATGAGAGCTTAGGAGAATGAGAAAAGTTATAGGTAAAACAGATTACACTAGATCTAAGGAGCTCTAGTCGTGTAGTAGGTTATGAGTTAAGCTGCTAACTGCAAGGTCAGCTGTTCAAATCTACTAGCCGCTTGGTGGGTGAAAGATGAAGCTTTCTGCTCCCAAAGATTTACAGCTTCAGAAGCCCTATGCAGGATCACTATGAGTAGGAACTGACTCCAAGGCACATAACCACCACCATGATATATGTGCCCTTCAAAAAAGCAAACTAGTGCTTTCCAAAAATGGTAATGTTTGATGTTTCTGCCTTCTAGTCCCCTAAATCTAGCATATTGGAAGGGAATACCTGGTGCATGAAAGATTATATTCTTAAAATGTTCTACCTTGCTTCAGGGTTTTTTTGTTTTGTTTTGTAGCAAATATAATCACTACACAAACATACATACTCACTATTAATAATTTCCATAGGTGAACTTATTTTATTGCTGTTGTAAGTGCTATTGAGTCATTCAGACTCTAGAAACCGTATAGGGTTTCTGAGACTATAATCTTGGTGGGAGTAGAAAGCTTCATCTTTCTCCCATTGGTGCCACTGATGGGCTTCACAACAGACCTTGCAATTCACAATTCAAAACTTATTCTACAGAGACACTGTGGTTTATCTCTGTATCCTACTCCCTCTTCATCCTCAACACTCAGTTTGATGTTCTTTTCACATATACACCAAATTTTACTGTCTAGTTAAAATTTTCCCTGAGCTAAATGTGGCAATTCTCTTGAGTTCTTTTATTATTACTGTGAATTGAATGATAGTTTACATAGGAGAATATCAGTTTTGCACTCATTCTATCGCATTTTGTCTCATTGCAATGATTCCCATCACCTCCATGCATCATCATTTAACAGTATTTGCATCTATTCCATCTGGGTTTTTGGTGGTGGTGATATTTTTGATGTACACAAAAACACTCAGAAATATGTAATCATTTAAACAACCAAAGGGCAAATTCTGCAAGCCTGCCTCCTGGCCACCAGCACACAGCCTTTCTCTTTCCATGAGTCTAGAGTCCTCATCTTTGCCTCCATCTCTGGTGTTGCTGCTTCTCTGGATAGGGTTCCACATTTCACCATGCTCTTTTCCCTCGATGATCCTAGGGTCCTCTTTTCCTGGGCTGTAAGATTGACTACTTCTCCTTTTTTGTTACAAAATTTGTACCTTTATGGTTTAACAGTCATAATAACAATTACTTACTACTGAATCATAAGAATTTTATTACCATCTCTTTTCACCAGACCCGTCTAGACAAAATGAAAACTATTCAGTGGGGACTCTACCTTTTCCCACACACTCTTAAACTAAACTCCCTCTTGAAAACTTGTAAGCCAGTCACTTCATGCCTTTATCACCCTCTCATTTTAGGTAGCCAATGTTTAAGTTGCCTGTCCCTATCAACCCTATATACAGAGGGAATAGGATTGATAACTGATGTGAAGACTCTTTCCCTCTTAGTTGGTATTTTGAACTACTACTCATTGTTTCATTGCAATGATTAAATTCTCCTTTGTGCATCTTCATTCAACAGTATTTGCTTCTATTCCCTCTGTTTGGTTGTGTGTGTGTGTGTGTGTATGTTGCTTTTTTTGGGGGGGGATAGGGGGATGCACACAAAAACACTCAGGAATATATAATAATTTAAACAACCAAAGGACACATGCTGCAAGTCTGTCTCCTAGCCACCAGCACACAGCCTTTCTCTTCCCATGAGTATAAAGTCCTCAGCTGCTACCTCTCTCCATGTCCTCATCTCTGGTGTTGCTGCTTCTCTGAATAAGGTCCCACATTCCACTCATGCTCTTCTCCCTTGATGGTCCTAGGGTCCTCTGTTCCTGAAATGTAGATTAACTACTCGCCACTTTATGTTGCAAAACTTTTATCTTTACAGATGTGACAATTGCAGTTAGTCAAGATAACCTCTTGAATTCTTAATGTAAAATATTCATTTTTTTTTTAAATGATTATAAAGACAGTCTTCCTGGATAAAAATGTCCTAAATAAGATTCTTATATAAAACACAAAAGATAACATGTTTAATGGAAAGACAGAAATGTTTCATAAAGCAGTGATGTCATATGGGAAAAAATTAGTATCTGCCTATGAATAAAAAAATAGAAGAAAATACAGTAACATTAGCCAAAACACTGAAATTGGGATGAATGACTTGGTGACAACACTAAGCTTAAGTAACTAGACTGTTGTTGTTGTTAAGTGCCATTGAGTCAATTCTGACCCATTGCGACTATGTGTAGGGTTTCCTAGGAGCAGCTGGTGAGCTTGAACTGCTGACCTTGCAGTTCAAATGGCTTTGCAGTCTGGAGCATTAACCCACAGCACCACACAGACTGGGGAGACCCTAATTCACTCAAGACCAGGGAAACTGCATCCTAGACTTTCTTCCTCCTCTTGGACCTCTCTGTTAAAACATTTAGAACATCATGGAATTGCATAAGTTGCCTTTTGGATTAAAATAAGATGATACATATAAAAATACAGAGAACCCTATCAGACACATTATTTACTGAATACACATTTGTTGAACCTTAATCCCATAAACATAATCCTTGCGTGTTAAAAATGTAAATTCTTAGACAAAGAATGGGTGAATAAATTATATTTCCGTGGTGAACCCATCATTTCCTTTAATCTTTGATTCAATAAATCTAAGTTAAACAGTTATGAGGCCCAGGGCTTTTGCTAAATGTTCAGTTTTGACCATTAACTAAAGACAGACACATAAAATGGTAATTACATTGTACATCCTGGTGAGCCCACACTAGAACTCCCATTCCTGTATGAAGATCTTCAATTTACCAATCTCTAAGGGCACTGGAGTCCTAGTGTGGCACTGTAAGGCAAGCACTTGACCATAAGGTCAGTTTGAACTGCAAGGTTGGTGGTTCAAACTCACCAGTCACTCCTCAGAAAAACTCTATACAGGGTCATTATGAGTCGACTCAACAGTACTTAACAACAAACAACAGAGAGCACAAGGGAAGCTTATCATAGCAAGAGATACAGTGGAGCAATGCCATTCCTCTATTTCCTTATATCAGCAATGAGGGTTAATCCTCAGGTAGTTTATTTTACCAAAGAAAATACCCACTGAATTCTTACATTGCTATAGATTAAACAATACAGCCACTCATTTCTTTCACTCTAGAATGCACTATCCTTTGCAATGTGTCTTTGTGGCTCATTTCATCAGGTGGTAGTGTTCATACCCCACTGCTTGAATCTGAGCTGACCTTGGGCCTACGTGGAAAGGTAGAGTGTGACAGAAATGACATTGCACAACTTCCAAGTGCAGATCTCAACAGATCTTGCAGCATTCATTTTTGCTCTCTTAGAATGCTATTCTGAGACCACTCTGGAAGAATGCCAGACTAGCGTGCTGGTGGATGAGCAGTCACGTGGATAGTGACCGAGGTTTTGTAACCAAAGGTCAGCTCTGATGGGTAAGTATGTCAGGCATGCTTCTTGGTTCCCTCAGCCCAGCTGAACCTAAAGTTTTATGTAGACATACCAGGGAGTCCAGGAAAAACTAGCAGAGAACTGCCCAGGATTCATGGTGAGATGGCGAGAAAAAGAAATGCTTGTCTTTGTAAGCCACTTAACTAGGGGGGGTTGCTTTCCAAGCAGTCATTAACTGCAGCAGGAATCCTCACCCTTACTTAAAGCAGTCACTCTAAAATCCATCTGGCTACCACAAAATGCCACAGATTTTGGACTCTGACCACTAATTGTCACTGCTTCCACAGTGATGCTGTGAGTAAGAAGTGTGACAAAGAATCGAGGTTGGATGGTGTGCCTGCCCGCATGTGTACTAGGGAACTGTGACCTAACGTAGGTAATGTGAGCCACAGTGGATTTAGAAATCATGGCTGAGTTTTGTGAGATGACAGGGCGCACAGTAGTTGTGATCTGCTTTTCCTTTCTACCGTTGCTCCAGGGTTGAAAACAGCAACTAATAGCTACACACAGTTAAGTGCACTCAGATAGAAGGTTCTAACATTCCAAAATACTATTATATAGGCCACGAGTTTAGTCCCCATTTATGAAATGCACTGAAAGCAGGAGAGATGAAGACTTTTAAAACACGTACCAGGCAGCATTCACTTTCTATAAAAGGTGAAGTCCATTTACACTCCTCATTTAGCTGATGAGGATGAGCCATTTGCTTAATGGATAATTTTAATTTGATTTCCAATAAGTGGATTAAGTAATTGAAGAACTTCAAGACACGGCCAAATATTTGTTGTTGCATATAGAAGAGAAACCAGAGCCCTTTCCTTCTGCAATTTAAGATGGAAAATTCCTATTAGTCAAACTATCAATAAGGCTTCTTTATTAAGCAACATTCTAATGGCCTGACTTCAGTGGTTGACACGTTGTAGACATTTGCAATGTTACGCCAAGGTTGCGGGCTATTCTGATAGGTCTCACGCTGTTAGTCCACTTTGTTAAATAGAAGTTGATTTTATATTTAGCTGTGCATGGAGTGTACAGATGAAACAAATCACTCCCATAAGCTCAACAAGATGAATAGTTGCTGTTGAGAACTAGCAAGGAGCTGGATGCAAGATTAATATGCAGTCCCAAGTTCCACTTCCCACAATTTTTATTGATTATGTGAAAAAGTACTAAAATTCATGATTTCTTAGGTGAGTTAGATTGAAAGTCTTGCATAGTAGCTACAGTAGATGTAATTTCTCTGAAATGTACCATTTGTCTACAAATACAGCTTTTCATTTGGGACCATGGGTAATGAGTTCTATGAGAGCAAAGCCTTTCTGATGGCACTGTTGTCACAAATATTCTCTGGTTCTCAGGCCTCTTTGCTCTCTTTGGTCTTTGCCAAATTGACTCCTTGGGAGAATTTCCTAACTGCCCCTCCTGCTGTGGTCCAAATACCAGGACTTATTTGGTGTTTGTTTTTCCATTCCCACAAACCACAGAAGATTGAATGTTGATGTTTCTTAGCACTAAGATCTTTCTACTAGCATCTGAATGGCATTCCAGTTAATTTGACAAAGCATTCCATCTTCTCACAGTAGGGGTAGGAAAAGAGAAAAGGCAACTAAAGCCTGCCTTTAATTATTTTATTTTTATAATTTAAGTATTAGAGTTTGGTTGCCTGAGAGAGGATTTAATCAGGTTTGGTACAGGACATGTGAGGGGACTTCAAAAAGTTCATGGAAAATGGAATTAAAAGATAATGTGATGTTTCCATGAACTTTTTGAAGCCCCCTTGTAATACCAGTTTTATCACTCCTCTGTCATTTTAGAAAAGATATGCCTACGTTCAACTAGATTGTTGTTGGGTATCATCAAGTCAATTCTGACTTATAGCAACCCCATATGACAAACTAGACTACCTGTGGGGGTTCCTTTTTGTGGGGGAAGTCTTGGTGTGGTGCTGTAGGATAAGCACTGTCCCACTAACTACAAGTTTAGCAGTTCAAATCCACTAACTGATCCTTAGAAACCCCATACAAGGTCACTATGAATCTGAACTAACTTGATAGCACTTAATAACAATGATCTTTATTGAAGTACATATCTAGGTTTTTTCCCTGGAAAACTGCTTTGATTATTAGGTCTTCTTCCTATTAAAAATTATTGTTTTAGTACATTCTTGTGTTTTCTTATAATATTAAAATATGAATTTGACAGGGTCTGTGGTAAGTACTATTAAAGACCCTGTATTCTTTTCTATGAGTTAGTCACTAATGGCAGAACATAGTCAATGAAAATACTGGCGAGGATTTTTTATATTAAATTTTTTTTTTAATTAAATGTTTTTATTTTGCATTGAGTGAAAGTTTACAG
>NW_006408578.1:11106300-11114033 GCF_000296735.1 Chrysochloris asiatica | reverse complement strand
GAGCTGGTTCCCGCCCCGCCCCCCCAAGCCCAAAGGAGCTGGGGATGCCGCAGCACCCTTTTAAAAAGCCTGTAATTCCTTGCACAGTGATTTCTCAAAGAAACGGGTCTAAGGCTCTGGCGCACTAAGATTTACGTGGGCCGTCAGACTGTGAATTCCCACCTGGGAGGCTCAACTCGCGAGCTTCCCCCTGCCCCCCGATCCCGGAGCCCCCACTCACAAGCACCGCCTGGCCGCCCTGGCAAACCGGAAGTCCTTATATTAAATTTTTAAAAATTATTATTATCATATTTGTTTCCCATTTATCAAAGCTTGCCTGCATCAATAAAGCTTAAAAGTTATTAATAGATATTGACCCTCTTGATTGTTTAGATATATCAAGTTTTGCAACATATTTTGGTATTGTTGTTGTTGTTAAGTGCTATCAAGTTGATTCTGATTCACAACAACGTTGTATAGGGTTTTCGAGGAGCAGCTATTGATTTTGAACCATTTACCTTGTGGTTCAAACCGACCGACCTTACAGTTCAGTGCAGGACTGTTGTTGTTAAGTGCTGTCGAGTAGGTTTTGACCCATAGCGGCCCTGAATAGGATTTACAAGGAGCAGCTTGTGAGTTTGAACTGCCGACCTTTCAGTTCAAACCGTCTGTGTAGTCCAGCGCATTAACCCACCAGCACCACACCAGGACTGCAGTGTAGGATTGTTGTTGCTGTTAAGTGTAGGATCAGGCCCTCTTAAAATGTCTACTCACAAGTACATTAAACATGAAGCCTAAACTATCCCTTTAGATCAGAGTCCAACTACAGTATATAAACTGAATTCTTCTTGATGCTTGAACTTTGAGTATTTATGTTTTATTTATAATTTTTGACTTCAAAAGAATATTTTCACATAGTGACTATTACTACTATAAAAATTCCCTATGCTTTGAGTTCAAAATGGTTTGAAATGCAAGGTCGTCGGTTCAAATTTACTAGCCGCTCCTTAGAAACCCTACACAGGGTCTCTATAAGTCAGAATCAACTCCATGGCACTTAACAACAACAACTATACTCCACAAGTACTGGTGTGACACTATAGGATAAGCATTGGATCACTAACCACAAGGTTAATGGTTCAAACCCACCAGTCCACTCCTTGAAAACCTCCTTGGAAAATAGGGTCGCTATGAGTTGAAACCTACTCTACAGCTCTTAACAACAACAAGTATACCCCAAAGAACCCTGACAACGCAGTGGTTAAGTTCTGAGTCAGTACTAACTTAATGGCACCTAACAACATCAACAACAGCAACAATTGAAAGGTTGGTAAATTCCAACCCACTAGCTATTTTGTAAGAGAAAAAAAAAAAAAAATCTAGGGATCTACTTCCATGAAGATCGTTGCTGTTGTTCAGTGTTGTTGAGTTGGTTCTGACTTATATCAACCTTGTATAGGCTTTCCAAGTAGCATCAAGACTACAGCTTAGGAAGCCCTATGGTGTTGCTGGAATCTGTCATGTAAGGTTGCTATGAGTCAGAATTGACTCATCGGTGTACACACTTATGTTTTCCCAGAAGTCTAATGTAAATTTGAGAGTAAGTAAGAATGAGCTCTGAGAATGAGTTAATACACTTTGAAACATAAGAGGGGTCTTTAAACCATTTATGGAAGCATAGAATTAAAAGATAATAGAATAAAAGTATTTTTAAAAGTGCTAATGGTGTTTTAGGAGTCCTGGTGTGGTGCTGTGGGTTAATGCACTGGACTGCAAAGTCATTTGAACTGCAAGGTCAGTGATTCAAGCTCACCAGCTGCTCCTTGGAAACCCTATACAAGGTCGCTATGGGTCAGAACTGACTTGATGGCACTTAACAACAACAATGGTGTTTTACTATCCCATTATTTCCCCACCTTCTTATAGGGTATTTTCTGCCTTCTTGAATGCAAGTTGAAGAAGGTATACATTTGAGACACAGATCTTGCTCTACAAGAGGAATAGCAGCTATACGGTTAGCTACTTAGAGCAATCCGAATGTGTTCCATGAGAGGTTGCAGAGCTGCTGAGCTGTGGTTTGTCAGTATCACTGCCCTGCTCTGAGCATGGTCCAAGGAGCATGCTGGTCCATACTGCAAATAGAAACGACAATCCAGCAGTACAAAGTAAGTCTCCTCTGAAGAATGAACAACTTCTGCTGACCAGGAGTAGGGCAAATGTAGAAGACAGACTTTTCTGAGAGCACTTCACTTCCCATTCCAACCACTGTTCTCTAGATAGCTTATCTTCATGTTACAATGCAAAGAATGTGCTTCATGTTTTAGCACTTGGATTTCCAAAAGTGTTAGGGTTGATCTGCTGACTCATGTATATTAAGAGTTTAAACATTCACATTATTTGGCTGGACTAGTGGTCTCATAAGCCCTAGCGTAGTATAAACAGTTAGTCACTTGACTACTTTCTAGGGGGATGTCAGTTTGAAACCACTCGGAGATGCTTTGAAGGAGAGGCCTGCCAATCGTTTTCTGAACTAACAACAATAACAATACGAGTTCATGGTTCTTTATTGCTGACTATTATTATCTGAATGTATCACTAGAATGATGAAATAGTGTTTATAGTGATAATTTTTGATACTGAGCGTATGAGCCTCTAATCCCTTCTCCTATATGGAATATTACATTTAGTCATGATTATAGTTCAACTGGATATAGTTAAAATATATTGTCTTCTCTCTACCTGCTCCATCTAGTGCTACTTTAAAATTAAATTACAGTTGGAGAGGATTTGTACAGCTAGAGATTTGAAAATCATTAGTAAAAGGACAAATCATTTAAAAAATGGTCTAATTTCCAATATTGTCTCCAATGTGTAGCACTATTTAGTTCTAAATGACTTATTGAAATGGGCCACCATTTATATGTCTGAAATAATCATGTTAGTTTCAACATACATTACAGAAGCGTACAGGTATATGTATACACATTACAGGTATACTTTGCTTCCAGATATAGAGCACAAATATAAAAGGCACAATGTGAAGCTGCCCAAGGAGAATTCTAATAAGCCCAAAATATATTTATGCAGAAATATGTCAAAGAGTTTCTATAATGAGTATCATGTTGTTATCAACAACATGCTATAGAGTTGTTCCTCTAACCTAGGATTATTGATTTTAGAATCTTAGACAGGCAGATGTTCATATAAATTTTATGGTGTAATAGATAAAATAGAGTTTAGTCTTATGTTAGCTATATAGAACATGTTCAATTAATCCTGGACCCATAGTGACATTGAAAATACAGGCAAATGCAAAACATTCAATGGAAAGCCTTTTGCTATGTGAATTTTATGCTATATCCTATACAGGAAAATCTACAAATGGAATTGCCTTTTTATCTTTCTCCTTCCCATGTTGCTTCTTTATGTAACATTGGTATTATGGGAACTATTACAGAAAATGAAAAGTAAATGAGACCACTTGTAAACCCAATGATGTTTCCTTAAAATTATAATGAGATGGAAGTTAGGTGAATCCGTTCTACACTGTCTAACTCTGGGTTGGAAGACTGTACTACTTAGAATGCTGTTTGGATCCCCATTTAAAATTGGCTGATGACTGTAGGCACATACACATCACACACATAGGTGCACATGCCCCTAACACACACACACACTCACACAGACAAGGAGAGGGGAGACAGAGAGATTTAGTCTGAGCCCTTCTGCTACATAAAATTTAGCAGCCGTTAAACAAATAATTGCTTTATTTTAGAAGCTTGTTCTAATTAAACATTAGTCACACACTCTCCCTTGACCCCTGCTTCCTGTGTTAAGACTCACCATCCTAAAAAGCTTACTTTACGCATTCCATAATTACAAAAAGTTCCCAGCAGAATGCGCTGTTTTATTGTACTGTTGCCTTTTGAAAGCCAAAAGTATATATGTGTGTGCTTGCATTTATAAATATAAATTCACAAATTTATATGAGTGAAGATCCAAGAGTATGTTTCACAGTATTTTTTTGTAGTCATATTCCAAAAAGCATGAGGGAAGGAGAGTGTATAGGCTATGCTGGGGAAGGGAGGCTGGAGAAAGGAAAACAATAGGTGCAAATTTCTACCCGTTTCCTCAGGCATCCATAGCAGCTGCTTAATGATACATGTATCATTATATCCTGGAGTAGTTGGAGGGCACAAACAGACTTGATTACACTACAGACAATTGTTTCACAATAATTCGGGGCCATTTTTCATTAGCTGTCTCCCCTCACAGCAAAACAAGGGGTAATTTTTTAAAGGAACAAAACAAAACAAAACAAAACACCCTTATACCACAGTCAGGGTGTCCAGAAGTTAAAGATTTTTAATAATTCATCATGTGAAACATTTTAGGCTAAATGGTAAATTTCTCAACTATGACAACAAACTATGAGAGAAAAACAAAACCAGAGCTTAACTTGATTTGATAAAAAGCAATAGGGTAAATAAAAGAGATTACATGCTCACTTTTCACGATTGGATTATTCTTTTTTATTATGATTATTATTACCCTGCTCTGGTCTAACAGTTTTTGTCACTAGTAGGTGGAAAAAGAAGGGTTTTTTTTTTTTTTTTTTTTCAATTGACTAGAATCTGATTTCTTTTTAAAAGATACATGGAAAACTCTCTCTGGTTATCATCTGAGTATTTTTTAGATATCAATTGACTAGAGTTATGGTAAAGTCCACTTTTACATTTTCTTTCTAAGAAAGATGAAGAATTTCCATTGATTTGCATGTTTTCCAAAAAGCTGAATGAGGTAATTTAAGACTTTACATGATAGTGACAATACTAAGTAAGAGTTACAAGGAGCTATATCTCAAACCATGTTTTCTAAGTAATTGTTATGCATTAGTAGAGCTAATCAACACAGTCACCTGATGAAGAAGGTACCCTTACTATTCCAGCACCACAGAATCTAATCCAGGGGTTTTTCATTCACCTTATGCAAGGGATGCTCTGGCAGCCTGGTGAAGTCTCAGGGTGCTTCAGAACCACTTAATAAACACATAAAATTAAGCTAATAGAATGATGAAGAAAATCAATTCTAATGAAGTAGCTATAAAAATATTTAATAATATTGCATAGGCATGTTTTTACTTCTTCATTAATGCATCCAGTATAAATATGCATGGAGGTATCTATTAACAACTGCAATTTCAAATCAGTGATGAGCATAAACAAAAATTTAAGGGAATGTTAGTAATTCTAAAGTGATGTGAGACGATCTGTAATTTCATCTGGTGCTAATAATATTGTGATTTGTTACCTGCATTCATAATTGGTGGCAAAGCTAGCTCTCAGTTAAAAGTTAGTGAAGATACAGATGTCCTCTTTTTCTCAGGCACGTCATGAATCCTAGATTAATAATTACTGATCATCTCATTGTATATAACTGCCAGTTACTCCAGAATAAAACTTAATTATTGTAGGGATCAGAATTCAAATGGAAAACTTAACAGGGGCCAGATATGTGCTGTGTTTCTTGGTTCCGGTGCTGGAGGGGTATCATTTGGTTGTATAGTGCTTCTAGTTAACAAAATCTTCCAGTTTTTCTTCTTGATAAAAATAGACACTATTCAAGAAGAACATTCTATGAATCTGGAACAACATGGAGTTTATTACAATGCACCTTCACTCCTGTCTCTGCAAAATCTTTAACCCTTATCGTTTTTTGAGAGCTGGTGTGGCACTGTCAAATAAGCATTGGAATCAAGTTCATCAGTTCAAACCCACCAGCTGCTCCTTGGAAATCCTATACATGATCGCTATGAGGTGGAACCAACACAATGGCATTAACAATAGCAAATCCTTACAAATTTGTTTTCTTCACTACAACATTATTTTTTCAATTTTACAACTTTTTAAAACCATGAATGTTATTTCTTTCATGGTTATTTCTTTGCATAGGTCATTTATATTAAAGAAGCCTCTTTTTAATTTTCTTCCTCAGTGTTTTGTACTTTTTGGTAAGCTTTTGTTGTTAGCTGCTATCAAGTTTGCCTGACTCATAGTGGCCCTTTCTTAGAGATTTAGTAAGAGTTAGTTTCAATTGTTGTATAGCAGTTTTTTGTATTGTGAATAAATTTTTATAAAACCAATTTTATTTATTTGGAATTTTGAATTCCAATTTCTAAATGCTCTATTTCCTTCCTTTAAAAACAAATCACTAAAAGGGAGGGGCTACAGCCAGACCAGCACAGAGAAGCAGTGCAAAAAGTGGTGCAGAGACATTTGCAAAAAGAGGTGCGGGAGATTCTATACATTTTTTCCTCATCTTCCCTGTCACGCCTTCTTTGCCCAGCCCAGATGCCTTCAGGTAGGTGGGTGTACACAGCCCTTCCCCACCCCACCCCCAAAAGAAAGAGTCCAGTGCTGACCCCACAGTGCAGAAAGAAGGAGTTTGGCAGCTACTTATGACATCAGCTTTGGGGTGGCAGCCCTAAAATTGACTTGTAAGGGACCCTTGGTGGCTGTGTGCCATGGAGTTGGTTCTGACTCTTGGCGACCCTGTGCGGGATTTCTGAGGCTGTGGGTCTTTGCGGGAGTGGAGCACCTTGTCTTTCTCCCACAGAACAGTTGGTGGTTTCGAACTGCTGATCTTGCAGTTTGCAGCCCGATTTGTGACTACTGCGCTACCGGACCTCCTTGTTCAGGACCCTTACCCAGAACTATATAGCAAGAAAAAAGCAGGCCAGTCAGGCCTGACATACAAACCATCGAACAATCTGTAAAACCCAAACATAAAAGGATACAACTACCTCAAAAATTATGCTGTGCACACGTAGATACCTAATTGACCTTCAGAGACAAAAATAGTGGACAATCTGTCTCCCATTAACTTCTCAATATCTATCTGCTCACCTCCACGGTGGTGACTAGAGGAGGGGCCTGAGTGATTGGACACCCCCACCCATTGCTGGAGACTTCTACTGTGCACACACACTGCCTGTGAACACCTGACCACAATTTTACTTTTGTTTCAAAGTGGTGGTTTTTCTCTCTGCTTTTATATTACTTCTCCTATTGGTCTTCTTGATCACACATCTTTCCTGGGGGTGGAAGCTTTTTTCCCTACTTTACCCAAGAAGAGACAGCAACCATGGCCATATAACCAAGCTACAAGCATACTCCATAATATTCCACCATTGATACAAGAGCCAATAACAGCTACTAAGCATTGCATCTGAAAAAGGGAAGCCTATCTCCTGATCATATCCACCAGGAGACACCCAGTAAGCTTAATAACACAACAACAAACATCCATTTAAGCATTTTTAAAAAACCACATAACTACTGGAAATGACAAACAAAAGATCTCAAACACAACAAACGATCTCAAAACATGTCCTAAAACAGAAAAGAATAACTGAGACAATTGTGTTGGAGATAGACAAAGGCTCTGCAGAAGAGGGAGAGCAAGTTTTGAATTTGCCTGAGAAAGAATTCAGAAGAATGATATGGAAACAAATGGAAATGCTCAGAAAAGGAGTGGAGGAAAACAAAAAAGAAATCAGGAAAGTACTACAAGAGCAATCAAACAAGATTGATACAGTGATGGAAACAATTCAAAACCTGCAAAAAGAGGTCCAGATGATTAGTAATAAAATAACAGAAATGGACAATACACTGAAAGGGGAAAGGAACAGAATAGAAGAGATGGAAGCCAGAACTAGTGAGCTGGAAGACAAATCTCTTAATACTGTTAAGATA
>NW_006408578.1:11102793-11104580 GCF_000296735.1 Chrysochloris asiatica | reverse complement strand
AAGAAGTGACTGGCTTACAGGCTTTCAAGAGGAAGCCTATTGCCCAGGAGACATCAAGGCAAGTGGTTGGGTCCGCCTCAAGGCAAACCCCCTTCTAAGACTAAGGCTTAATGGAATGCATTCTCTGATTGGTGACCACTTTCGTCATCGACAAGGGGAAGCGAGGGAAAAACAGCAATGAAGCTACCAACTAAGCCCTACAACGTTCGATAGACTCCTGTGAACCTAGATGGAGACCTGGTTGGCCAGTAGTGTGCCAAGTCCAGGGGACTCTTGGACCCAGCTAGAGTCAGCCACAGAGGACTAGAGTGAAGAGTGAAGTGTCCAGCTGATAAGAAGAGAGGTCACATGCATAAGTACACCCACACTTGCAGATAATACCCACTTGACCTGGCTTCAATGGCTGGATGATCAGAACTCAAACAGAAGAAGAAAGAAGAGGGAAAAAAGTATAATCTGATACAATTTGATGAACTTGACACACACCTATGGAAGCAATAGCTCAAAAGAGTGAACAAATCTTCACAGCAAGGATTATTCCCACCTCTATCATACACGGAGAGGACAGGGATGGGCAACTTGGACTTTGGCTACCCAGAAGGGAGGCGGAGGGGCTACAGAGGCAAGAAGTGACTGGCTTACAAGCTTTCAAGAGGAAACGTGGATTAAGGTAGAATCTCCACTGAGTAGTATCCATTCTGCCTAGTCAGGGTTGATAAAAGGAGATGCAGATATGTCCCTTGTGATACAATAGCGAATAATTTTTATCAGGACTGATTGTAAGAGCTGGAAATGTAAAGGTGGATGTAAAGGCAAAAGGAGGGGAGTGATTAACTTTACAGTCTAGGAAAGGAGGTCCCAGGGACCATCAAAGGTAAAGAGCTGAGAATGGAACCCTACCTACCCAGAGAAGCAGTGATGCCAGGGATGGAGGCAGAGACAATGACATGGGGAGATGGAGCGGCTGGATCTGCAGAGAGAGAGGGGTGGTGTGTGGATGACAGGGGGGCAGGCTTGTGTGTATACCCTTTGGTTGATCGATGATGCATGGAAGGGATTGTAACCATGGCAAGGAAACGATATACGACAAGATCAATGTGAAGCTGATGTCCTCCCATGTATACTATCACATAATTCACAATAAAGTATTTAAAAAAAAAAGCATTCACTAACATATTACCCAGAGGTAATTTCAATATTTGTTTTACATCCTTCTCAATTATTTTTTATACATAGATTTTTCATAGTAAAATGTAATCATACTCTACAAACTGCTTTGTAACCTATTTGCTAAATAAAATATCAACATGGCAAAAAAGAAAAAAAAAAAGGGAGCCTAGTTCCAGACAAGGCAGGGGAAGGTAGAATCACCACTGAATGATTTCCAATTCATTGGGACAGGGCTGGCAAAAGGAAATGGGGATAAGACTCTTGAGGTACAATAGTGCATAATTGCCATTAGGTCTGACTGTGAGGCTAGGAAATATAGAGGTAGAGGTTTTTTGACAAAAGGAGGAGACTGATTGACTTTGCAGCCCAGGAGCAGAGGTCCCTGAGACCATCAAGTGAGAAGAATGGAGAGTGGGATTCCATCCAGAGAGGCAGGGATGGAGGCAGAGAAGATGATGTGGACAGATAGAGCAGCTGGGGACACTGGACTCAGGGCTGGAGAAGGGCTGTGTGCTGGTGGCCGGGGATGGAGGAGTGGGCCTGTGTGATGTACCCTTTGGGGTTATATGATGATGCATGGAGGGGACTGTAATCATTGCAATGAAATGAAGTACGAT
>NW_006408578.1:11098500-11099740 GCF_000296735.1 Chrysochloris asiatica | reverse complement strand
AAACTTTCACTCAATCCACAATAAAAACTTTAAATTAAAAAAAAAAAAAAAAAGAATATGCACAGCCTCTGACCCTTGTCACAGCTTCTAGGGATAAGATCAGAAACGACTGCAGAGCAATGATTCTGGAGCTAGGACTTAACCGGGGAATGTTACGATTGAGTGTATTGTTAAGTGCCATCCAGTAGATTTCAACTTATGGCGATACTGTATGAGGGTTTCCAAGGAGCAGCTGGTGGGTTTGAACCACTGACCTTGTGGTCAACAGTCGGATGCTCATCCTATGTCTCCATGCCACACTCATTACTGCTTGGTGATGATGGTGTTGTGTGCCACTGAGTTGGTTCCAATTTCAATGACCCTTTATTGGGTTTCTGAGGTTGTAAATCTTTATGGGAACAGAAAGCTCCATGTTTCTTGCCTAGTGACTGCTAGATTTGAATTACTAACCTGAGCTTAGCAGTGAGTTCATAATCCACTACATTACCAGGGCCTACTATATGTGCAGGGCTGTTCTAAGAGTTTAATATATACTAACTCATTTAAGGGAGCCTTGGTGTAGTACTGTAGAATAAGCACTGGACTGCTAACAACACGGTCTACAGTTATACCCACCAGCCACTCTTGGAAACCCTATATAGGGTTATGAATCTGAACCGACTCAACAGCACACTGCAACAGCAGCCAATCTAACAAGAAAAAAGAAAAATACCAACACAAAAACCTTGTCATCATGTTGATTCCAACTCATGGCGACCCCATGTGTCTCAAAGTAGAACTGTGCTGAATAAGATTTTCAATGGGTGATTGTTCACCAAGCCTTTCTTCCAAAACACCTCTTGGGGGTTCTAAGTGCCCACTGCTCTGTTAACAGTATAGCACCTTACACTTTTACAGGACCCAAGTGCATTTAATAAGAAAGGCAGACCCATTATTCCCATTTTACAGAGGAGGAAAAGTTCAAGTACAATAACCAAGCAAAAAACTTGCTTAAAATTACACAGCTACTATATGTTGTTGTAGTTGTGAGGGGCCATCGAGTTGGTACTGACCCATAGCGACCTTATGCACAGCATAACAAAACATGGCCTGATCCTGGGCCAACCTCACTACTGTTGCCATGCTTAAGTCCATCAATGCTGCCACTTGGCCAATCCATCTTGTTGAGGGTCTTCGTCTTTTTCTCTGACCCTCCACCATACCAAACATGATATCCTTCTCCAGCGACTGATCCCTCCTG
>NW_006408578.1:11094551-11098400 GCF_000296735.1 Chrysochloris asiatica | reverse complement strand
GGGGATGGAGGAGTGGGCCTGTGTGATGTACCCTTTGGGGTTATATGATGATGCATGGAGGGGACTGTAATCATTGCAATGAAATGAAGTACGATAGAATTAGTGTAAAGCTGATGTTCTCCCATGTAAACCTCACAATAAAAACTTATAAATAAATAAGTAAATAAATAAATCACCAAGTTGGTCCAGTTAATAAATACTTGTTGTGTACCATTGAGCCCATTTCAGCCCATATAGCATTTCTGAGGCTATAAATCTTTACAGGAGCAGAAAGGCTCTTCTCTCTCCCTTGGAGCAGCTGATGGATTTGAACTGCTGACATTATCGCTAGTAGTATAGTGCATAGTCCAGAGAAGTTAGCTGAGAAGATTATAAGCAATTGTTTTTTGGGGATTTAAAAAGGATTGTTTTGATAGATTTTCTCAAAGGACAAAGGATGATCGTTGGGTTTATTACAAAGAAGATTGAAGAAAATGGAATACTACGTTGGTAAGAAAAATGCAGTTAAAGTTGTGTTGAGAAATTGTTTTTTCCAACGCAACAATGAACCTGCTTGTTCTTTCAGGCTAGCCTGGGTTGGCATATGAGAGTTTCACTGGGAAACCTTACCCCATCCACCCTCCAGTCAAGTTCACGCCACTTAGGACTTCTTTTTGTTACCAAAACTCAAAGAACATACAAAAGGAACACACTTTAAATCCCTTGAGAATGCTGAAACTACCAGTTTGATGTGTTATAAATTGAAGAACAGAATTCTTTGGGGAAGAGTTGAAAAGATGGAAACACAACTATAAGAAGTATGTAGGCCTTGCTGTTGCTGATAGGTGTCCTTGAGTCAGCTCCAACTCATAGCGACCCACTATGCACAATAGATTGAAACACTACCTGGGCCTGTACCATTCACAGAACTGTTGATACTTGAGCCCATTACTGCTGCCATGGTGCCATCCTTGAGTCAGCTCCAACTCATAGCGACACACTATGCACAATAGATTGAAACACTACCTGGGCCTGTACCATTCACACAACTGTTGATACTTGAGCCCATTACTGCTGCCATGGTGCCATCCTTGAGTCAGCTCCAACTCACAGTGACCCACTATGCACAATAGATTGAAACACTACCTGGGCCTGTACCATTCACACAATTGTTGATACTTGAGCCCATCACTGCTGCCATGGTGCCATCCATCTCATTGGGGGTCTTTCTCTCTTGTGGTCACTCTCCACTTTACCAAGCATATAGTCCTAGGTAGAGGATATATTGAGAAATCATAGCATCATTATGAGCCAAAACTGACTGAAGAGTACCCAACAACATATATGTATGTATGAGAAAGATGAAGCTGACTTCTCCTGGAAAGATTTATAGTCTAGGAAATCTCACACAGGGTCACTTTGAGTCAGAACTGACTTGCTGGAACTTAACAACAACAATGTGGGTATATATATTGCTAAGAACTGTTGAGTCAGTTCTGAGTTATTATTGTTGTTGTTAAGTGCTGTTGAGTTGGTTATAACCCATAATGACCCAGTATAGAGTTTCCAAGGAGCAGCGAGTGAGTTTGAATAATGGACTTTGCAGTTCAAACTGACTTGTGGTCCACTGCTTAGCCTACAGCACCATACCAGGACTCCAAGTGCTGTCAATTTGATTTCAACTCATATCAACCCTGTATCCATTTTCCAAGGAACAACTGGTGGGTTTGAACTACCAACATTGTGGTTAGTAGTCCAGTCCACTGACTGTCCTACAGCGCCATACCAGGACTATCTCTCTGTCTCTGTCTATCTGTCTCTCTCTATATATTTATATAAAGTTGTTGTTGTTAAGTGTCATCAAGTCAGTTCTGACCCATAGTGACTCTGTATACAGTTTACAAGGAGCAGCTGGTAGGTTTGAACCACCAACACTGTGGTCAGCAGTCCACTGATTATCCTGCAGTGCCACACCAGGACTCTCTCTGTCTCTGTCTGCTTCTGCCTCTATCTACACATGCATATATATGTGTATATATAAGTTGTTGTTAAGTGTCATTGAGTCATTTCCGACTCATAGTGACCCTGAGTAGGGTTTCCTAGGAGCAGCTGGTGAGTTTGAATGGTCAACCTTGTGGTTCAAACTGACTTTGTGGTTCAGTGCTTTTCCTAGAGTTCCGTTCCAGAACTCATGTATATACACAAATACAAAAAGAAGAAACCAGCAAGAACTCATTGGAAATGGCAAATTCTCTGTGGTTGTGACAAAAATAATAAATGCCCTATGGAATACGTGATAATACGTAGTCACTGAAATAGAGGCATAGGGAAATGTAGACGTAGACTGAGACCCAACTTTGAAGTACTTGTGGCCTAGTAAAGTGTTTGGACTTTATTCCACAAAATTCAAAGATTTCATCTAAATCTGTCAACAGGAGAGTGAAATCATTACATTTGCTTTGTAGAAAGACTTTATCAGCTTTGTATTCAAGCCTTAGAATAGTATGTCTTCAGCTTATTTTCCACATTGTCTGAGGCTAGCTTGCTCTACTTTTGTTTGCCCCACACCATCCTTGCCCTCCATTTATGAAGCCATCAGCAAGCTGCATACCACAACAGAGGCAAAGCGATTCTCTTGCCACAGAAAGGCAATTTTACATTGTCCTCAACACTGTCAGTTATTTTTTTACCCTCTGCAATATGACCTACTTTGCATCCAAAGCTGCCAGCTGAACAACAACCTCTATCTATTTTTGTGGAATCAGACACTCTGTGATGTCTTCGAGGTTTGCCTAAAGGAGTCTGTGGAAATGGGTGCATCATTGTGGGATATGGAGAAGCTTGGGAACCTGCGTCAATTTCAATGTTACCAAATACAGTTCCTAGGAATTAATTGTTAAAAAAAAATGGTACATCTTCCAAGGGATTGAAAGTATTCTTGGAAAGCTGCTCTTAAAGATTTTATTATGAAGTGCCAACTCATAAAGAAATGGAAAATTATGCCAAATGGGGAGCTATGCCAGAGGATTTGGAACGTAAAATATTACAACTTATTAAGGGGAAAGATGTTTCTTCACTTTATTTATTAGTTTAGGACATCTTTGTCCACATGCTTCTATTATTAAAAGAGTCTAATGTCTTTCAAAAACAAAATCAGAGAATATTAAAGCAATTCAAACTTAACCAAGTAGATGCTACTATCTCATTAATTTATGAATTAATGCATGTAGTACTGCTGGCTAATGTACTGGATTGCAAAGTCAGTTTGAACCACATGGTCGGCAGTTCAAGCTCGCCAGTCGCTCCTTGGAAACCCTATACAAGGTCGTTATAGGTCGAAACCGACTCGATGGCACTTAACAATAACAACATTTAAATAGATGTAATACAGGTAATAGAGGAAGAACATTAGGAATAGTTTGCCTTTAATTCACCTCAAAATATTTATAAATACCAGCCATTAGGTGCAACTGGACTCTTGAGATTCACAACAGATGAGTAAGAGAAT
Organism: Chrysochloris asiatica; assembly: GCF_000296735.1. Lineage (NCBI taxonomy): Eukaryota > Metazoa > Chordata > Mammalia > Afrosoricida > Chrysochloridae > Chrysochloris > Chrysochloris asiatica. Next base: position 11,094,913 of record NW_006408578.1, on the reverse strand, counting down.
GAGGATGTTCAAACTTGATAGCTATTCTGTCCTTGTGAGAGCCTGTCCTCTTCGCCCTGAGGAAACGTAGCCTGGGCCAGAAAGAGTAAAGCAAGTGGCTTCTGGAATGTGCCTGGCCTTTCAGAATTCTACCATGGAAGTCAATTTCAGGGAGTCCTGGTGTGGCGCTATGGGCTAATGCGTCAGACTGCAGAGATGTTTGAACTGCAAGGTTGGTGGTTCAAGCTCACCAGCTGCTCCTTGGAAACCCTACAAGGGTCGCTACGGGTCAGAATTGACTCATCGGTGTACACACTTATGTTTTCCCAGAAGTCTAATGTAAATTTGAGAGTAAGTAAGAATGAGCTCTGAGAATGAGTTAA
>NW_006408578.1:11082528-11087361 GCF_000296735.1 Chrysochloris asiatica | reverse complement strand
CTTGTGCAGCAGATTTGCCCAATGCAATACGTTGTTTGATTTCTTGATCGCTGCTTCTGATAGATGAGCTAATACGGGAACTCACTTGTTACTCCATGTGCTTTCCATCACTCAGCTACTCTAATAAAACCAAGAGTTCCCAGGTCAGAAAATAAGGAGTCCTGGTGTGGTGCTGTAGCACTGGATAAGCACTGGACTGCTAACCACAAGGTTCGTGGTTCAAACCTACCCGCTGCTCATCAGAAACCCTATACCGGGTTGCTATGAGTCAAAACGAACTTGACAGCACTTAACAAAAACAACATCCTAGCCAAGGTCTAGCTACATTCACATGTGCATAACTGGTAGGGTGCAGGAAGTTGGAGATGACAGGATGCAAAGCTGAAGAATGCCTTCTTTCCCATGAGGGGTCATTTTGATTTTTAGTTATAAACTGTGAGAAATTCTGAAACAGTTGTAATCAATGAATGACTTGATCAGAGCTGAAGTTTAGGATGATAACTTTGAAGTAGGGAGCATGGACTGGAAAAGGGTGATGCTGGGAGAAGAGGCCAATTGTAGAGGTCCAGACCAAATAGGAGGGATGGAATCAGGTCTGCATGTACATTTGACACTTGAACACCACAGGTTTGAATTGTACAGGCCCACGTATTTGGGTCTTTGTTTTTTTCCCCAATAATTATACTGGAAACTTTTTTAAAGATTTGTGACAATTTGAAAAAAAATTCACAGACAACCCTCATAGCCTAGAGATATAGGAAAAAAAAAAATCAGAAAAAGTTGCTTATCTCATGAATGCCTAAAAATATATATTTACTAGTGGTTTTTGTGGTTAAATGCCATCAAGTCGGTTCTAAATCATAGTGACCCTGTATAGGAGTGGCTGGTGAGCTTGAACCGCCAACCTTGCAGTTTAAACCGAGCTTTCAGTCCAGTGCATGAACCCTCAGCGCCATTCTATGAAAACACTAGACTATATTATCATTTATTAGTATAAAATATATAATATAAAATATACAAATCTCTTATAAAAAGCTGAAATTCATCAAAACTTATGCACACAAACACTAGCAAACCATACATGGTGCCATTAAGAGACATATAAAAAAGATGTAGTATTAAGTCCTAACTATATAAAACTAAGAATCAGACTGCTAACCTCAGGGTCAGCAGCTCGAAACTACCAGCCGTTCTGTGGGAGAACGATGAGGCTTTCTGCTCCCATAAAGATTTACAGCCTCGGAAACCCTGTACAGGGCTGCTATGAGTCAGAACCAACTCCACGGCACGTAACCACCACCACCATATAAAATGAACTACAGTACATACTGTACTACTGAAATATTGTCATAGGTCCCTTCTGTTGCTATTGTGATGAGTACAAGTGTTATGAGCTTCCACCTACAACACTGTGATGCTAATCATCTCTAGATGAACAGTTCCTCTCTTCAGTAAGTTGTGTATTGCAGTAAGAAGTAATCTCTCACAGTTCTCATCTTATTTTCCCTGTGTTTAGTGAACTTAGCCCTTTGAATAACACCATGATGGAAGTGATCACAAGAAGCATAGAAAGTCATGGCATTGTAAGAAAAAGGTTGAAATGCTTGGTATGTACTGTAGATTGAGGTCTGCAGTTACAGTTACCAGCTATTGTAAAAAACAGAAGAAAGGGGAACTTGTGAAGCCTTTACAGTAGTTCTGCACCCCCACCCCAAAATACAACAACCCGAACAACACTTCTATCGAGGTAATTCCAACTCATAGCAATCCTATGTAGGGTTTCTGAGGCTGTCAAACTCCACAGGAGCAGACATCCTCACCTTCTCCTGTGCAGTTGCTGATGGATTTGAATTGCTCACCTATCCATCAGCAGTCCACTCTGCTGCCAGGGCGCCTTCTATAACAACAGGCATGAAAACTTGGTACTTTTTGCAGTGTGCCTTTTTAATCTCATTTTGAAATGAGCTTTTATGTGGATATAGTTCAATATATACAAGAATGACACACAAAATATGTGCTAATTGACTGTTAATGTTACCTGCAAGACTTCTGATCAACAGTAGGCTATTAGCAATTCAGTTTTGGAGGAGTCAAAACTGGGTGATTCCCAGTTTTCAACTGCATGAAAGACCAACATGATGAACCCCCATGTTGTTCAAGTGTCAACTGTATAGGGTTCCAGAAGTCTGGGGTCTTCCAGGGACTGACTGTGATTTGAAAGGGATATTAAAGTGGGTGGGAATGCATGAGAGTGTATTGGCACTTTATTCAAGAATTCTCCCTCCTGGTGTCAAGGTTGTAAGACAATGAATTATAAGACACGATGATCCAATCACTTAAAATTAGTATTATGGGGTTTCATTCCAGTAAACTAAACCCTATAATCCTTTTTAAAATGTCATTACAAATCTCCTTTGCTTTTCAATAAATATTTAATAATAGGGGATTGCAGAGGAAGGCTATGTTTCAAAAATCATAATTGCTTCTAAAAAAAAAAAAAAACATCTAAAAAGTTGGGTATTAACACACCCAATGTTGTTGAAATGAATTTGTCAACTAAGATGATCAGCGAAAATCCAAGTCTCCAGATCTCTGGGCAGCTATGGAAAGAAGATTGATGATCTCTAACTCAGTATTCTTCCATTTCCCACGTTTGTAAATCTAATTATTCTTTATTTATAGGTTGTATGATACAACCCAATCCTTCATTTTATTAGCAGAGTGAAGAGTTGATCATTTTGCCTATCGGCTGCTTTTACACCGTCTCCTCTTCTGTGGTCCCTGTGCACTCACAGCTTACTTTTAAAGTCATAAGTAACTCTTCCATGGTTTGTTCTTACTATATTTTGTTCTAAACATTAATTGAGTCATTCAACAAACATAATAAAACCTATTTTGGGTTAGGCGCTGTCCTGTCTTTCAGATAAACTGTGAAGCAAACACACAAAGGCAATGCCTTTATCAGACTGGTATTCAGATGGGGAAGAGAGGCACTAAACAAATGAAGAACATAAAAATGCTGGAGACAGATGTAGCAGCCAGATCACCCAGACGGATCACATTAGAAGCTCCATATTTCATTCCAAGTCAAATGGATTCACAATGGGCAAAATAATCACTACAACCAACTAATAGTTCCCAGGATTTTCTTCAATTACTATGGAAGTGTGTATGGTCTGGAATTAGCAATTGGTAGGCCAAAGGATGTTCTTTCTTTTCTTGGCTTTTCCAGTAGCATTTTTAGCTTATTTGAAAGCGTTAAATATCGTTGCAATAACTTCCTCTGTATCGCATGTAGATGAAAAATACCACATACAAACACATCTCTGTAGTACATGAAACAGCAACTACTATGTTCACAGAAACAATCAATTTTTCCAGAGACGCTATCATGATTCAAAGTTAATCTGTTCCAAGGAAAGGAACTGGAATTGGTTACTGACATGCAATCATTCATTTCTTATTTTACCAACAGTAATTAAATTGCCCGGAACTGTTGTCATTTAACAGCCTATTAATTGACTAATGTGCATTACTTGCATTCAGACTATAGGTAAAATCCAGGGATTAAGCAAGAAGGAAAAAAAAACAGATCTGCAAAACTCTGCCTGTCATTCTGAAAGGGGTAATTTTACTTCATATTGCAAGGTAATTTATACATACACTAGTAGCTTGTGCTTCACAAAAGAGGGACAGCCCATTTTGAAGTTACAGGAGGAACAATGGGTCTGCTGCTTCCCGGAGAACTGTGGAAGTTGAACTTCTGAAACCTTCCTTATGAGCAAAAGAGTTAGGTCCTTTACCAGCAAGGCAGCTTCTTCGATTCTTAGGTCTTTGTCATGAAAGCTTTTTTCACCATTGCTAATTCTTCAGGTTGCTTTTTTTAAAAAAGGCTAAACAGGGTACATCGTTGCAATAATCTCTAATGATTTCATAGAACCTCGAATCATATTCCTGTTGTACCTTCTTCTTCGGTTTTAGACCAATAATAACAAATGCTTCATGGAAACTCTGAGCCATATTTTGAAAAGAATCCCAGTGGTACCGGATCTTCAGCTTTGGGCTGCTAGTCTAAAGGTCAGCAGTTTGAACCCACCCCATGGGAGAAAGATGAGGCAGTCTGTTTTGGTAAGGTTATATAGCCTTGGAAACCCTATGGAGTTCTCCTCTTTCCTGTTGGGTTGCTTACAGTTGAAATCAACTCATCAGCAGTGGATTGGACTGGATAGTCTGGGCATTGGTCAAAGCTGAGAAGTTTTTCTAGAAGTTGTCTTGTTTTTCAGTCTCCAGGAACCAAAAGATAACCGATGAATTAAAGTGGAATAGGAAATAATTTACTACAAATAATCATAAAATGATGTGATCAAATTTATACAAGCTCACATTATGAGAAGCTACAGTTCTGGAGTGTCATAGTCTTAATTTGCTAGCACCCGAGGCAAGCAACTCTTTCATTAATAAAATTGTCTTCAAAGGATTTCATCCCCAACATCATTTTAACCAGATCACTCTTGGAGAAAATTAAGTGTATGCTCCAAGTAGGTGACGCCACCTTGAAGCCAGGAAGCTTGTTCTTCCACTTGGACGTTGGGCAGAAAGTCCTTATCAGGATTGTATCATCCTCACCAGGAAACCTTGTTCTCTAGGCTCACTATAGACCCAATAGACACCAATACTTCTTCTTGTTTTGAGAGCGTCTGATCTGCTGACCTTGCTTGACTAATGTCTCCCCAGAGGCAAATCCTCATGTTGTTCAATGTCTCAGCTTATTCTCTGTATAATGATAATAATGTTGTTGTTGTCAGGTGACATCAAGTCAGAACCAACTCATAG
>NW_006408578.1:11078856-11082428 GCF_000296735.1 Chrysochloris asiatica | reverse complement strand
CTGCAGAGATGTTTGAACTGCAAGGTTGGTGGTTCAAGCTCACCAGCTGCTCCTTGGAAACCCTACAAGGGTCGCTACGGGTCAGAATTGACTCAACGACACTTAACAACAACAACCAAATAGGAATGTGATGCAAATGGTTAAATAGTTGAATACTAGTTGGTGGCTCAAAGTTATCCAGAAGCACCTTGGAAAAAGATCTTCTGATCTGCTTCCAAAAGATCACAGCTTATGGATCAGTTCTACATTGTATACATGGGAACCCCATGAGTTCGAACCAACTCCAAGGCAGTGAACAACACTGTAAGAAAACAATCACCTTGTAATCATTGCAATGAAATGATGAGTGTAAAGCCGATGTTCTCCCATGTAAACTATCACTCAATTCACATTAAAAACTTTTTAAAAAAAGGAACAAAGGGGTCCTTGGGGTGCAGCCTGCCAAGTGGAGGGGGAGCTCCAGAGACTGCAGGCCCTAGAGCAGAGGGGCTGGCTCCAAGCCCAGCAGGGATTGGTAAAAATCAAAAAAAGAAAGAAAGAAATCAACCACCTGTCTAGCAGTAATTTGGTGGCTTATGTGTTGCTCTGATACCAGAAACTATACCACTGACATTTCAAATACCAGCAAGGTCACAGATAAGTGAACAGGTTTAAGTGGAACTTCCAGACTAAGACAGAGTAGCCAGAATGTTGAGCAATCTACTTCTGAAAAACCTATGGATCACAGAAGAATATTGGGCATCATAATGCTGGAAGATGACCCCCTGTATTGGAAAGCACTCAAAATATACAATGGCTTTAATGACAGACTGGAATGTGGCAACGGTTACAAAAATGGTGCAGGGCCAGGCAATGGTTTATTCTATTGTACATGGAATCTCCATGACTTGTAGCTGATTGCATGGCAACGAACAACAACAATGGAAGACATAGGAATCTACAATATCCCCATGGACAGGGAATGAGCAGAGGTAGTCGTTGTTATTGTTAAGTACCGTGGAGTCGGTTCCGACTCATAGTGACCCTGCACAGGGTTTCCAAGGCTGTACATCTCTACAGGAGCAGAATGTCCCATCTTTCTCCCGCGGAGCCATTGCTAGTTTCAAACTGCTGACTTTGAGGTTAGCAGCCTGATTCATAACCACTACACTACCAGAGCAGAGGTAGAGAGGGTGATAAAAAGGCCTATGTCTACAAGTAGAAAACAGCAACGCTTGGAGTAAGAACCAGAGTCTGGGAGCAAGACTAAATCAGGATCTTTTAAGATGGCTATGAAACAAGGTGTGGGGAGTTAGGGAGACTAACAAAATGAGCATCATTTTAGTAGCCTACAAACCTGCTCGCAAAGTCTTAAAAGGACGCTACTCCTTGTTCTGGTCATAAAGTATCTAATAAAACCATCTGCAGATCCACATGAGTCTGTGATGTCAAACAGCTGTGGGATGTCTGGATCCCCATCACTACACTGAAATTCCTTAATGAGGCTTCTGCAACAAGGGCCTTTTGACACCTTCATATGGCTTTCAGGATGTCTTAGTTCCCTAGTGAAAATAAACATACGGATTTTGGGTCATAGCATACACGGGACCAAACGTCCTCATAACTTTAGGAGCTTGTTACATTTCATATGACTTCAAACCTGACAGAGAAATCAGGCAAAATATGTGGGGTCTTCAACAAACTCATGGAAAAACTACATTATCTTTCAATTTCAGTTTTCCACAATCTTTCCAAGAGCCCTCATAGTTTTACTGGACAGTCCAGTAAGTTACTACACACGTTTCAGCTTGCAAGCATGCAGGTGAAATCTCTAAATTCAGTGAGGTTGGGGTGGGCATCATTAAAATATTCAGCATTAGGAAATCTCATGAAGTCACATGGAGCAGGTTGACCTGATATTATTCATGATCATGTCCAAGGAATCAAATACATTCTTCTCTCATTTAGTAGGTTTTCTAAAGTGTCTGTAGCATATATTGTTTGGCATCTTCTAACATATATCCTTATTTAGTGCCAAAGATGCTCATTAATACATCTAAGCACCTCATAACACCAGGGAGCCAGTCTAGCCATCCTTTGCCTTTAATTTCACCTCTGTCCCCAGAGTGTTAAAGCAATAATGGGACTAAGCAGAACACTCTTGCCCAATCATCGTCTCTTTTATAGCCCACCTGACTCGATGTACACACACACACAGACACACATACACACACACGTTTATTCCTAGCACGGTTGCCAGATTTATCTAATCAAACCACAGTGTAACCAGTTAAGTTTGAATTTCAGACACACAGCAAATGAGGTTTAGCTTAAATATGTTCCAAATATTACATGGATGTGTTATAAGAGTTTTTACATATGTACACAGTTGTACCTCATTGGGCAGAGAACCTTGCTGGTGATAAGGTTTCAGCACTGGCAGAGAAAGATGGTAGATTTGGGCCAGAAAGGGATTAAAATATTGGTGTAGTGCAGTGCTTAGTATTAAGAAGAGAGGCTTTGCATCTCAGTTATAGCAGTGTTCTATTCTTTGGGAGGCAATTTAAACTTTCTGAGCTTCAGTGTCCTCATCTATAAGTGATAACAATAACATTTTCTGAGAACTTACTGAAATTGTAAAAAAGCAGTTTCCACTGAGTCACCTCTGACTCATGGTAACCCATGTTTGTCAAACGAGAACTGTGCTCTGTTGGGTTTTCAAAAGGTGGTCTTTTGGAAAGATTACCACATCTTTCTTTCGAGGCACCTCTGGGTGGACCTGATCTCCAATGTTTCAGTTAGCGTCCAAATGTGTTACTATTTGCACCACCCAGAAATCCATACTTATTAAGTAGCAGGCACTATTGTAAAGATTCTCCATGCATTGACTTACAACAGTGCTATGAAGTGAGTTTAATTATTTGTAATGTGCCTATTTCATGTTTGAAATTCTAGGTTTCTGAGAAGCAACTTGCTCAGCGGTGGGCCTAGGATCCCCATCCAGGACAAATGAATAATCCTATACTGTCCTCAAACAAGTGTGCAAGGTGTCCCATCCAGTGACCGGTGCAGAGCCATTGTTTAATCTAGGTGATTGACAGTCTTTTCAGAGAACCAGTTCAGCCCAGACTGCTGGAAAAGTCATACTTCTATAAGCAAGAAAACACCCCAAAGAAGAAGTATAGGTTTCTCCTGGAAGGAGCAAGTGGCTAGAATGCAAAAGAAGACCCCATTGGCTGCACCCAGTATCATTTACCAGTCAGGATCAAGCAAAGTCAAAGGTTTAGAGGCTTTCCTGGCCTCTGTCTGACCCCACGAAGACTCTCCATGATCATCGCCTGCTCTGTCCTAGCTTCCTAACTCAACAGAGCACCAACAGGCAGCTGCTTTCAGCTTGCCCACCATTGTTTTCAGTTCACTTGTTGGTATCTATTTGTTCTTTCATTTATTACAAAGCATATGCTTGTTGAGCACCTTCTATATTATGGTGCTGTGCTAAGTTCTCTGAAGACATAAGAATATGCACAGCCAGACAACCATATCTGCACATGTCCAGAAACGCGATAAAGTGACTGAGGCAAATGAGCTGGAAG
>NW_006408578.1:11056459-11069844 GCF_000296735.1 Chrysochloris asiatica | reverse complement strand
AGCAAGGTTGTATCATCTGCATATCGTAGGTTGTTAATGAGTCTTCCTCCAATCCTGACACCATGTTTTTCTTCATAGAACACAACTTCTTGTATTATTTGCTCAGCATACAGGTTGAATAAGTATGGTGAAAGAACACAACCTTGTCGCACACCTTTCCCAATTTTAATAATACCTTCCTAATTTCCTGACTTCCATCTGTCAGTTTATTGTACTATGATGGCTTGTATGTTGCTGTGATACTGAGCTGTATCATTGATGTTTCAAATATGTGGAGGTTTCAAAAGGTTCATGAGAAATTTCTACTTTCTTTTCATTCCATTTTCCATGAACTTTCTGAAGCTCCATGTGCCAGCAGTGTCACCACGGTGGACAGGTTTCAGTGGCGCTTTTGGCCGAAGACAGACTAGCAAAAACAGGCAGGGCAGTCTACTTTCAAAAACCAGCCAATGAGAATCCTGTAGAATCCAGCACACTATTGTTTGCCACAGTCCTGGAAGATGAGTTCCCTAGCTTGGAAAGCACTCAAAACACAGTGGCCACAAAGTTCACTTAAGCAACTCAGTGATTGTGAGGATAGTACAGGATGAGGCAATATTGTTTTGTGTTATACCTGGGATTGTCATGAGGCAGAACTTAACAGAAGTTAATAGCCGGGACAATTCACTGATTCATAAGAAGGTTGAATATTTACTTTGAACTGAAGGTATGAATGGGCAGAATAAAACAGGACACATTGTTGTTCTTTTCATTTGGGCTCCTTGCCAGCCAATTCCCTTTGCTTCTCATACTCTGTGGATGTCATTAAGTGGCCTCACTTATTTCTCCAATAGAATTAACCCAGGGGATATTTTATGGACTCTTGTTTCTGAATATTGGCTCTTTGAAACTAATGTATAAATACAAAAAAGATATAAGATTAAATTATATGTCCCCAAACACAAATTCTGAACGGACTAATTTACCCTTAGTTAAAATTGCCAGCCCCTGGGAGAAAGAGGTCTTCATTATAAATGGGCTACTTGGGAGGTATTATGAGTATGAATGAATGCACGATGTGATTATAAATGTGTCTGTGCCCACTTAGCTGATGTGTGGCCTTTGGGAAGTCTGGACCTCAGTTTATTCATCCATGTAACAATAAGTGGGAACAGATGATCTCTGAAGAATTCTGCTGAGTCTATGTAAATTAAATACAACTGATTGATGATGTTAATGAAACTGGGCTTCAGTAAGATTTACCCATTTCTCTGAGATCAAGAGCAGATTTTATTAAACAAACTCTTCTGAAGAGGATTCAATATATTTGCTTCTCTTTCTGATGTCCAAGTAACCCGTTTTAGCTCTCTCACTTTCCCTAGACCAAATTAGCCATAGGATAAACCTTACCTGTTCTGTCTTTATGTATTTGACCTCTTTTAAGGTCGATTTGTTTGACAATATAAAATTCCCAGTAACTACTCTGGTAGCGTAGTGGTTATGAATCAGGATGCTAACTTTAAGGTTGGCAGTTCAAAACTACCAGCCATTCCGCAGGGAAAGATGAGGCTTTCTGCTTCCATAAAGATTTATATCCTTGGAAACCCTGTGACTATGAGTTGGAACTGACTCCACAACAACAACATCTATAAAACCTGGAAATCCAATACAGGATCGCTATGGGTTCGAACTGACTCTACGGCACTGTTTGGTAAGGTGGAGAGTCAGAGAAAAAGAGGAAGAGCCCCAGCGAGATGGATTGGCAAAGTGGCAGCATCAATGGGCTCAAGTGTGGCAACAATTGTGAGGTTGGCCCAGGATCGGGTAGCGTTTCATTCTGTTGTGCATAGGGTTACTATGAGTCAGTACCGATTCAATGGCACTTAACAACACAACAACTTCTATAAAATTTGGTAGAAGAAAGAATAATGACTAAACATTCCATCCCAAATCTACTCAATAGCTGCCTCTGAGTTGATTCTGTATCCTGGCAGCCCCATCTGTGTAGAGTAGAACTGCTCCATAGGATTTCAAAGCTGTGACCTTTTAGAAGCAGACTGCCAGGTCTTACTTCTGAGACACATTTGGGTGGGTTTGAACCACCTGTTTTTTGTTTTTTTTTTTCCTCATACTTTAGTGCTTAACCATTTGCACTATCCCAACATTCCTTAATAAATTATATTCTATCAGAATTCTAGCCACAATGTCCTAACATGTGCATATTTCCAGTCACTAGAGTTCTTGCTTCTGTAGCATTTCCCCATTAAACTAGGTTCTTCATCTAGATCTTCAACTATAATGGATCCATTTATCTATTAATTGGAAAGAAACTCATTCAGTACCTACTACTGTAGGAGGGGTAAGTCAAAAAGTGTTTTTTCGAACGTGTTTAAATAGAAACCTTTGTTCAAAATATCAACATGTAAAGCTATACATAGATCCTCCATCTAGGACTATACACACCTGAAGACAGTGTTTTCATCCTGGTGTGGCGCTCTGGGTTAATGTCAGTTTGAGTCACAAGGTTGGGGTTCAAGTTCACCAGCTGCTCCTCAGAAACCCTCTACAGGGTCACTATGGGTCAGAACTGACTTGACAGCACTTACCAACAACAACAATGCTTCCCTGAAGAAGTCTATGCTTTTTGATTTAAACAACATCAAAATGGCAGTGTTGAGACCCTTGGATGACTCAAATCACGTTCTTTTTTTCAATGTTCTTTGAGTTTGGGTAACAAAAAGGAATTGGAAGGGGTACGATCAGGTCGAGAGTGGATGGTTAAATGGATGAAATTCTTCTAGGACAGCTCTTGTTATTCTGAAAGATCTAGCAGGTGTCTGGTTGTAAGCGATAAACAGTTTCCTCCCTTCCCAGGGGCAGCTTTCCTGGCATGTTTCTCACCAATGCAGTTGTCAATTTTCTTAAAACCTCTTCCCATGATCACCCAGTGTCATTTGAGACAATTTACCAAGATGATTCCTTTGGAATCCCCAAATACAGGCATCAAAACACCTGATCTCTCACCTTGAATTTAACTGGCCCAGCAGATTCCCTCAGAAGACTTTTTTATAGGACTGGTTTTTTGTTTGTTTTGTTTTTTAAAGGCAGCCTAATGAGACCAGCGTGACGTCTTGGTATGGTGCTGAGGGTTAGTGCCCCAGACTGCAAAGCCATTTGAACTGCAAAGTCTATGGTTCTAGCTCACCAACTGCTCCTCAGAAACCCTATACAAAGTCGCTATGGGTCGGAATTGACTTGACAGCACTTAACAACACAGCAACATATACAAGAGGAGTCCTGGTGTGGCGCTGTGGGTTAATGCCCCAGACTGCAAAGCCATTTGAACTGCAAGGTCTGTGGTTCAAACTCACCAACTGCTCCTCGGAAACCCTATACAGGGTCGCTATGGGTTGGAATCTATTCGATGGCGCTCAACAAAAACAACAATATATACCAGACAAGGAGTTCTGGTAGCATGGTGGTTACGAGTCGGGCTGCTAACCTCAAGGTCAGCAGTTCAAAAACTACCAGCTGTTCCGCGGGAGAGAGATGAGGCTTTCTGTTCCCATAAAGATTTACAGCCTTGGAATCCTTGTATAGGGTCGCTGTGAGTCGGAACCAACTCCTCGGCAACTATCACCACCACCATATAGACAAACCATTGTGTTAAAACATGTTAAAACTCTGTTCAAAGTCCAAAATGCAGTGAGTTATTTATCCTTATTGCAATGATAACATGAAAGGTTTGAAAATATTTTTCTTCTCTCAGAGACAGCTGATTCTATGCCTTATTCATTATGATGGAATGAAAACATCATTTCATACAAAGAAATGGCTGTCACCAGAAGAGAATCAGGGAGTTCAGGAGAGGCTAAAGGTACCTGTTTGAATGCACTGGTTATTAAACAACAGAGATTCCTTTGCCATTGGCCAAATTATTATCTGACACAGGAAAATGTTGCCTAGCAGAGCGCAATCCCATTAAATTCATAAATAAACACATTTGACCAACATCCTGATAGTGTTTTCAAATTTGAATTCAAAGTACAGCACAGTCATTTAAAAAACAAATTGCTGATCTGAGAAATTTCCAGGAGAATCCACACTATATTATAAGTTGATGCTTCACCTAATGCTTCTGAAGAAATCTGTAGATAAAATAGCTAGACTGGCTAGCTTACAAATTGCAGCATTATTTTTTCCTAAATCCCCAACATTCATGATGTCGTTCCTCTAAAGCAGTAATTTATACAATGATTAAATGTGTAAGGAAACAAAATATATTGGAAGGCTATGGAACAATTTATTAATAACAGTAGTACATTTTCTGCAGTACTTTTAATGCATCACTTAGGACTGTATTGATTCAGCATCAAAGTTCTTAGAAACAAGCCTCTTACCAATATCTAAGCTACTGATGTTGTAATTGAACTAGAAAATGTAAGATTTCCACTGTTCCTGCTGAGAATTCTTCCCAATAAATGTATGTTCTCCACTGGGCTTGAAACCATTGCTAGTTGTGTGTTTTAATTTTTCCTTCCTGTTCCTTTTTCTTATTATTCAGTTTTCCCTTTTCTTTCTTTTACCAGGAAAAAAAACAAAAACAAAAACAAAAAAACCACTGGACATATTACACACTATTTATTCCTCTAAGACAACGTGTACTTTAGGGGAACATTTGAATGATAAACTTTGTTATAACTTATAACCAGAAAATCACCAGTGTACAGTAAGAAAGAACGGAAAAAATACATTAATGTTGAGCCCTCCAAGGTGGCTGAGTGAAAACCTTAGTAGAGATAAGATTTTACAATGTCTCCTATTGTTTTACATGTTAGGTTATAAAAAGTCTTAGAAATGTCTCAGTTGGCAGGTTAGTTGAGAGGCCAGGACATCTATTTCTGAACTTAAATGAGTTATAGATTTCAGCATTAGCATTACAACATTGTTTGCTGTGAGACTACTGAATACCCAACTAAGGTAATAATTCTGATTTGAACCACAAATTTTGTGACTTAGGGGAAAGTATTCCATCTCTTTGAGCATCTGAAAATGAAGGCACTGGGCAAGAAAATCTCTAAGGTCTTTCTATCCTCGGAAACCCAACATGGGTCTCTAGGGGTCGGAACTGACTTGATGGCACTTAACAACAACAACAACATATACTAGAGGAGTCCTGGTGTGGTGCTGTGGGCTAATGCATCAGATTGCAAAGTCGTTTGAACTGCAGGGTCTGTGGTTCAAGCTCACCAACTACTCCTTGGAATCCCTATATTCAGAAGCTTGAGAAAAGTAATAGAAGAGCTATCTGAAGAAGGCTGGCCAGATGGTGGTAACTGAGAAAACTATTTTCCAGTGGAATGAAACCTTTCTAATGAAAAGAGTGCTTAGGAAAATCACATCAAGAATTCACTTGGGTGAGAATAACTGTGGTCCACTGCTTTGACTGTTATGTGCCGTGGAGTTAGTTCCGACTCATAGCGACCTTGTACAGGGTTTCCGAGGCTGTAAATCTTTACGGGAGCAGAAAGCCTCCTCTTTCTCCCGCATAACAGTGGCAGTTTTGAACTGCTGGCCTTGTGGTTCGCAGCCCGATTCATAACCACTACGCTACCAGAACTCCTTTTACTGCTTTGACTAGATGGGTGTAAAACAGCTCTCCTCTTCAGGATGTTGGAACTGTACAACTTCACATGTGGTAGATGCTCTGTGTGTCCCGACATGGTACAAATGGTATGCTGTCTACTGCTAACCTAAAAGTTGATGGTTCATATCCACTTAACTATAGAAGATGTTGTTGATAAGTACTGTGGAGTCGGTTCTGACTCTTAGCGACCCTGTACAGGGTTTCCGAGGCTGTAAATCTTTACGGAAGCAGAACACCTCATCTTTCTCCTGCGGAACAGCTGGTAGTTTCGAACTGCTGGCCTAGAAGTTGGTAGCCCAACTCATAACCACTATGCTGCCAGAGCTCCTTGACTATAGAAGCTAAGTCCTGATATTCCACTTTCATTAATATTACAGTCAAGAAACTCCATGGAGCAGTTCTACTCTGTAACTGTAGGGCCACCGTAAGTTGGGATTGACTCATGAAAGTGGACCACAGTGATAGTAGATGCTGTGGCATGCTGCTTACTGCCTCCTTCAGGACTGACACACTCATTCCTCAAGGAACTGAGAGTGCTACGGTCTCACAGCTGTATTCTCCTGAAATTACTTTCTGGTGATGGGAGCTTCCTTCATACACACACACAAACATAAATTTCAGTTGGAAATTAAAATCTATATTAAGATAATCATCAATATGATAGATACAATTATTTGTTGTTGTTAAGTGCAGCTGAGCTGGTTCTGATCCATAGTGACCCTATATAGGGGTTCTGAGGAGTAGCTGGTGAGCTGGAACTTGTGGTTCAAACTGGCTTTGCAGTCCAGCACATAAACCCACAGCACCACACCAGGACAGCAGTTCTTAGGAAGAGTAAAATCCAAGCCACCGTCCAAAGCATGATAATTTCAGAACCCTAACAATCAGGTTTTGCTCTCTCCCTGGGGACAGTCAACATCATAGGACTGGTTAATACAGGGAGTTTAACAAAGTCTCAGTGCCTTCGTTTCACTTTGCGACAACTCTGAAGGACCATTCAAATTAAGAGTTCACCATGGGATTGCGGGATACTCTGAGATCTCTAGTGCAAATATATCACAGAACACTTTCCCTCTCTGCTCAGTCTTATTCTCTCATTCCATTTGTGATGATGTATATTAGAGAATTCCCCAATAAACTTTCTACACCCAAGTTTTCTTCTCAAAGTTTGTTTCCAGGTAAGTAACCCACCCCTATCAGCCAGAATTCTCCAGAGTGGCAGAACCAAGATGAGACACACGCACGCAAAGGAGCTTCAGAAAGTTCGTGGAAAATCTCATTATCTTTTCATTCAAGTTTTCCATGAATTTTTTTGTAGCCTTTCATTTGTGTGTGTGTTAACATACACATATATTGAAATTGGAATGCAATATCATATATATACTTACATACATACATACATACATACATGAGGGAGTCTTAGTGAGGTGCTGTAGAATAAACACTGGGCTACTAACCGACAGGTTGGCAGTTCAAATCCACCAGTGGCTCCTTGGAGCCCCATACAAGATCATTATGAGTCAGAACTGACTTGATGGCCCTTAACAATTTACTTATAATAATAGGATTATCGGGCCTGGTAGTGATGGTGGTTGTGGGCTGTGGAGTCAGTTCTTGGACTCCAAGACTGTAAATCTTTACAGGAGCAGAAAGCCTCCTTTTTAGTCTAGAATCGATAGGGAAGACCTGTGAGCCAGTAAGTCAGGAGGAATTGACGCTACAGTCTTGAAGCAGAATTTCTTTTTGTCAAGGGAACCTCAGCTTTTGCTTTACAGGCCTTCTGCTGATTGGACAAAGCCCACTCACACATCAAGTGTTGTTTATTTCATTTAAAGTCAACTGGTTGTCGATGTGAAAATATCAACAAAACACCCTCGTTATAACACCTGGATTGGCAATTGATTAAGTAACTGGCATTATGTGTTAATGTGCTGGACTGCAAAGTTGGTTTGAACCACCAGATAGGCAGTTCAAGCTCACCAGCTGCTCCTCAAAACCCTATACAGGGTCACTATAGATCAAAACTGACTCGACGGCACTTAACTAACAGCATGACCTAAGCAAGTTATATGTATGATTATATTATATGATTGTAAGTTGTATGATTATACAACTAACCATTACATCATTTAAGGTGCCAGGAGTTGGGAACTAAAAGTTCCAGTATTCAATACCCAAGATGAGGTTCATTGAGACAGGATACAGTGGAGAGGCAGGGTCAGAAAGGATTATTGTTTTTGTTAAGAGCTGTCCAGTTGGTTCCGACCCATAGTGACCCTGGATAGGGTTTCCAAGGAACAGTTGGTGACCTTGAACCACCAACCTTGCAGTTCAAAGGGCTTTGCAGTCTGGTGCATAAACCCACAGCACCACACCAGGACTCCTTAAGACAGGATAGGTCACAGGAAAACTGGGAAATACTTGAATTCTACCAGAATTAGTTAGTGCAGATAATATACAATAGGGATAAGTTACTCAGTCCAAGGTCTAGGAGTCTCTAATAGAAGGTAGTAGAGATTCAGAAGAGGCAGTCTGAGACAATGAGCATCAGCAATGATTATGATAATTTTCACTGATAGTGCAATAGTGAAGCCAGTAGACAGTCCAAGGAGCCTACTTGTCAAGGGTACCCATGGATGCCCACAGGGCTTTCTGTGGAAAGTAAAATCCAAACAACCAGGGGCAGAAACAAGAGAATTACAGACCTCAACAGAAACTACATACCTACGGCTTAGAGAATACTCAGAGTTCCAAGCCAGAAGTTCTGTGTGTGTGTGTGTGTGTGTGTGTGTGTGTGTGTGTGAGAGAGAGAGAGAGAGAGAGAGAGCGAGGTTGAGCAAAGACTGTTTTCCTTCCATGTGGTTCAGTTTTTTTTTTTTCCTTATGACAGAATCTCAGGAGACATAATTAGACAAACTTCCTTTCTCACTTTCCTTCCAGGGAAAGTCATTGTTGCCCATAATCAACACATTCAGGCATCAAGAAGCTTGGGAAGGGAAGATGTACAATGTTGACATGTTGTTGTTGTTAAGTGCTATCAAGTCAGTTTAGATTCACAGTGACCCTGTATAGGGTTTCTGAGGAGCAACTGGTGGGTTTCAGCTGCCGACCTTGTGGTTCACAGTCCAGTGTTAATCCGACAGCGCCACACCAGTACAGTGTTGACATATTTGGGGCTTATTATTCAACCATAATATCTAAATTCTTCTGAAAAACACTGTGATAAACCCACATCTTCTGCCCTCAATCTCCCTAGAGCATTTATATCTGAAAAGCTGAGTTTTTATCCTGAAGTATTCCATGTTTAGGATATTACATTTCCACATGTTGTAGTTTGTCCTTGATTCCAGTGATTGGATTACGATTCTGTTATTTATTGTGTTCTCCTCCCCTTTATTTCCTCCAACTTTCCCTCTCTTCTGCTTTGTGTCATTCATTATTTTGGCAAATGTATTCTATAAACACTTACTTTTTAAAGTAATTTCATTTATTGTAAATTTTTTAGATCATTTCAAAAACATCCATTCTTGAGATATTTGGAAAAACACAGTATTTTCACCTTCAAAATACAGCACTGGATGGTTTTCTTTCTGATTTATATCACAGTAGACAAAATAGTGCTAAAGTCCTTATACCATACTCATGTGTTACTAAAGAGTGTTGACTACAGACTATAGAACCCAGTCTTACACAGAAAATAAATTTATTGATGTTTATCAGGTGATTCATAAAATTAATGGATGTTAAAAGAATCTAGTTCAGAAAATGGGCAGGAATTTAGAGAGACCAGATACCTGGGACCACAGCTGACATCATCCAGCTAGCTGATGAAGTCTGGTTGTGGTATCCCTGTAGGCATCTTTGCCTTCATGACTGGTTGCTGATGTTCCTGTCACTGGTCGCCACCCCTACTTCAGGATTCTGCCCTGGAATGGACTCACACAGTGGGGAGTTCCCACAGTGGAAAGGGGTTGTCTATGCTGGGCAGCTAATGTCTACCACAGTCTATTTAGTTATCCAAGCTCCTAATATATCCTTTTTCTCATGATTATTTTTAAACAATACCTCTCCCATATAATGCAATTTCTTAAATGTCATGTGGTCAATTCCAACTCATGGCAACTTCATGTTCATCAGAACTGTGCTCTGGAGGGTTTTTAATGACTAATTTTTTGGAAGTAGATCAACAAACCTTTGATCCAAGGTAACTGGAGGTCGACCAAGCTTCCTACCATTGCCTACTCAGGGGCTCCATATAACTTCTTAAAAAACAAACACTGCCATCTAGTCAATTGTGACTCAACGCGATCCTAAAGGACAGAGGTGAACTTTGGGTTTCCGAGATTTTAAATTTTTATGGGAGCAGCTTTCACCTGAGGAGAATCTAGTGGGTTCCAACTGCTGACTTTGCGGTTAGCTGCCCATTACATAACCAACTATGCCACCAGGGTTCCTTATAGAACTCTTTGATGATGGTGGTGGTGGTGGTGGTGGTGGTGGTGTGCCACCGAGTCAGTCCAGACTCATAGCGATCCTGTACAGGGTATCCGAGGCTGAAATTCTTCAAAGGAGCAGAAAGCCTCATCTTTTTCTTATGGAGTGGTTGGTGGACTCAACTGCTGACCTTTTGTTTTATAGCCTAACATGCAATCCCTTTGCCATCATGGTTCCTTACATAACTCCTTGGTGGTGGTAGTTGTGCGCCTCCAGGTCAACTGACCCATAGTGACCATGTATAGAATTTCTGAGACTGTAAATCTTTGTGGGAGCAGAAGCTTGTCTTTCTCCCATGGAGCAACTGATAGATTCTAACTACTGACCTTGTGGTTAGCAGCCCAGCTCTTAAGTTACAACACTACCAGGGCTCCTTGTAAAACTCCTTGGAGTTGTTGTTAAATTCTGTCAAGTCAGGTTCAACTCATAGTGACACAGTATAAGGTTTCCAAGGAGTAGCTGGTAGGTTTGACACGCCAACTTTTGGTTAGCAGTCCAGTGCTTATCCTATAGTGCCATGCCAGAATTTATTAGGCAACCAAAAGTATTCCTGCGTCTTCCCAAAGACAGGCACCCCAAATTCTAGCCAATATCTGCTTATGCCTCCAAATAGGTATTCCAGGTGATTATTTCTCACTTTATTCTGCCATGATCCTGATTAGATATTCTGAAACCTATAAAGCATGCTGTAAAGTTACCCACAACCAATACACCCTATATAGAACTGTAGGGATCATGAATGGAAAAGAAAAGAAAAATTAGAAACAGATAAATATATGACACAGCAAGAGAGCAATTATGAGCAAAAGCTTCCGAATTTATGGGTAACTGGCAATGAGATATAGCTAGCATTCAGTACTTTGTCTTTCCACAACCCAATCTACATTCCGTTGCCTCTGGTTAGCACCTCATTTGATCAGGCTTCTTAGTCTGTGTAGAAACAGTTCATTGCTTATCCTATAGAGCCACACCAGCACATTAAGGTGAGTTAATTAAATGTTTGACCAAATATAACAGGCTAAATTTTAAGTTGATAATTTTGTATGGCCCATGGATTATGTTATAAATTTTAGCAGAAAAATGGTTCTTCACCCATGGTCTAAGTACACATTCTAATCCAAGTAAAGCATTGTACTGTATCTTGGTTGAAAATGTTCTCTTTTGAACATTAACACTCCTCAGCTTCAAAGAGCCTATCATTGAGAAAGCTGATTTGAAAATTTTGTAACTGAATAATTTTCCTGACAGAGAAAATCTCTACTTATAAACCTTGGATCATTGAAACCTATATTGTAGTTGTGGAAAAAGTGGTATTGGAAATTGTTTATCTATAATATATACAAGCATACCTTGTTTTACTGTGATTTATAGATATTTTAGGTACTTTTGGTTTTTTACAAATTGAAAGTTTGTGGCAACCTTACATCTGGCAAATCCATCAGCAGCTATTTTTTTCCCCAACAGCATGAGCACACTGTGTATTTCTGGGTTACATGTAGGTTATTCTTGCAATATTTCAGACTTTTCTATAATACTATTGCACACATAACTGACTATAGTATAATGTTAGTATAACTTTGATAAGCACTGGGAAACCAAAAATTCATGTGACTTGCTGTGTTGTGATATTTGCTTTATTGTGGTCCTCTGGAACCAAACTGGCACTATATCCATGGTATGCCTGTACTGCATTTATAAGACTACAACTAATTTAAGAACGGGTTCTTTCTACACTGATAGTCTGAGTTTTATACAAGTCAGACCACCGTTTTCAAAGCTAGCTGTATCTGTTTGGTGGTGTATTTTAAGATCCTGATTCATTTATAAGACTACAACTAATTTAAGAACGGGTTCTTTCTACACTGATAGTCTGAGTTTTATACAAGTCAGACCACCGTTTTCAAAGCTAGCTGTATCTGTTTGGTGGTGTATTTTAAGATCCTGATTTCCATGGGCATCATCTCATTGCCTTGGTTTTTAACTGCAGAGTTCTAGACTTTGTCGATGTACAAGACATTGAGGAGGCACATGGGTGATGGTGTTTGCAGGGGGGCAAGATTGGCAGGAAAGAGAAATCTAAATCAAGAATGAGTACATTCTTGTGAAGACAAATCCTCACCCTTTTCATGAACAGCAGGTCAGATAAAATCACTTTACCATTAGGTATAGGACTGGTGCCCTTGAGGTGTGGTAACAAGGTAAGGGCTCAAAATTGGAGGCTGCATACTGCAAATTAAAAGGCAGTGAGCCTGTATATAGGCACCCAAATTCTAGCCTATATCTGGGCATGTCACTCTGCCTTCTTTGTATGTGGACTCATGAGCAAACAGTGGAGTAGGTGTGGGGTGTGGGGTGTGGAATTGATAAACCCCTTTAAATTCTCTTGTCTACAGGTATATTTAAGGTCCCTTTCCTCTAGTGACATTTGGTGAGTACTCATAGGTAATAAAAACATTTTTTTATACTCTTGATCTATTCTGTGAAGTCCACTCAAATATCTCTTATCCTGAGACTATGTAATTATTTTCCCTCATGAACTTCTTGGGCCACTTGTGGATGTTACTGTTATGATGTAGCACACATTTTATCTGGTTCCAATATCATAGCTAACTAAATTGAAATAAAAATATTTTGATTCCCCTAGGATAAAGCACTGGACTGCAAGGTTGCTTTGAACCACAAGGTCAGTGGCTCAAGCTAACCAGTCACTACTCAGAAACCCTACACAGGGTCACTCTGTGTTGGAACCAACACCATGAACTTAACAACAACAACCAGTAAAGAAATAATGAAGACTGTTCCTTAGAAGTCAGGATGACAAGACTTCATCTCTTATACTTCAAACATGTTACCAGGGGGATCAGTCCCTCACAAACTACTTCGATTGAATGATCAAAGTGCTCCTGGGAAGAGATGAATTTATGGTGAGAGAAATCATATCATGATTAGTAAATGGAAGGCCAGTGAAAAAGAGGAAGACCCCCAATGAGATGGATTGGCACCATGGAAGCAGCAATGGGCTTAAGTTTAACAACAATTGTGAGGATGGTGTGGGAGCAGGCAGTGTTTTATTCTGTTGTACGTAGGGTTGTTGAATTGGAATTGACTGGATGGCACTTAACCACAACAAGAGGTAATTGCACAAGAAACATATTTGTTCTTTCCTGGCCTGCTCACTTTCTATACAGGCAGTCTACAGGTTACAGTGAAATCCAGTTCTAAGTGTTTTTTTTCAAGTCAGATTTGTAGGTAAATCACAATAGAT
>NW_006408578.1:11052834-11055463 GCF_000296735.1 Chrysochloris asiatica | reverse complement strand
GATGGAACCTAACAACAATAACAACAAGGATAAGCACTCAATTATAAGGTCAGTTTGAACCACATGGTTAGCAGTTCAAACCCACCAGCCACTTCTTGAAAGCCCTTATACAGGATGACTATGAATCAGAACTGACTCAACAGCATTTAACAACAACAACAACAGGAGTTGCTTCAATCATTTCAAAGTGAGGGCAAATTTGCATAATATTAAAGGGCAAGCATCAGTAGTCTGTAAATCCTGTGTTCATAAAACAGAGACTTACTGTCCTACATAAACCACTTTGATTGAGTGACCAGGTGTTACTGTGAAGAGATAAATGTATGGAGACATAGATCATATAACTTTTAGTTCTTAGTAGTCAACTCTGATTGTCTGTCACCTGGTATTCTACGATTAGTTGTTCATTCTCCAGTAGAACCCAGTTGTAAAACAAGAGCTATTTATCAAAAAGAGAATAACTATTTGCTGAAACAAACATTCATTTTCTCTAAATTTTAGAGTCCTATGTCTTACCCTTTGATTTTCATTCAAAGGACTTCTAGCAAAGATCTCTGTGAATAATATTAATCTGGTTCCCACACTGGTCTTGATGCCTTGTCTGATCTTTTTTTTCCCATTTTAGCTAATGATTAAAATTGACCTTTGCACCCTAGAACCACCCCCCCAACTCTTAAAATTAGAGAATGTTAGTACTTATTCGGATTGTAGCTTCTCTCATCAACATTGCAAGTTAGAGCAAATGAGCCATTAAAAGTGTGGTTCAAAACTACTGGCATTCTCCTGATTTCTTAGTGTTTGGGTGGCAATTGAGGCAAGATGGTAGCATAATATATCTAATCCAATATTTCTTATCTTACAAAGACATTGAATTGTTTTTCTATATAAAGTCAACATAATTTTGGCAATTTGCCTTTGTTTAGGATTGTTGTTGTTGTTAAGTGCCATAGAGTGTGATCTGACTCTGTAAAAGGTTTCTGAGGAGCAGCTGGTGAGCTTGAACCACTGACTTTGTGGTTCAAGTGCATTAACCCACAGCATACCAGGACTCTAAGCTTAGGAGGGACTATGCTAAATATTACTTAGTATGTACTACCCTTACATGCTCACACTTTCTCTTAGATAGATGTAATATTGGATTTAGGGTTATATTTGCTCCTTGTTAGTCAAGACTCTTTTGAACCTACTATGTTGTTGTTGTTGTTGTTGTTAAGTGCCGTAGAATCGGTTCCGACCCATAGCGACCCTGTACAGGGTTTCCGAGGGTGTAAATCTTTATGGGAGTAGAAAGCCTCATCTTTCTCCTGCGGAGCAGCTGGTGGTTTCGAACTGCTGACCTTAAGGTTCGCAGCCTGATTCGTAACCTCTATGCTACCAGAGCTCCTTGAATCTACTATAACGCCTATTATTTATGCAATACTCAAGATTAGCCAGATTCAGCAATATTTGGTACAAGCCTTATCCTTGTTAGCTTGGCTCATAATTAACCCCTTGGAGCATATTTGACTTTGAGTTTATTTACAGATATTAATAACTTAGGCCGGATTTTCTAGAGAGGGAAAACCAGTGAAACATATATATGTGTATATATAAAGAGAAATTTATTATCAAGGAAATGGCTTACAATTGTAGAGTCCCAGATTCCCAGTGGAAGAGAGACAGAGAGCCTTTCCCACATGTCCATTATATCAGGAGTAGGCCACACCCCCAAGAAAACATTCCTTCAATTGATTGGCTGCTCATAGACAATCATCACAGAGTTAATGGTGTCTGTATTAGGTTTCATCACCATGGGATAATCACCTCTCAACTGTTGTTGTTAAGTGCTGTCATATAGTTTCCAACTCATAGCAACCCTATTCCAATAGCAGCTGGTGAGCTTGAATCACCAACCCTGTGGTTCAAATTGACCTTGCAGTCCAGTGCATTGACCCACAACACCACATCAGGACATCTCCACTGCTAAATCCTTAGAACTCCTGGCCTAGCCAAGTTGGCACAGAACACTAACTATTGCAATAATTGACTTCTCTCTTCAATTAAGAATTCTTACACAAATCAAGGGTATGTTTTTGCAGGCACATGCTTTTCATTGAATTTTGCGGCTTCAAGGTATTTTTCCAATTCTAGGATCCCTGCTCACCTTTAATCAAAGGTCAGATTTTTGCCTGAGAAATCGTACAGACTAATAATTCTATTGTTATTGTAACTTAATAACTTACAGGGTCAGAATTGAGTTTAGCTTCAGTCATCTCATTCTTGTGGCCAAGTTCTATGCCTTAGGATGAAATATGGGGACTTGAGTTTGTTATTACTTTTAGGACCTTACGCCTTGTATTCCTCAAATTCTTAGGCTTTTCTTGCCAGTCTTTTTGAAGTCATTATGTGATGTTTCAAAATCTTAGGAATCCTTAGGAAATTAGATGCTAAGTTCCTTTTTTGTTTATAACCACAGTGTGTCTGTTATCGTGCTGAATAAGACTTGGAACCTTCTGGCCCAGCTAATCCAGACAGCCAATTCTGTTGTTGTTGTTATGTGCCATGGAGTCAGTTCCAACTCATAGCGGCCCTGTACAGGGTTTCCGAGGCTGTAAATCTTTATGGGAGCAGAAAGCCTCATCTTTCTCCC
>NW_006408578.1:11050258-11052479 GCF_000296735.1 Chrysochloris asiatica | reverse complement strand
TATGTTTGAATCCATTGTTGTATATACTGTGTCAATTAGCCCCATTGTTTTTGCTGACCAGACTCTATTTCACAATCATGATGCCTTTTTCCAGTGATTGATCTTCCTTGATAACTTGTCCAAAGTGAAAGAACCAAAGTCTCGCCATCTTCCCTTCTCAGGAACATTTGATAAAGATCAAAACCAATGCCTTATTCCTCACATACTTTTGAGGATCTGTTTTCTAAGTCACCAATTGTAAGCAACAGAGGCAATTATACTAATAAGGAAATTAACTTGGTAGAAAAATATTTCATAGCTCAGAGAAGGCTCACAAAATTTGTAGAATCAAAAGATGATTTGGCAGCAGAAACAAAAGGACTATAATAGAGAAATGAGCTGGCTAGATTGTCACTATAGACACTTCATCTACCACTATTTCCAGGCATACAAAACTACAAGACCACTAAATACTGCTCCTATTGTTATTGTTGTTTGATGCTATCGGGTCAGTTCTGACTCAGAGTGACTCTATGTACAATAAAACAAAACACTGCCTGGTCCTGCACCATTCTCATAATCATTGCTATGTTTGAGCCCATTGTTGCAGCCATGGGCCGATCCATCTCATCGAGAGTCCTCCTCTTTTTTCACCGACTCTCTACTTTACCAAGAAAAGCATCCTTCTCTGGGGACAGATCCCTCCTGATAACATGATCAAAGTATGACCATCTCACACTTAAGAATAATTCTGGCTATACTTCTAAGACAGATTTGTCCATTCTTCTGGAAGTCCATAGTATATTTTTTTTTGCCAACACCAGAATTCAAATGCATCAATCCTTTTCTAGTCTTCCTTATTCATTATCCAACTTATACATGAATATGAAGTAACTGAAAATACCATGGCATAGGTCAGGTTCACCTTAGTCCTCAAAGTGACATCTGGGCTCCTTAACACTTTAAAGAGGTCTTTGGCAGCAATGGATTCTAACTCTCACCTTAAAGTCACATGTTCAAGTTTCAAAGTACTGAGTGTGGGTATCCAACGGTCTTATTCTAGGCCATATACCTGTACCATAACTCTTAAGAATTACAAGGAGTAGTTGGCCGTTTTTACACATTGGTATAGGAAGGGACAGCCACAAAGATTATAATAATTGAAGTCCCCCTAAAGACTTAAATAAATAGGAGTGATTTTAAATGCTGGTCAGTCAAACTGTCCCCTTTATGCACAAATATTGTTATAAAAGGGGGAAAAAATGAGTTACATTACTTGTAAATCGACAACAAATCTTATATTTGAGTGGAAACTCCTCAAGAGTTACTACATAAAGTGATTTCTGAAACTACAGCCTATTATAGCTTTATTGCAATGATGTCCACTGATTACTGGGAATTAGGTACCATCAGATCCTGCCTGGAATTACCTCTGTGACCATCTATTTCTATCAAACTTTTTTTTTACTTTCCTGGACATCATAGAGAGGACTGGTTACTTCCCATGCTAAGAGTCTGAGTTCCTTACCTAAGTTATTTTCTTCTTCTGACTGACTCGGGCCAATTATAGAGGGGCTATGGGCATGCTGTCTCCTTGGCTCTGCACACTGACTCCATTGGGGTGATTAAAACATCAGTTCATATGGGATGTTGATATCCTCAGGCTAAAATTTAGAATCTATACATTGAGGGTCTGAGCTACAAGCAGATGGCTCCAACTTGCCCTTCTCATCATTTGTTCAAGATGCAAGACATAGTTGTGATGAGAGAGTGAGGTTGATTGACCTAGATGAAAACACTACACAGATTGGAGAGTAAGGAAGAAGCTTTGAAAGCAAACTCCGATAATGGGAAAGAGTAGGTTCCATAAAAATTAAATTTTACCAAGGGCTAAATGAGACTATCCACCACTTGTCTGTCATACTGTGGTGGCTTGTGAGCTTCTGTGATTCTGAAAACTATGCCACCAGTATTTTAAATACCAGCAGGGTCATCCATGGTGGACAGGTCTCAGATAAGCTTCCAGATGAAGACAGACTAGTAACATTTCTACTTCCCAACATTTAGTCACTGAAAACCTTATAAATAGCAGAGAGACACTCAGATATAGTGCCAGAAAATGAGCCCCTCAGGTTGGAAGGCACTCAAAATGTGACTGGGGAAGAGCTATCTCCTCAAAGTAGAGTTGACCATGATGATGAGAATGGAGTAAAGCCTGTGGGAGAAAAGCCCGTGGGACCCT
>NW_006408578.1:11035290-11047728 GCF_000296735.1 Chrysochloris asiatica | reverse complement strand
GTTTTGGAAGAAGTGCAGCCAGAGTGCTTCTTGGAGGCCCATTTGGCCAAACTTCATCTCTCATACTTTGGACATGTTGTCAGGAGGGACAAGTCACTGGAGAAGGATATCATATTTGGTGAGGTAGACGGTTTAGAGAAAAAGAGGAAGACCCCCCAATGAGATGGATTGGTCAAGTGACAACATCAATGGACTCAAGCATGGCAACAGTAGTGAGGTTGGTCCAGGATTGGCAGTGTTTCGTTCTGCTGTGCATAGTTTCACTATGGGTCAGTACCGACTCGATGGCACTTAACAACAACAACAAAATGAGTCTATGGTTGTTGTGTTGTTGTTTTTTTAATTTTTTTATTCTGCATTAAAGTTTGTTCTGAAATACAAATAGTTTTCTTTTTCCTTTTACTTCACTTCCAATCTTGGCTCTTGTCTAGGGACCCTATTTAGGATTAAAATAAATGGACCATTTCAGCATAAATGTAGCAGTGCAAGAAGGAGTGTGGAAAGTGCTTACTACATAAAACACATCCCTTTCTGATTCATTACGTCCCTTTTCTGCTGTGTATAAGTGGCCACCTTTCTCTCACTCACCGCAGGGCTGCTCTGTGCATGCTTTTGGAAGGGAGGAGGCGTCCTCTTCTGAAACACATAAGATCTAACTAATCATAAATCAAATAGACACGCACAAATCAATCAATTAATAAAGAAGCCTTCAAAAACGTGTGTTAGCTAAGCTGGAAACTTTATATTCCCACTAAGTAAGTTCCAGGAATAGATAACATTTCACTAAGGATGAGCTTTCTTCATAGCCAAAAGATGTTCTGGTTAGGAAACAGTTTATATATGCAAGAATAATCATTGTTATTGTTGTTAAGTGCTGTCAAGTCAGTTCCTACTCACAGCGACCCAGTATAGGGTTTAGGAGGAGTAGCTGGTGAGCTTGAACCACCAACTTAGCAGTTCAAACCAACTTTGCAGTCCAGCACATTAACCCACAGTGCCACACCAGGACTCCATCATAGCAAGTAATTAATTAGCTCCTGCAAAGATTATATGTGTGTGTGTGTGTATATATATATATATATAGATGTGGTGTAGCACTCTGGGATAAAGCACTGGACTGCAAGGTTTGGTTTGAACCACAAGGTCGGTGGTTCAAATTTCCCAGATGCTCCTCAGAAACAGGAGCTATGAGTTGATATATATCGAGAGAAAGAGAGAGAGAGAGAGAGAGAGAGAGAGAGAGAGAGAGAGAGAGAGTGTGAGTGAGTGAGTGAGTCCTGGTGTGGTGCTGTGGGTTAATGTGCTAGACTGCAAAGTCTACACACTATGAAATGATACTATGTTATGAATCTTTATTTTGTTTGTAGTTAAACATTTCCTTGTTGTTATACAGTGCACTCAAGTCAGTTTCGACTCATAATGACCCTGTAGAGGGTGTCTGAGAAGCATTTTCTAGTGATGGCAAAATTCCTAGTTCTACATTTTTTTTTAGAAAGTCAATGAATACTTGAACTAAAAATAATGTAATCAGCTAGTTCAACTACCTAGGCATTCCAAGCTTCAGACCATCACGTATGATAAATTACTCTTGCCTGATGTAAGTACTATATATAAGACATATAATACATATGTATATTATCTCTTGTTATCATCATTTCACATTACAGTTTTCTTTTATTACACTTCATACAATTCATATTAATTTGTTGTCATTTTCCATTGAGTTGATTCCAACTCATAGAGACCCTATACAGGGTTTCTGAAGAGCCACTGGTAGGTTTGAACCACTGACCTTGCAGTTAGCAGTACAATGCTTATCCTACAGCACCATAGCAGGATCCATCATTCTTTTAAAATGTATCTCCTCTGACATTTTTTGTTTTTGTTTTAAGAAAGTTAGCATATTTTTTATATGCTTAATCATGTACCCATGAAATTCACAGTACCTAACAAGTGTTCAGTTAGTATTTGCTAAATGAATGCATGAGGTAGGGCATGAGCTAATGAATGAATGAATAAAATTGCACACTACATCATAGAGGAGTTGAAGCTGACACATGATGCCTTCTAATCACATGTCAAGTACTAGGCCATACATATTAATGTATAAGGTGCAGTTGAACTTCTTACATAGGAGTAAAGTACAAGTTAGCTCTTTATTTGGTGGATTATAGTAAATGTGGAGTCCTGGTGTGGCGCTGTGGGTTAATAAACTAGACTGCAAGGTCAGTTTGAACTATCATGTCGGTGTTTCAAACTCAGCAGCCACTCCTTGGACTCCAGTTAGTTTAACACTTACCAGCTCCTTTGTACTCTTTTGTGTTCCATATGATGCAAAACTAATAATATGTCCTTTAAGTATGCTTGGAGGCAATACAGATTTAGGGAAAACATTCTCTGCAGTGTTTCATCTGCTGTCCTCTATTCAAAAAGCAATGAGTCAGAATTGACTTGACGGCACTTGGCAACAACAACAACATAATAAATATAACTCAACCCTGGTCAACGAACACCTATCTGTTCCTAAGGTACTTTCACTATACTCAAGATAAGTAAGTGAATTTTAACTTTTAGCTAAGCCAAAACTAATTATGAGCTTAAGTAATCATTGAAATATCAATATTTTCAATCAAAGAAATATGGAAAAAATATGTACTACTTTCCATTTTTGAATTTGGAATTAATGAAAGGCACTGAATTGACATATGAGTGGTAAGTATGCTGTCGTTTTACATTTGTAGGTGATGATTGATGAATGTCTCATTATATTAAACATTAAGGGAGTATTTGAAATTCTTCTTTATATTTTTAAGTAGTTTAACTAAAGCTTTTCAATTTCTAAATTAGCAACTAAAAATATTGAACTAGGTCACATTTGTTTTCTGATTTTAACCACGATACCAAAAAGGAGCTCTGGTAATGTAGTAGTTACGAATTGTACTGCTAACCTCAAGGTCAGCAGTTTGAAACTACCAGCTGTTCCATGGGAGAAAGATGAGTCTTTCTGCTCTCGTAAAAATTTACAGCCTCTGAAACCCTGTACAGGGTCGCTATGAGTCAGAACCGACTCCACGGCACAGAACCACCACCACCATCACCACAAAGAGAGACTTGTTTGACAAAGGAGTTTACTCAGAATCAATTCATCACCATTAAACATAATTTTAATTACTGTATGAGAAAAAATTTTATCATAAATAAATTCTAACAGAAATAAATAAATTGGCATTTATATTTTATATTTTATGTATACCTGAAGTCCTGGTATGATGCTGTAAGATAAGCACTGAACTACTGACCGCAAGGTCGGTAGCTCAAACCCACCACTCACTCCTTGGAAACCCTATACGGGGTTGCTCTGAGTCGGAACTGATTCGACGGCACATGACAACAACGTGTATCTATACAATGAGGATGCAAATATGGATGAAACATACAAGTATTTGTTTTAGAAAACAAAATATTTGGCAGGCAAATTGAAATTGATAGATCCTAAAATCACATCAGAGATATAATGAGAATCAGCTATTAATAATAATTAGCCTATCAATGGGTAAACCTATGATTTCAGTTTGTCTCTTTGAGTAACTAGTGATTTATCATTGCTATAATAAGCACTAGGCTGTGAACCACAAGGTCTATGGTTTGAGCCCACCAGCCACTCCATGGGCAAAAGATGAGGCTTTCTACTCCTGTGAAGACATAAAGACTCAGAAACTGGGTACAGGGTTGATATGAGTCAGAACTGACTCAATGGCAGTTAATAACAACACCACCACATTTGGAGTTATTTTGTGTTCACTTTTCTACTATCATAGTAAGCACAGGATGCCTATTTCTTATAAATAAACTCTAGAAATTGCCCAGTAGGTCAATAGGAATTTTTGTTGTTGTTGTTGTTGCTGTTAAGTGTCATTGAGTAGGTTCCGACTCATAGCGACCCTATATAGTGTTTCTGAGGAATGGCTAGTGAGCTTGACCCACTGACCTTGCAGTTTAAACTGACTTTGCAGTGCAGTTTCCCCTAAAAGATAGTGTTTGTTTGCCAAGAGGTACAATGGATATCTGAGATGGAACTGAAATTTCCTGAGGAATAAAGGCATTGTCCATTCTTATAAAGCTCATTCTTACAAACTTGTAACTATTTACAGGGGTATTTTTACTTGTAACTCTACATTATTATCCCTAAAAATCACAAGCTGTTCTTATATTTTTAATTATATAGTTGCTCGACTATAGATTTTAAAACTCAGCACCTGTTAAACTCATTGGAAACTCTGGAAATGTTTTCTGTGGTAGGGAGCAGACAATAATATCTGATCAGTTTACTTTCCCTAAGAATGATATAAAGTGTGAGTATTAAATAGTGTCCCCCAAAATGACATGTGAAATTTCTAATCCCTGTGTCCCTGGACCTGTGAATATTACTTATGGAGATAGGGTCTTACTTAGAAGACGTTAGTAGATTCACATGAGGTCGTACAGGAGTGGATCCTAATCCAATCATAGTGTTGTGCTTATAAAAGCAGCGAGACACAGAGAGACAGGAGAAAACCTGTATAAAGTTGCAGCTATAAGCCAAGGAACATCAAGGAGGTAGGAACATTCTCTGCTCTCGTCAGAAATCAACATGGCTAAGACCTAATTTGAACGACTGGCATCCAGAACTGTGGGACAATATGTATCCGTTCTTTAAAGTCCCTCACTTTCGTGGTGTTTTGTTACAGTAGCCCTAGAAAACTAAGACAGATGATTCCCCAAGTTTAGAATTCAGAGCAACTTAAGGTCCTTAAACACTATGAACCACAGTTTTCCTCTGGCCCACATGGGGTTGCCACGAGCTGGAATAGACTATGTGGCAACTGGCATGTTGTTGTTAAGTGCTGTTGAGTCAGTTCAGACTCATAGTGACCCCGTATAGGTTTTCCAAGACTTTAAATTTTTGTGAGAGCAGAAACCTCATCTTTCTCCCAAGGAGTAGCTGGTGGGTTTGAACCACCATCCTTGTGATTGGCAGCCTAGTGCTTATCCTACAAAGCCACGATGCTTCCTCTCTCTACAAAATATCTTGTTCTATTTGTAGCATCTGTCCATGTCTCCCCATGCCGACCAGACTGCAGGCACCCACAGTTGTTTGTGGTTCCTGTGTGGCCCTCCATATATATAGGTCAGCCCTGATCACAGAGCACACGCTCAATAAATCCCCATTTCATGGCTGATCTTGCTAATCACTGATGATTATATTCATTTCTATGCCATCATCGACTTTTCTAGAATGGCCCCATTGATTTGTGGGGGATTTAAGCAACTTGTTCTTGCTGTTAGTGGTGACACTGGTATGTTGGAAATGAAAGATTATGATCACAGAATTCAAGAAGTCTGAGAACACAGTGGACTCCAGTTGGTTTAACACTTACCAGCTGCTTTCTACTCTTTTGTGTTCCATGTGAGGGAAAACTAATAATATTTCCTTTAAGTGTGCTTGGAGGCAATACAGATTTAGGGAAAACATTCCCTACAGTGTTCCATCTGCTGTCCTCTATGCAGAAAGCACAAGCAACAGTTTTATTATTGAAGAATATGAATGGTTTGCCCTTTTGCTTGCCATTGTGGAAGCATAGAACATAGCATGTCCCTCAGACGTACAGAAGCCCCACTGCAGTGGGGCTAAACTCAGAGCAGAGGGGGTTAACAGCTTGGCTTTTCCCTCAGTAACCGTTTAGAAGTACATAGTGGAAGTCAACCATCATTTAATTTATTTTGCTTTGTTAGATGGCGGTGTTAATTAATTTTGCTTTGTCGCCTCGCTTTCCTCTTGATAACATCATTCTTTTTAATAGCAATAGAACCTTGCAAATGTCAAGCAGCCTGCCCCAATCACAACAGGCTGCAACATAAAAACACATTAGAGTTTGGAGGCACCACAAATAACTACTTTAGGAAAAAAAAATGTAATAGCTGTAATTATGTTCGTGCCTGCCAGTGCGCCGCCCTCCTTCTTTCTCTCGTTCTCAATGTCCTTAATGGATTTTTGTTGTGCAAAACATCAGTACCTTGTGAAAACTCTCCCTCTTAAACGGCCACCTGTTTTCATCTCAGTTGACCCAACATTCAGAGTAGGCACTGGTAGCGTAGTGGTTACGAATAGGACTGTGAAACTTAAGGCCAGCAGTTCGAAACTACCAGCCGCTCCGCGGGAGAAAGATGAGGCGTTCTGCTCCCGTAAAGATTTACAGCCTCGGAAACCTTGTACAGAGTCACTGTGGGTCGGAACCAACTCGAAGGCACTTAACAACAACAACAACAACACAACTCTCTGAAGCTTCCTGTCAACTTTCCATATTTGGACTTTTTTTTTTTTTTTTTTTACCAGTTCCTTGAAACATGGTGTGCTGGTTTTATGTATTCCAAGTTATCTGTTTTTCTTTATTAGATGAAAGTCTGTTTGTATCCACAGCCATGCCCACGCCCAATCCTGAGATGATTATCGGGGCTAATCTGACATTTCCTGTCTCTCTAAAGGAGTGTAGCAGGGATTTCTGTGACTAGGAGGTTCTGAGTCCTCCAGCTGTCAGCTGGAAGGAGAAGAGAAAGAGTTCCAGCTACACAGCCCAATCTCCCGGGATTTCAACCTGTCTCCCATCTTTATGGGACCTGGTCTGGCTTTGGATCCTAGGGGTTGCTAAAGGTAAAACCAGATTAAATTAGTCAAGGGATGTAGGGGTCTTGTGGCCTCCTGTTGATCTTGGTGAGTGGACTAATAGCTGGGACCTCAAAGAACCGGCAAGAAGTCTTGTTTTCAGACTAAATTTTAGAAACCTAAAATTCCGTAACTGGGAATGTAGTGGTGGGTGGGGTGTGGAAAGTGTTTGTATTCAATGTCTATGACCTTCTTTAAGGGTTTGGGGGCTTTAAGAGATTGTCTTTAGATCCTTTGTTGTTGTGGTTAAGTGCCCTCGAGTTGATTCCGACCCATAGCGACCCTTTATAGGGTTTACAAGGAGCAGCTGGTGCGCTTAAATCACCAACCTTGCAGTTCAATTGACTTTGCAGTCTGATGCATTAGTCTACAGTGCCACATCAGGACTCCTAACATCCTTCGTTGTTGTTGTTAAGTGCCGTGGAATCAGTTCGGACTCACAGCGACCCTGCGACCCTGTACAGGGTTTCCGAGGCTGTAAATCTTTACGGGAGCAGAAAGCCTCATCTTTCTCCCACGGAACAGCTGATAGTTTCGAACTGCTGACCTTGAGGATCATAGCCCGATTCGTAACCACTAAGCTACATAGCCACCTTGTATAGGGTTTCCAAGGAGCAGCTGGTGAGCTTGAACCACTGACCTTGTAGTTCAAATGGCTTTGCAGTCTGGTGCAGTGCCACACCAGGACTCCAAAGACTCTAGTGCTATCTAAATGGACCTTCCTTAAGTCTTCGTATTTAAATAATAAGCAACAGACTGAGAAAAGAGATTCCTTCTGTATACATGCTGAGAGTCCCTGGGTAGTATAATGGCCAACACTCAAGACTGCTAAACAAATGTTTGAAAGTTCTAATCTACCAACAGCACCACACCAGGATTCCCACCATCAGCATAGGTAATGGGAAACAGGAAGTGACTCAGCGATTTTGAGGAGTGCAGGGACATGATCAAAACAGCACTTTAGGAAAAGTAGCCTGAACATCAGATGAAGTACAAAGAGCCCTCAACAAGTGAAAAATTCCATTATCTTTTAGTTCCATTCTTCCATGAACATTTGAAGCTCCCTCATCCACAGGAGTATGAAGATCTAAAACAAGTGAACTGTGAGGCAGTTGTGTGATGAATAAGTAGCAGAGGGTCCCTGTGAAGGAGGAGTCAGTTGTTCCAGAGACTTACTAGTAACAACAAAAGGAAATTTAGAGGCAGACTTGGTTGGTTTGTTAGTTGTCAACAAATACATTACAACTCATTTTGCCTTCATGTAGAAAAGCTGCATACAATTGTCAGGGCTAAAACCTGCTTGATATAAATCACCAGGCCCATCTTTCTAATCTACAGCCTTTCAGCTGGGAATTGAGAGCTTAACCATTTGTTTCACCAGGGACACTTTTATAATACCCAATTTTAGGTATTTTAGTGAAGTGAACTCCAATCCCTGTTCAGTCCTCTATGTACTTTGTAGGGCTAGAGGATCTAGTTTACCTCCTTGACCCTCATTGCCATGTATACACGTGCTCATTTAGGGAAGTGTGTTTAATACTCAGCACAGTACTCCAAGTCCTCGTTGTTGTGTTGTTGTGTGCTGTCCAGTCGGCTCCGACTCACAGCAACCCTGTTTAGGGTTTCTGAGGAGCTACTGGTAGGCTTGAACCACCAACATTTTGGCTAGCTGATTCTACAGAACCACTCCAGGACTCCAATTCAAAGTCTTACCGGTACTAAATATCGATAGCCTCACTTAAACCAACTTTTTCACCCTTTCACAACCGAACACTCTCTATTTTAGATAAGAAACAACCAAGGTATGGCTTAAAGCTTATCATTCAGAAAATAAAAACAAAAACCAAAAAAACAGAGGGAATGGAAGCAAATACTGTTGAATAATGATATACAGAGGAGATTATAATCATTGCAATGAAACAATGAGTGTAAAACCGATGTAAACAACCACTCAGTTCACAATAAAAAATTTTAAAAAGAGAAAGAGAAAAGTTATGGGAAAAACAAGTAAAGTCCTGGCTTTCTAGATGGTCAAAAAGAATATCAAGCTGAAGGGAATGCCAGTAGCAAGTAATGAGGGTTAGCATTACTTATAAAATCTAGTCACTCAGCCCCTGTCAGAACAAGCTCTCGAAAACCCTGCTGCTCCCATGCCATTTGTGAACTTAGGGATCCTCAGCCACTCCCCACTGCCTTAGAACAAAAGTCGAATGACTTCCACTTACCTTTTAAAGAGTTCACCATGCCTTAGCCTGAATGTATAACTGTCTTCTAATCTCTCCTTAGGATATGATTTGTGCTAGACCATTTCTTTTACCACTAACAGCTACCTTAAGTGCTTCGTTGCTCTCCATATTTTTCTCTCTGCTCTTGGGACCACCTGGGCGTTTGGAGGGAAGTAATGAGCGTGAGGGCTCTAAGGACCAGACTTCTGGCTCTGCACTGCCTCACAGTGGTACTGTGGTCAAAGGACCCAATACCTCCATTCCTCAGTTTCCTCATCTATCGAATGGAAACGTAAACCAACTAAACTATCTTAAAGGATGGCTGTGAGGTTTAAATGACACAAGTGGAGTAGTGGTGGTTATATGCTGAAGAGTCAGTTCTGATGCATAGCGACCCTGTACGGGGTTTCCGAGGCTATAAGCTTTACCAGAGAAGAAAGCTTCATCTTTCTCCTGCAGAACAGCTGGTAATTTTGAACTGCTGACCTTGAGATGAGCAGCCCAATTTGTAACTACTACGCTACCAGAGCTGCTTACAAGTGAGTGGTGGTGGTTATGTTCCGTGGAGTCAGTTCTAACTCATAGTGACCCGGTGGTACAGGGTTTCCGAGGCTCATCTTTATGGGAGCAGAAAGCTTCATCTTTCTGCCGTGAAACAGCTGGTAGTTTCGAACTGCTGACCTTGCGGTTTGCAGACCAATTCGTAACCACTATGCTACCAGAGCTCCATTACGCGTGGAGTACAGCATGTCAAAATATGTCAACCAACAGAGATAAATTCCTTCAAATCTGGAAACAAGCAAGCATCTGAAAGGCTCACCTTTCAGATACTTGGCCCTTACAGCCCACAGATATATCAAATTTTAATAAAAGCTACTTGAAATTTATAGCATGCCTATGTTGTTATCTAGCCATTCACTGTGCATGAGTGTGTGTGTGTGTGAAAGAGATTTCTCAATTAGATTGTAAACTACATGCAAGTGCACTGCTTTCAAATAATTTTCTGTATCTAAAAATGAGACTTTCTGCTCTCATAAAGATTTACAGCCTCAGAGACTCTATACAAGGTCACCTTGAGTTGGAACTAACTCCACAGGACACAACCACCACCACCACTAATGTGTTTAATTGAGTCCTGGTGTGGTGCTGTGGGTTAATGTACTGGACTGCAAGGTTGTTTTGAACTGCAGAAGTTGGTGACTCAAGCTCACCAGCAGCTCCTCCAAAAACCTATACAGGGTCTCTATGAGTCGGAACAGATTCAATGGCACTTAACAACAACAATGTGTTTAATGGAGTTCTGCTGGGGCACTATAGAAGCACTGGATCACAAGATCGGTTTGAACTGCAAGGTTGGCGGTTCAAACTCACCAGCCACTTCTCAGAAACTCTTTACAGGGTCACTGTGAGTCATAACTGACTCCACGGCACTCAACAACAACAATAATGTCCTAATATCGTCATTTCCAATTAGTGGGTATTCACTGAGTAATTGGTGATTGGGACATAAAAAGGTTTGTAATAATTACAGTAAGATTACCAATGGTTTTATCAGATTTAATAAAAAATCGTAACTAAGCTAGAGAATCTGCAGGATGACACTCTTTAGCCAATCAAAGAGCATTTTCAACTTAACCAACATTTGCACGCACATACCTGATATGGTGCTGTGGGTTAATGCACTGGACTGCAAAGTTGGTTTAAACCTCAAAGTCAGTGGTTCAAGTTCACCAGTCGCTCCTCGGAAACTCTGGGTCACTATGGGTCAGAACTAACTCAAATGCACTTAACAACAACAACGTCTAGAGCAGAGGTGGGGAACATTTTTTTTCCTGTCAAAATTCATAACATCATTCCCGGACCATACAAAATTATCAACTTAAAAATTAGTCTGCTAATTTTGGTCAAACATTTAATTACTCACCCCTGATGGGAGCTCTGGTAGTGTAGTGGTTATGAATCGGGCTGCTAACCTCAGGGTTAGCAGTTCGAAACTACCAGCTGTTCCTCTGGAGAAAGATGAGGCTTTCTGCTCCCGTAAAGATTTACAGCCTCGGAAACCCTGGACAGGGTCATTATGAGTTGGAACCGACTCCACAGCACATAACAACAACAACAATGTGAGCCACAAGGTCAACAGTTCAAACCCACCAGTTGCTCCTCAGAAACCCTATATAGGATGGTTATGAATAGGAACCAACTGGAGGACCAACAAAAACAGCAAATGTGATGGCTGGAGTCTTGGTGTGGAGCTGTGGGATAAAGCACTTACCATCAACAACAACAAAAGTGTGATGGTTGGAACTACAGTTGCCTTGGCAGGGCCAGACTAAATGATTTTGCAGACTTTATATGGCCCACGATCCGGACATTCCCCAGTGCTGACCTAGAACATTTGAATAGCAGTATCAAGTCTCTGGAAGAGCTCTGTATCTGGGGCAGAGACAGGAAGTGCATTTGTTTGCCATTGCAGTGTATTTGATAAACTTTTGAGTCAGTTCCTTATCCTCCCTATTCACTTCTCACATCCTCAAGAAATCTATTCTTAATAATCAATTGGAATTAAAGTAGAGCACAGACATTTCAAATTAAATATCTTAATTAAATGCACATCTGAGAACCTTAATTTAACATATTACCTAAAGCTTCATGCTCTCAAGACATCTTAATTTACACTTAGTAAAATCCTACCTTCTTCTTTCACTTCAAGAAGTAAATGGAACTTGTGCTCATTAATGGAGACCAAAGTTTCTATGATAGAACAATATAACACACACGAACAGCCTCCCTTTATTTTCAAGGATAAAAATGTCTAACAGTCATCGATAGGACATCAAAACTTACTTTTTTAAGGTTTTCCAAGACCAAAAATAAGAGTGATTTTTGATTTAGGGATGGTGTAGTAATGATTTACTTTAATTAGAGTTAAAATAACCCTAGAACTCTAGTAGCAATCAAAACTAATCATATCTCTTCCAGAGAAAGGAAAAAAGTATTTTATATCTAGTCTCAAATAAGGATAATATAAGGTCACATCTTCAGAAGACGTATCATAAAATCTGCATTTTCTGTTTTCTGTAAAGTTATCA
The DNA here is from genome assembly GCF_000296735.1 of Chrysochloris asiatica. NCBI lineage: Eukaryota > Metazoa > Chordata > Mammalia > Afrosoricida > Chrysochloridae > Chrysochloris > Chrysochloris asiatica. The sequence goes on along the minus strand of NW_006408578.1, from coordinate 11,035,714 downwards.
TTATATTATTATACTGATTTTAAAAAGCAAAGAAACTTTACTTATAATTTTTGAGAGTGTAGGAGGTTTAATTAGGCTGCAGGCTAAAATGTGACTGGGACACTTCAAACACATTAAATGGCTTTTCCTTTAACAATGATGCAATGCATTTTTCTCTCTTTTCCTAAAGAACCATTAACTTTAGAACAAATTCTGTAAAATCACATCAATATAATTGCCACGTCTTTAGCAATGGGAAATTTTACTTTATTATTTTTTAATTGCAAATAATTAGATAAAGTAGAATTAAAAGCCAAGGGAATTAAAGATTTTGCTCAAGTTTAATAGTTGACTGAAGCTGGATGGTTTGAGAAGAATCTGGAAAACCAGCCATGGGTCAATAGAACATTCTTCAGGGGTTGTATCAGAAGACAAATGATGAGTA
>NW_006408578.1:11013959-11033883 GCF_000296735.1 Chrysochloris asiatica | reverse complement strand
TCTGTCTTTGGAAGGCACTCAGATGGTGTTAGCTTCTAGAGTCTTTGTTGTTATATATCAGAGTAGAACTACACTCCATAGCATTTCCAATGACTCTCTCAACCATCCAGACTTAAGATTGAACATATTACCCATTTACATCACCCAGAGACTGTCACGGACCTCACTCCACTTCCCTCAGAAAGACAGCCCAATGTTATCGAAAAAAAGAATCCTACAAGTTCTTGAAAGTGATTGATGAATTGTGCCTGTTAATAGGCAAAAATAATCAATGAGAGATGCTGGGCTGGAGTTGTCCGACTCTGCCAATACTAAAATGATTGTACAACAGCAGTCAGGATGAGGAACACAGCCACATTGACCAAGTTCTCTTTGGTGATCAGCTAAGAGATATTAGTACACATTTCTCAAATAAAAATCATTACCTATCATTTAACAACTCCCATTGTGAATTAGGTTGTTGTGGGGCTAGTGCAAAGCATCACACAAAATTACTGCTCTTTGTCATGACTGATGTGCTTTTCCTACATAAAGGAAGACAGTTGTCTCAGGAAATCCTAAAACATTTTCCATTTAAGAGGGTAAGCCAGACTAATTGGTAGAGTGATGAAGTCATTGGTCTTGGGCCTTCATTCACTCTTTATTTCTCTTCTTTAATCTCATTCTCTTCATTTTCTTTATTACTAAGAGAGAGGAAAACTCACAAAAACCTGTTATCTATTATCCTGGTTCCAAATTTTGCTGGTTCTCAGTCCCAGGGGTTCAAAGTCAATATGTTTGGTAATGACTTTTTACAAAGAAAAAGGAAAAGGAACAGAGATTGGATTTCAAGTGTTATGATAAATGCATATCTGAACTTTCAGCTGGGCTTGGCTTGAAAAAACTCGGCATCAATTCTTTCCAAGGCATATCTTCTGAGAAACTGAAATCTGACAGAACACTAAATAAAAGATCATAATTTTGCTTTCTCTCTCCTGCTCTCTATTTCTACTCAGACACACATAAACACACACATGTATGTTGCCTTCCTAATCTGAAAAGGATTCAAGGAGCTTTTGATTTATGTAGTAAATAGACAGTATTCAATAAATAAGAATTTATTATCTGTTTGGGAAGGCAGAGCTTATACTGAAGACATTTTCTCCCTTCAATGAATCTACAGATTGGCTTCAAAAATAGTAATACTTTTTGCATTTCATTGGTTTTTCAGGATGAAACTATATAAAGTTGAGCTTTATCCTCTAAAATGTAAGCTTAAATGTGGTTAAAAAAAAAATTCACATGATGAAGGAATTTTAATTCTAATTAACATATACTAGAGACACATTATCTGATAACATTCATTTCCTTTATACAAATCCCATGTAATTTAAGAAGTAAACTTACATTATTTCTTTAAAGAAAAAGAAAACAAGAGATGTTTGAGTTTCAACAGTTCCTACTAGTAAAAAAAACCCTTTCCTGGCCTATTATGAGGAATTCAGAAGAGATTTTGCATTTTGAAATAAATATGTAGATCATTTTCTTCTCTTTTCCCCCAAGAATCTTCCAAGATAGTATTCATTCTTTTCTGAAGGATTGTCTGCAAGATATAGGTGCAGATACAAATATAGATATATGACAGAGTGACATAGATATATTGTGTGCATATGTATCAGAGTCCCGGTGTAGCACTGTAAAATAAGCACTGGACTGTTAACCACAGGTCAGCAGTTCAAACCCTTGGAAATCCTATACAGGGTCACTAAGAGGACCAACTCAATGACACTTAATAACTTAGTAACAATAGCATGCATCTGTATCAGTTTGAGGACTAAGTTGCACCTAACCCAAAATCCTCATATGCATGTGAAAGTTCAATGAATAAGGAACACCACAAAAGAAATGATGCATTTGAATCATGGTGCTGGAGAACATTGAAAGTACCATCGTGTAATCTATCTTGGAAGAGGTATAGTCAAAATGCTCCCTGGAAGCTAGGATGGCAAGACTTTGTCTCTCCTACTTTGGACATGTTGTCAGGAGGGAACAGCTACTGGAGAAGGATATCATGCTTGGAAAAGTGGAGGGTCAGCAAAAAAGAAGACCCCAATGAGATAGAGTGACAAGGTTGTAGTAACAATGGGCTCAAACATAGCAAAAATTATGAAGATGGCTCAGGATTTGTATGGTGCTGTAGGATAAACACTGGTCTGCTAACTGTAAAGTCTGTGGTTCGAATCCACCAGCTGCTCCTTAGAAACCCTATAATGGGTGGCTATAAGTCAGAATCAACACAATGGCACTTAACAACAACAGCATACATATATGCATATGTATATGTATGGAGCTCTGGTAGCATGTTGTTGCTGTTGTTAGGTGCCATCGAGTTGGTACCAACCCTTGTGCACAGCAGAATGAAACACTGCCCGATCCTGGGCCAACCTCACTAGTGTTGCCACACTTGAGTCCTTCAATGCTGCCACTTGGCCAGTCCATCTTGTTGGGGGTCTTCCTCTTTTTCTCTGACCCTCCACCTTACCAAACATGATATCCTTCTCCAGAAAATGGTGCCTCCTGACACTATGTCTGAAGTATGAGAGACGAAGTTTGGCCATCTTAGCCTCTAAGGAGCACTCTGGCTGCACTTCTTCAAACACAGATCTATTGGTTCTTTAGGCAACCCATGGCACTTTCAATATTTTCCTCCAACTCCATAACTCAAATGCATCAATTCTTCTATAGTCTTCCTTATTTATTGTCCAGCTTTCACATGCATATGAGGTTATTGAAAATACCATGGATTTGGTCAGGTGCACCTTAGTCCTCAAATTGACATCTTTGCTCCTCAACACTTTAAGAAGGTCTTGTGCAGAAGATTTGCCTAATGCAATACATCGTGTGACCTCTTGACTGCTGCTTCCATGAGTGTTGATAGTTGATCCAAGAAGAATGAAGTCTTTGACAACTTCAATCTTTTCTCCATTGATAAGAATGTTGTTTATTGTTCCAGTGGTGAGGATTTTTGTTTTCTTGACATTGAGATGCAATCCATAACGAAGGCTGTGCTCTTTGATCTTCATCAGTAAATGTTGTAAGTCCTCTTCACTTTCAGCGATCAAGGTTGTATCATCTGCATATCGCTGGTTGTTAATGAGTCTTCCTCCAATCCTGATGCCACATTTTTCTTCATATAACCCAGCTTTTGGGATTATTTGCTCAGCATCAGGTTGAATAAATATGGTGAAAGAATATAACCTTGTTGCACACCTTTCTTAATTTTAAAACATTCATGTTCTGTTCAAACAGCTGCCTCTTGGTTCCAGGTACAGATTCCTCATGAGCACAACTAAGCGTTCCAGAATACTCATACTTGGCAGTGTTGTCCGTAGCTTGTCATGATCCACACAACTGAAAGCCTTTGCATAGTCAATAAAGCACAGGTAAACATCTTTCTGATATTCTCTGCTTTCAGCCAAGATCCCTCAGACATCAGCAATGATATCCCTTGTTCCACGGTCTCTTCTGAATCCGGCTTGAACCTCTGGAAGCTCTCTGTCAGTGTATGAATGTAGCTGTTTCTGTATTACCTGTAACAAAACTTTATTCTCATGGGATATCAAAAAGATTGTCCGATGATTTCCGCATTCCATTGGGTCACCTCTCTTTGGAATGGGTACAAATATGGATCTCTTCCAATCAGTCAGTCAGATAGTTGTCTTCTAAATTTCTTGGCATAGTGAATGCCTCCTGTGCTGCCTCACTTTCTTGAAAGATTTCCATTTGTGTTCCGTCAGTTCCTGGTGCCTTGTTCTTTGCCAATTCTTTCAATGCACCTTGGACTTCCTCCTTCCTGGTAGCGTATTAGTTATGAATCTGGCTGCTAATCTCATGGTCAGCAGTTCAAAACCACCAGCTGTTCTGTGGGAGAAATATGAGGCTTTCTGCTTCTGTAAAGATTTACATTCTTGGAATCCCTGTGCAGGATTGCTATGAGTCAAGACCAACTCCAATGCACATAACAACAACAATAAATATACATACCAGCAGATCCATGGGGGAAAGATGTCACTTTCTGCTCTCATAAATATTTATAGCCTCAGAAATGCTACACAGGGTCACTATGAGTCGGAACTGACTTGGTGGCACACAGCCACCACCACTACCATATATATATATGAGAGAGAGAGAGTGAGTGAGTGAAATTATATTATGGGTTTTTTCTAACTCAAAAACTAGTTTTCAAATAGTTGGAAAAGACTGGATCTTGGCATATTCAGTGCCCGGTCAAAGCAGCAAATTCTCAAATACAGTACAGAATTCCTGTTTTGTTTTGTTTTGTTTCTATTGACCTCAAATCTAAAACTCACAATGATTTCTAAGATCGCACAGATAATGAGGACTTTGAAGTCACTGCCCTAGCTCTGACTATTCAGGGCCATAATCCTTAGCAGCTATGGAGCCTGAAACCTCCAAAGCTTTGGGGCATCCTTAGAGCATCCTAAGGGATTAGATCACTGGGGCTGTGCATGACTGAGCAAGGGAGAAAGGAGGAAAGGCTGTGGGGTTGCTGTTTTTCCATCTGAGTGATAACAGTATGCTTGCTCAAACAGGCTGGGTAATGCATGCTGGAATGGAATCTGTCTTACCTCTCCCCCAGATGACACCTGAAGAAGCTAGGACTGGTAAGCACAATGGGCTCTTGAGGCAAGTGTCCAGCTGTGCAACTTCTGAGGATACTCATCATCTGGTAGCCAAGCCGTCACTCAGACCAGATGGTTTTTGCTTTACTGTGAATATTTGGAGGCTTTCTAGGTACAGCTGGATGTGTGCACTGACAAATAGTTCAGATTAGCAATAAAAAGAATCTGAAACTATTAGACAAGCTTGAAAAGGGAAAACAAAACCCCATTTCAGCCTGGCATTTGCCAGCTGTCTCTGCTCCTTCACTGGAGGGAAACTAGAACAGACCCCTGACACTAAAGGCCCTTAAGCGCCTACTGTAGACTTGTTATTAATTAAAAATTCAGCAAGGGAAATCTCTGGTTCTGTAAAGGAATGCCTGATCTATTTCCCCATCTGAGGAAGAACTCGGAAAAATTCTATTTTGTGATATTCATATCAATGGTTTGGGAGAATGAATTAATTGTTGGGGGAACAAAGTGGATAAGTGAACATTAAAAAAAAAAAAAAAAAACTTACCCAAAGAACAATTAAATGAGATAGGTCATATGATCAGGGTTAAATATACTCCTGGTGATTTCTCCAGGTTCCTTTCTTTTTGTATGAGGGGACTCTCAGAAAGTGCTATTGTCCCAAAGATTATTATTTAAGACTACAAGCACGTTGGTGCAGTTAAGGCCCAGAAATCAAAATGTGAATGATTATTTGGTAATTCAGTGTTTCTTCTGCAAGCACTTGTCAAAATGGAAATCATCTCCTTGTTCCAGTGCCTCCTTTTTTTTGTTTCTTCCTTTGATTTAATTTAGTGTTTTGTGGCATTTTTAATATATTAGAACTTTTTGGTGATGTTATGAAGGGTATTGAAAAACAAAAAACAATAAAATAAATCAGTAATATTTATGATCCACCTCTACAATAATATACTGATGTTTAAGAGTTAATGTGTTTCTTCCTGGGTCCAAATTCAGTGCTATTTTGAAGTTTTGATAGAATTATGTATATTTATGTATATATTTGTAGTTTTATAATTATGTTTATATATTTGTAGCCTTATAATTCATGACATCAAGTTACAGCATTTCCATGTGAGTCCACTTTCTTTGGTGCCAACTTAGTTTTAGAATTCTTGCCTGCTGTGTCATGTAATCAACCCAACTAGAAATTATTGTTTATACTGTACTTGCAGAGTTGCATCAAAATAAATTTTACACATTGACATTTTTATGAGGTATATGGGGGATACTAACATGTCTCAACTCACCAAAAGAAACTCAAGAGTAATTAATGTACATGAATCACATAAATACTTTTTTTTTTTTCATACTCTTAGCACTCATGTATGTCTGCTGTAATGAAGGGAAACATGCAAAAGAGTGTACAAGATTTGAAATTAGGACACATGTTCTTATACAGTGAAGAGAATGAGAGAGTAAGAAATCAATCTAAGAGCTACAGAAGAAACGGGGAGCTTAAGGAACAATGGAGATGAGACAATAGAGCAGAAGGAGCAGAAACGAGTTGTTACAGGACTAAAAGAAAGACCATGAACATGTGTTCTACCCTTGAATGCTGATATCACAGAAAGAAGAGGTGTGCTTTTTAAGTTACAAATGGTGTTTTGAAGCACTGACTGTTGTTTTGTTTATGGCTCTGAAATGTCAGAGATAAGAAATCTCTGTCAATTGTTCTCTTAGTAATTCTGAATACAATACCATTTCTATTAGACAGAAGTTTTGTATAATCTTCTATCTAAAAGTTGGCCAAAATGTTATGAAACATAGTGGCAACTTCATTTGTCTGGAGTTGTGACAGTATATATTGAAAATCTCCCACCTCTATAACCCAGTCATATCACACCTTTTCCTTAGGCAAAGAGTATTAGTTTTGTTTTGTTTTCTATATTCTTTTATAAAGAGTGGTGGTGGCAGTGTAGGATAAACACCGGACTGCTAATTAGAAAGTTGGCAGTTCAAATCCACAAGCTGTTCTTCAAAAGAAAGGTGAGGCTTTCTGCTCCTATAAGGATTTATAGCCTCAGAAATCCTATACAGGGTCAATAAGAGTCCGAACTGACTGGACAGCAAATAAAATCAACTAAGTTCTTATATAGATGATGTATGCATACACAAAAAGTATTGCTATTACAGTTCCTGTTCATACCTGCAAGGTTTAAAAAAAAAAAAAAAAACTTGTTTACACGTGTCTCTGTGACATATTTAGGGCTGCAAAGCCCTATTAGTAACACAACTCTTAGTCTTATTAGGGTACCTTAAAAAAAAAAAAAAAAGTAATTTTTGTGCCATGGAAAAAAAAAATTTGAGGTCAGGGCTAATAACACAGTTTAAGCAACACTCAAGTGGATATCTTCCCAAATCAATGAATCTGTGCAATAAGTTTACAGGAATACTTCATCTGTACAAAAGAATGGCTTTTAGATGGATCAAAATGTTTAAGGCAGGTCATGAAGACCTCAGAGATGAGTTGAAAGAGGGAAGACTGTCATCATCAATGAATGAAGAAACTATGGCTAAAGCCCAGAAACTGGTAGAAGACCACAAAATTATCAGTGATGTGATAGCTACTGAAGTCTGAGGCTCATGTGGTTTGGCATTTTCAATTTTAAGTGAACATCATGCCCTCGGCAAGCTTTTGGGTGGGTGCCCAAAACATATAAAGATCAGATAGCTCAAAGACCTGTGCTTTTCATCAGTCTTTAAAGCAAGATTGAAATGAATGCAGAAGGTTTTATGGTTTGAAACATAAGTAAGGATGAGTTTTGTATCCAGAGAGCAAGGTCTCGTCAAAATAGTGACTTTCTAGAGGATCCACTGGGCCAATTAAATTCAAAGAAGAGAGGTCAGTTCAGAAGGTTATGTGACTATTTTTTAGAGATTCCAAAGGGGTAATGTTGATGGGATTTCTCAAAGGACACAGGATGATCAAGGGAGTTTACGATGAAGGGGTTTTAAGAAAATAGAAAATACACTGGTGAAAAAAAGTCCCAGAAAGTTGCCCTGAGGAATTCTTCCTATCACAACAGTGTGCCTGCTCACTCATCAAGGGGAGCAAGGACTGTCCTATGAGAACCAGGAAACCTTACCCCATCTACCCTACAGCCCTGATCTTGCCACTACAGACTTCTTTTTGTTCCCCAAACTGAAATAACAGAATTTTAATCCCTTGAGGATTCCAAACCTGCCATTTTTATATGGTATCAATTGAAGAATACAGAATTCTTCGGAGAAGGGTTAGAGAGCCAGAAATACTGGCTTCAGAAATATATAGATCTAGATGGTGGATATGTCAAGAAACAATAGCTGTACATTTTTATATTTTCATTTAATAAAGATTTCTATGATTTTGTAAGAATATCTTTGGACTTACTTTCATAGAAGCAATTTATTGTGGTTAAGTACCGTCAAGTTGGTGCCAACTCACAGTGATCTTGTATAGGATTTAAAAGGAGTGGCTGGTAAGTTTGAACCACTACCTTATAGTTCAAATTGACCTTATAGTCAGGTGCTTACCCTACAGAGCCACACCAGGACTCATCTATATAACCCCGGCCTCATTTTTATACTAGTTAAAGCATGTTGCAATTAGTGTTATTCATTTGACTACTCATACACAAACACAGACACACACAAGTAGTCCGCAACTTACAAAATATTTGACTTATGACAAACCACATTTATGACCATTAGTGTATCCAGAACATTTCTCCTTCCTCGGAGGAAGTTATGGCCAAAATGCACTAAGGGCATATGGAAACGTTGCTGCGTTATGTGAACACACATCAAGCATCTAGTTAGGATAATATACTAGAAGAGATTGGTGGAAAAATTGTTCACATGACAAGAATGCTGAAATTGGAATTTGGTATCACCAGTGTAGAACAGCTGTAGGGAAATTAACATACCAGGACTTAATGGGCTTTGAGAGGAAAGAAATGCTGAAGAAAAAAGAAATAATATAGAGAAGGAGTCAATTTGTCCAAAATTTTTAGAATGAAAGAGTTGTTGTCATTGTTGTTAGTACGATCAAGTCTGTTCTAATAGTGATCCTGTATAGAGTTTCCAAATAATATAGAGAAGGAGTAAAGTTGTCCCTGAATTTAGCATTGTACAGCAAGATTTTCTTGGTGGGCTTAAACCACCGATCTTGCCTTTAGCAGTACAGTGCTTATCCTACAGCACCACATAAGGACTTAGTTTTTTTCTAAACTAAATCATGGGTTCACCTGCTTGAAAACATGGAGCCAAACTGATTCCTTAGGATTAAGCAGAGTGATGTTACTGTGAACCAGTTGAAGAAGAATGAAAAAAAAGGAACATAAAGGATCGATCATACAGATAGATCTCACTAATTTTCTGACTACAAATGCTATCCTTGTTCCCAGGAATAATTCAAATTACCCATAAATTTGGATTATTACTGCAACTGACAAAATGCCAAAGTATTTTAACTTCTCTTGATCAATGGAGTGAATTTTGATATCTTTAAGTTTCTGTGTGATGTTTCCAAACCCCAAAGACAAATAAAGACTTGATTTATAATGACACTGATAATAAAAGGCAATACTACTGTAAACTAAAACTGAGATAGTCAACTTACATCAGAACTCAGTTATGACAGAGATATCAAAAAGGTGCTCTGCCCTAAGTGGGGAACCACCTGTGCATACACACATACATTCAAACACACATAAACCAATGCCTATTGAGTCAATTCTAACTCACGGCATTTGCATCAGAGTAGAACTCAACTCCACAGGGTTTTCAATGACTGCTTTATCAGAAGTAGTTCACCAGGCCTTTCCTTTGAGGTGCCTCTTGGTGGATTTAAATCTCCAGCCTTCCAGTCAGCAGCCAAGCACCTCAACCATTTGCATCACCCACAGTCCACTTATATGTATATGTGTGCACGTATGTTTATATATTTTATGTTGTTGTTAAGTGCTGTTGAGTTATAGCGACCCTGTCTAGGGGTTTCCAGGAACACCTGGTGGGTTTAAACTACCAGCCTTGTGGTTAGCAGTCTAGTTAGTGATTGTCCTATAGTGCCACACCAAGACTCATGCTAATCTTTTCTAGGACCAAATATTACATTAATTAATTTCTAAAGCTACTGTATCCATAAGTATAGGTCAAGGCGATCAAATTACAGCAATTTATACTTGTTTATGTTATCAAAAGTTTTTGATAAAATTTTAATAAAATTTTAGAAGTCACAACATCAGGTTAGAAAAACACAGTTAACCCAAATTCACCTCATAAATATTCTACGTGTCTCATCTTGAATGATGACTTGAGAAAAAACTTATAAATGAAGTCCTAGGCCTCGCCTATACCTAGCCATAGCTCTAACCCTAACCCTCACTACTTACTCCTACCCACCCATCCAGCACCCACCCCCACAAAAAAGGAAGAAGACATACTACAGTGGTTGAAAAAACTGGCTCTCAAGTAGGGAATCCATGGGTGGCAGACTTGGAGATGCCCTGCTAAGATTTTACACTGCCTTTGCCATCTTCAGAACATGCAAGCTGAGGTCCTGTTTTCCCTGAGCAGCTCTCAATCAATGACTGAGTATGTCAAGTACTACAGCCTAGCTGTTTCTGCTCGGTGTGGAACCTCTCCATATTCTTATTTCTGTTTCAAATGCACACTATTATATTTTGCTGTTATGATTTCTCACGTATCTTCGATGTTTGAAACTTTCACTGCTCTGTGTCCAGGTATGAGTCTATTTTTGTTTCTCCTGCAGCACTCTCAAGGAACATGCTTGCTCTTAAGACTGGCTCATAGCCATCTTCAGTTCCATGAAATTGTCCTCTAATAGTTCTTTGATTATTTCCTCCTTTTCTTTTTTTATCCATTATTTCTTAGATCTCTAGCAGAAGGGTGCTAAACTTCTTGATTGTCAATCCCTGATATTTTCACCAAATTATTTTTTTTAACTATTTCATGTTCTGAATGCTTTCTCATCATTTTTTATTGAGCTTTATTCTTCCATCTGAATGTCTATTTTATAAGAATATTGTGTTCCCCCCCTCCCTGGATTGTTTCCTTTTCTTAGAAATTTACTGGAATTTAAGGATATTATATTTTATATCTCAATGAGTGGTAGATGATGTAATGAGCATTCTGAGTGGGAAACTTTTTATTATTATTCATTGAACTTGTGCTTTCCATCACTTTGTAAAAACTCCTTTCCGATGTAATCTTTACAATTCATATGCTGTTAAAGTATATTTCACATTTAGTATTAAATATTCAACTCTTCCAGGGCTCACTAAAAGAACTCATCTAATTTGAGTTTCTAATCATTAGCTGCTTAAATTTGTACTTCCCTCCCCTATACCTATAACTCCTGTTCAGGCAGATCTACTCACATTTTAATAGCCTATGATAATATTTCCTTAAAAAACTTTACCCACTTGGTGCTCACTTTTTCTTGAATGATTAATGATGATAATTTATAAGAATCTTCTACTGAAAAACACATTAAGTAGCAACATTGCCAGTACACCCTCCTTATATCCCATTACATCAGAGAGAATTACCTAGAATAAATGCTGCTATTTACACCAAGTGCAAATCATCAAAGCTGCATCTATGAAGAATAGTTAGAAAGAAAGTATCTAAATAGATATGTGCACTGACAATATTAACTTCATTCGCAAAGGCAGTATCAAATAGCCATTACAAGTTCTCATTCTAGGGATAGCTGACTGAGCCTGGATAGAAATGCAACTCTATGCTCTTGGGCAAATGATTTAACTGTTCAGAGTCTGTTTCCTCGTAAGATGATCTTCGGGTTAACAAAAATAATGCATATGAAATGTTTAGAATAGTTCCCAGGAGACTATGAACGTTCAAAAATATTAACCATTGTGATCAATGGGTAGATTTGCAATCTCTCAAAGGATTGTTGCATATTTCTTCTCCCATAAGTGATTACAGCTCTTCCTTTCTTGTTACCTCATTGTATTATTAAAAAACAAAACAAAACAAAACAAAAAAACTGGAATAATTCCTATTATATTCAGGCTTTTTGTGTAAAAAACTTATTTTTTTTTCTAGTTCCCAACTTTGCTGTTAGTGCTAGGGATCCAGGAATTGCTCCCATACAACAAGCATATTACACCCCACCAAATGAAAGAGTGTTCAGAACTGAGCAGTAGTGGCACCATGGTATAGGAATATTGCTTGACCCCTTTTGTTGTTAGGTGCCTCAAGTCGGTACTGACTCATAGCGATCCTATGCACAACAGAATGAAACACTGTCCGGTCCTGGGCCAACCTCACAATTGTTGGCTCACCTCATGCTTGAGCCCATTGATGCTGACATTTTCCTAATCCATCTCTCTGGGAGGTCTTCCTCTTTTTCTCTGACCCTCCACCTTACCAATCATGTATCCTTCTCCAGTAACTGGTCCCTCCTGATAATATGTCTGAAGTATGAGAGACGAAATTTGGTCATCCTGGCCTCCAAGGAGCACTCTGGCTTCACTTCTTCCAACACAGATATGTTTGTTCTTTTGGCAGCCCATGGTACTTTATCAATATTCTCCTCCAACACCATAACTCAAATGCTTGACCCCCTAGAGTCTAAGACACAAAATATGTCAGAGTACAGTCTTTTTTTTTTTTTTTTTTTAAGTTTTTACTGTGAATTGAGTGATCGTTTACATGGGAGAACATCAGTTTTACACTCATCATTTCATTGCAATGACTACAATCCCCTCCATGCATCATCTTTCAACAGTATATGCTTCTATTCCTTATGGCTTTTACTTTTTTTTTTTTTTTTTAATGTACACAAACACTGAGGAATATATAATCATTTAAACAACCAAAGAGTACATTCTGTAAGCCTGCCTCCTGACTGCCAGCACACAGCCTTTCTCTTTCCATGAATCTAGAGTCCTCAGCTGCTCTATCTCTCCATGTCATCATATCTGCCTTTCTTTGGTGTCACTGTTTCTCTAGATAGGGTCCCTCATTCTGCTCATGCTCTTCTCCTTGAGGTCCTAGGGTCCTCTGTTCTTGGACTGTAAGATTGACTACTTCCTTCTTTTGTTAAAAAAAGAATTACTTCCCCCTTTTTGTTTACAGTTGTGACAGTTGCAATTAGTTATGATAACAATTACTCATTAATGAATCATAAGAATCTTATCCCCATCTCCTTTCATCAGACCCGTCTAGACAAGAGGAAAACTATTCAGTGGGATTCTACCTTCCCCTGCACACTCTGAAACTAAACTCCATCTTGAAAACTTGTAAGCCTGTCAGTTCGTGCTTTTATAGCACCTCTCCCCCACCCCTATTTTAGGTAGCCAATATCTAACTTACCCATCCCTGTCAACCCTGTGTACAGAGGGGATGGGAATGATCCTTGATGTGAAGATTCCTTTCCTCTCAGGTAGTATTTTGAGCTACTGCATCCTTAAGTATAGGTCAAGTCCACCAAATTACAGCAATTTACACTTGTTTCTGTTATCAAAACTTTTTAATAAAATTCTGATTTCCAGCCATTGAAGCTAGGCCTGGTTGTTTTTGTGTGTCTTCCCTCACTTCATATCAGCTGGATGCTTCACTCTCAGCTCTAGCCCTCATGGCTGTATCCTTGTCCATGGGTCCAGGAGTCCCCAGGTCTCACCATACTTCGGACCAACCAACTCTTCCTCTTCTCTCTCTCATCTCCAAGTTGATAGGAGTCTATAGAATGTGGTCAAACTTAGCCCATGTCTTCATTGCTGCTTTTTCCCCTCTTCTACTCACCAGTAGACCAATATGATCACCAGTAAGTTGACATGCCTGTTTGTGTGTTCCCTTTGAGTTTCAGTCTTAGAAGGGGGTTTGTCCTGAAGGGACTTGATTGCTTGCCTTGATGGCTCCCTGGTGAACAACTTGCTTGTTCTTGTCATAGCCATCAGACTGCCATTTTTGTTTTACATTTTTCCTGCTGGTGTTTCTTTCAAGAAAAGTCTTTTGTTCCTCTAGCTGTTCCAGGCTGATCTGCTTGTCCTTTCTAGTAGAAATGTCCCATCTCAGAAGGTTCTGGATGGGGCTCAGGATTCCACCTAAGGTTTTATACACTACAAAGTACAGTCTTTGTATATACTCGGAGTACAGTCTTATTTAATCATTTAGGAGATAGAAGCTGCAGTAAAGAAAAGGAGAGTACTTAAAAAGAAAAGGAGAATCATTTCAAGAATAAGTAGTAGACTTGGAGTCATCAGTGGAAAAGTAAAAACAAAAAGAGCTCCATGTGGATTAAGTCAATGAGATAAAGTATGTCATGAGCATGCAAACTCTGAGGGGTATGTGCTATGTGCTATAACATATGACTTCCTTTGAACACAAGGAAAATAGAAAATACAGATGAAGGATATTAGACAACTGTATGCAGAGGGTTTTATATCAGACAATGAAGATCTGGTCCTCCATGGAAATTATTTCTCATGACTACTGTGTCAGAGAGTGGACCTCATTCTTGGAATAATGCAGATCTTTATTGCAGAAATGGAGAATTTTGGAGAAAGCAGGTCTGTGGCGGCCACTATAGCTTCCTTCCAGTCTTATGGCTAAGATTCTGAGCTGCCACAAGAAGTTTAAATGAAAGTCTTATAGATTGAATTGTGTGACCCCAAATATGTATTGAAGCCCTGGCCACTGAATCTGATTCTGTTTGGATGCTGTTTGGAAATTTGCTTTATTTTGTTACGTTATGTTAGAATAGAGCGAATTCTAAACCTAATCACTTCTGAGTTACAAAAAGGGCAGTGTAAACACAGAGACACACATGGCCGGAAGACGAATGACATCAAAAGATCATCTACAAGCACAGGGACCCCAGGATTGCCAAAAGTCACCAGAAGCCAGGAGAGATTCCCATAGAAGGAATCAACACAGCTAACGCATAAATTTAGACTTGCAACCTCTGAAATTGTGAGCAAATACATTTATATTTTTTAGTGTTGTACAACTGTGACATTTCTGTTACAACAGCCCTAGGTAACTGAGGCTGATGATGACATGAGCATGCAAATTCAGAGGAGTCTTGAACTATTCACTAGGGTAACAGAGTTGTTGTTGTCATAGAGACATTGAATAGGGTTTCCAAGGAGTGGCTGGTGGGTTTGAACTGCCAACCTTGCGGTTAGTAGTCCAGTGCTTATCCTACAGCGCCAATCTGACAGTTATTTAGATGAAAGAACGTCTGCAAACTATTCAGATATGACCCCCTTCAGATGCTCAGATTCCTTCTATTCTGATACTCATTAGCACTTTCATCAAAGAAAGGAAATGGAAAATATAAAGAAGTGTAACCAAAGACCTGCAATTCTAACATGTGTTAATGGCTTTGACAGGGGAGAGGGGAGGAAGGTAAAACTCTGGAATAAAGTTTTAAAAATCATATGCATGTGCTTAAATGTATGTATAAGTCTCACAAGGAGCCCTGATGGCACAGTAGTTAAGTGCTTGGCTGCTCATTGGAAGGCAGGTGGTTTGAATCCATAAGTTGCTCCATTCAAGAAAGATGTGGCAGTCAGCTTCCATAAAGATTTATCACTTTTCACACCTAATCAGGCAGTTGTTGTTAAGTGCCATTGAGTCAGTTCCAACCCATAGCGGCCCTGGATAGGGTTTCCGAGGAGCAGCTGGTGAGCTTGAACTGCCAACCTTGCAGTTCAAACGGCTTTGCAGTCTGGCGCATTAGCCCACAGAGCCACACCAGGACTCCATTTTGTGCTATAGTGTCACAAAATAGAGAGAGTTGGAATTCACTCAACAACAACAGGTGGGTCTCTCAATTAAATAAAGTCAATATTAAACTATATTATTTGATTCAGTCTTTGCTATTCTAAATGCACTGTGATACATCACTTGTTTACTAATTTAGCTAACAGCCAGAGATCCTTGAGATTTAGAAATAGCCATATCCCAACTCTGATTCCCACTTCCCACATCCGGAGTAGGTTTGGCAGGGTAGTTTGTTGCCGCTCTTGATGTGTGGAGCCTAAGGACCTCTCTGTGGGAGGCTGGGGAGGGTGTGAAGCTGCAGGAGTGGGACATGAACTCGGCTTGGATGGTAAGAAAAGGAGCCTATTAGTAGATCTCAAAGCTCCTTCCTTCCTTCTTGGCAGGAGTTGTTGCTTGGAACCAGCAGGTGCTTAATGCTGTTAAATTTATGAGCAGTGAAAGCTGTTGGATTTCTTAACATCTGGGTAACATAAATTATCAGATGTTTTTTTTTGGACCCGACATAGTTGGAAAGTGATTTTGAAATCCATGGAAAGCCATTAAGTAACCTTTACTGGAATGTGTTTATTTCTAAACATTTACCTCTGTGACTATATTGTCTCTAGATGAGCTGACAGACCTGGCTGAGCAGGAACTCAACTATTTCCCCATGAGGTCTCTAGGTTAGCCAGTAAGAGGCAGGGTAACTTCACTTTATTCCTTTGTAATTTTTGTGTTTTGCTTTTCTTGCTTAGACATCAGCAAGCCCAATGTAGACCCAAACTATTAATTTGTATGACTTTCACAGATTATTTTAACTTAAGGAATGTGTGACATTGAGAGTTATATTCCCCACTCTTTCTTTACCGTTTCTCTGCTTCTCCATCACAAACGGTGATCAACTTTATGACCTATCAAGACTTTAATAGGTGAAATAGGAAGAAAAGAAACTGTCTTTCCTTTAGAGTTATTGAGGTCATGCACAAAGCATCATCCACTCATATTTCTCCTTCATGCCTTTCTATGTCTAAGCAATGTAAATGAAGATAGGTGTTTCTTAAGCTTTTAACCATTCTGTTTTTAAGTGGGGATACCCACAAAAGTTATCTTCATGGAATCCCCACACTGTGAAGGGGACCTTTTGACCTATTAAGGAATTCTTTTCCTACCCATATTTCACTGTCTAACAGAAATCAAAGGTATATATAGTGAACATTTACATAAGGAATATACATACAGAGTGTTGTTTGTCACACTCCATATATCAATTGCATACTTGTGGCCAAATTTTATAAATAAACAAAACAACTCAAGACAAAACATTACTAACGTATTTTCAGAGGTAGTAGTGAAAAAAACAACAACAAAAAAATGGATTTGTGAGAAGAATTCTCTCTTCTTAGGTGCCATCGAGTCGGCACTGACTCATACCGACCCTATGCACAGAAGACTGAAACATTGCCCGATTCTGGGCCAACCTCACTACTATTGCCACGCTTGAGTCCATTTTTGCCACCACCGAGCCAATCCATCTCATTGGGGGTCTTCCTCATTTTCTCTGACCCTCCATCTTACCAATCTTGATATCCATCTCCAGTGACTGGAACCTCCTGACAACATGTCCAAAGTATGAGAGACGAAGTTTGGCCATCATGGCCTCCAAGGAGCACTCTGGCTGCACTTCTTACAAAACGGATCTGTTGGTTCTTTTGGCAGCCCGTGGCACTTTCAATATTCTCCTCCAACACCATAACTCAAAAGCATCAATTCTTCTATGGTTTTCCTTATTCACTGTCCAGCTTTCACATGCATATGAGGTTATTGAAAATACCATGGCTTGGGTCAGGAGCACCTTAGTCCTCAAGTTGACATCTTTGCTCTTCAACACTTTAAAAATGTCTTGTGCAGCAGATTTGTCTAATGCAATGTGCCATTTGATTTCTTGACTGCTGCTTCCATGAGTGTTGATAGTTGATCGAAGAAGAATGAAGTCCTTGACAACTTCAGTCTTTTCTCTGTTGATAAGAATGCAGTTTCTTGGTCCAGTGGTGAGGATTTTTGTTTTCTTTACATTGAGATGTAATCCATACCAAAGGCTGTGCTCTTTGACCTTCATCAGTAAATACTTTAAATCCTCTTCACTTTCAGCCAGCAAGGTTGTATCATTTGCATATCTCAGGTTGTTAATGAGTCTCCCTCCAATCATGATGTCATGTTTTTCTTCATATAACACAACTTCTCAGATTATTTGCTCAGCATACAGGTTAAATAAGTATGGTGAAAGAATACAATCTTGTCGCACACCTTTCTTAATTTTAAAACATTCAGTGTTCCCATGTTCTATTCGAACAACTACCTCTTGGTCCAGGTACAGATTCCTCATGAGCACAATTAAGTGTTCCAGAATACTCATACTTGGCAATGTTGTCCATAGCTTGTCATGATCCACACAATTGAAAGCCTTTTGCATAGTCAATAAAGCACATGTAAACATCTTTCTGATATTTTCTGCTTTAGCTTTAGTAAAACTTTACTCACATGGGATATCAAAGAGATTGCCCTATGATTTCCGCATTCCATTGGGTCACCTCTCTTTGGAATGGGCACAAATACGGATCTTTTTCAATCAGTCGGCCAGATAGTTGTCTTCCATATTTCTTGGCAGAGATGAGTGAGTGCCTCCTGTACTGCCTCACTTTCTTGAAAGATTTCAATTTTTATTCCATCACTTCCTGGTGTCTTGTTCTTTGCCAACTCATTCAATGCACCAATGGATGTCAGAAGAGACACTGAAACTTGCTCTCCAGCATAGAGACGCTAAAGCAAACGGAAGAAAGAGGAGGGACAAGAGCTGAACAGAAAATGTCCAAGATTGGCTCAAGAAGATCAAGTCAAAAAAATGTGCAAAGATCTGGAATCAGAAAACCAAAAAGGAAGAATACACTCAGCATTTCTCAAGCTGGGTGAACTGATGAAAAAATTCAAGCCTCAACTTTTACTATTGTAAGATTCTCTGGGCAAATTATTGAATGTTGTACAAAGCATCAACAGAAGATGAAAGGAATACAGAAATGGTTGATGTTCAACCATTTCAAGAGGTAGCATATGATCAAGAGCCAATGTGAGAAGAATGTTGTTGTTGTTGTTATGTGCCATGGAGTTGGTTCCGACTCATAGCGACCATGTACAGGGTTTCCAAGGCTGTAAATCTTTACAGGAGTAGAAAGCCTCACCTTTCTCCTGCGGAACAACTGGTAGTTTCAAACTGCTGACCATGAAGTTCGCAGCCCGATTCATAACCACTATGCTACCAGAGCTCCTTGTGAGAAGAATGGCTGGGTTTAAATTCAACCTCAGCTCTGTGCCTCTGTGCAGATGACTTCTGGAGAGCAGGATTTATAGGGGATGTTATAGTTATCACTGAGATCCCGTTGCATCCTTGCCTTGCTGACTAATAGTCATGCAGTTTGGAACCTTTATATTAGGAGTAAGGGAAAATCTGATTGCTCTAAGAGTTATCCTATCTCTGTTTGTTGGTATTTTTTTTCTTTATGTAATGAGTGTTGTTGTTAGTTAGGTGCTGTCCAATTTATACGGATGTATAGTGACCCTATGCCCAACAGAACAAAACACTGTCTGATCCTGCACCAACCTCACAATCGTTGCTACACTTGAGTACATCACCAATCCTTCACTTTGGTGGTCTTCCTCTTTTTCTCTAACCCTCCACGTTACCAATCATGATGTCCTTCTCCAGGGACTGGTCCCTCTTGTTAATGTGTCCAAAGAATAAGAGACGAATAGTGACCATCCTAGCTTCCAAGGAGCGGCTGGTTGTACTTTTTCCCAACACAGAGTGGTTTGTTCTTTTGTCAGTCCATGGTACTGTGATGTGTATGTGATCTCATTCTGGTCATTGACACGCAGAACATGATTTTCTAGAAGTTTTTGATAGAGTTCTTCGAGATATTAAGAGAATATACTAAAAAGTCTGTCTCTTCAGTTGTATATAATTCTGAAGCAGGTGGTCCCAATTGCTAAATTGCTAATCACCTTGTTATGTTGATGGAAGACAGCCTGAAACAAAACTGAAATTTAATAGACACTGATCTTAAAGGGTTGAGAGGATAGAAGCTAGAGCTTTGCTCTTATCCTCCTTGAATCCTATACCAGGATATGAACTTGCGTTTATGTGAGTTAAGAAAATTATTCATTATTTATGAAATCATCTTAAATTATACAGCAACAATTTTATCTATCCATCAGGAGTTTGAATATTAAAGACTAAATGAAAAGCTCATATAGAATAACCTTGTGGATAGTAAGTGCTTCATTAAAAATGGTTCTTCTCTTTTCACTTGCAGCTCCAGAAGTTCTCCCAAAAAGCATTTGGATCAAGAATATGAAATTTCTAGAGATGAATCAGAAAGCAAACTATGTATCACTTTTGTATGTATAAAGTATTGAGTTATGAAATATGTTCATGTTCTAAGACAGTTATTAATCTATTT
>NW_006408578.1:10989568-11013859 GCF_000296735.1 Chrysochloris asiatica | reverse complement strand
TAAATCTTTACGGGAGTAGAAAGCCTCATCTTTCTCCCGCGGAGCAGCTGGTAGTTTCGAACCGCTGACCTTAAGGTTTGCAGTCAGATTCGTAACCACTACGCTACCAGCTGCTCCGCGGGAGAAAGATGAGGCTTTCTACTCCCGTAAAGATTTATACCCTCGGAAACCCTATATATATGGAGACCTGGTGTGACGCTATAGGATAAGCACAGGACTGAAAGGTCAGTTTGAACTGCAAGGTGGCAGTTCAAACCTACCAGTCACTACTAGGAAACCCTAAGCAGGGCCTAAATGAGTCAGAGTCGATTTGATGGCACTTAGCAACAATATATATATATATATATAAATGGAGTCTTGGTGTGGCACTGTAGGTTAGCACTGGACTGCTAAGCACAAGGTTGGCAGTTCAGACTCATGAGCCTCTCCTTAGAAACCCTGTACAATGTCGCTTGTACACTGGCGGCACTGAATAACAACAACAATAAATATATATTGTTGTTGTTGTTGTTGTTAAGTGCCATCAAGTCGGTTCTGACCCATAGCGACCCTGTACAGGGTTTC
Source organism: Chrysochloris asiatica (assembly GCF_000296735.1). Lineage (NCBI taxonomy): Eukaryota > Metazoa > Chordata > Mammalia > Afrosoricida > Chrysochloridae > Chrysochloris > Chrysochloris asiatica. The sequence continues at coordinate 11,013,295 of NW_006408578.1, read as the reverse complement.
TGAGGAGCAGCTGGTAAGCTTGAACTGCCGACCTTGCAGTTTAAACTGCTTTGCAGTCTGGCGCATTAACCCACAGTGCCACACCAGGACTCCTTTAGCTAACTACATGTGTGTATGTGTGTGTGTGTGTGTAGAGAGAGTTGAGTGATGTAATAGTGAATGTGTTTGTCTACTAACTGAACAGTTGCGCATTTGGATCCACATAGAAGAATCTTAGAAGAAAGGTCTTTTCACTTTCCTTCAGAAAGAACACAGACATTAAAAACGTTACGAAGAGCAGTAATGCTCTGAAACACATGGAGCTGATGATTTGGATTCAACTGGATGGCAACTGGTTTGAAATATATGTGAAGGGGGCTTTAAAAAGTTTGTGGGAAATGTATATTATCTTTTCCTTCCAGTTTTCCATGAACCTAGTGTGGTGCGGTAGGATCAGCACTGGACTCCGAACCACAAGTAAACCATATACAGGGTCACTATGAGTTGGAACTGATTCGATGGCACTTAACAACAACTATATATATCACAATCGAATATGCCCAACAAAGTAGATATACCCGGGCTATTGTATATGATATTTTGTGGTCTCCAAGAGAGAATGCAATGAGTCCAAAGGGTGTTTAAGCAATATTTTACCTTAAATTGAAATTTTAATTTGTCCAGATTTTCCATATTGACTATTTGGAAAAAAACATGCATTTTTAAGATGTGTATATGTGTTTGTGCTGTGGGTTAATGCACCAGACTGCAAACCATTTGAACTGCAAGGTCGGCAGTTCAAGCTCCTCGGAAACCCTATACAGGGTTACTGTGGGTCGGAACCAACTCGACAGCACTTAACAACAACAACATATGTGTGTGTTTAGTGCAACACATGCTCACATATGTGTGGATATTTGCACTGAACTGTATTCAATTACAGGAATATTGTAAGATGTTTTCATAAGAGGAAAACAAAACCAAAGGCCTTCAGATAGGATCTATAATAATGTTTCACAACTGAAGTCAGTTTTCTTGGGGTTTTTAGTCCTTGGGAAAACAACAAAAAAAAGAACAATAATGTGCCAGAGACCCCAAAGGGAAATATATTGTTAATGGAAAAATTGCCTTCATTCACTCTTTCTATTTAAGGGAGTTCTTGCTGCCAGGTTATAATGAAAACATAAAGATCTAGTACAAACGGATCAGGGAGAAGGTGGCAGGGGAAAGGAACCCAGAAAATGCAGCATCGAATCCAAATGTTAGCATCAGAAGGAAGGCTGTTATGAAACATAGTTAACAATCTTTATTTGAATCATTGTCTCTGAGGTCCCCACCCCAAAATCAAGTGATCAATTGCAAACTTATTTTTTACATTTCAAGAGTTTTCACACTATTTTTTTAAGTGTTGGTTACCTGTAAGAAAAGGAGATCTGGTAGCATAGTGGTTACGAATTGGGTTGCTAATTTTGAAACTACCAGCTGTTCCGTGGGAGAAAGATGAGGCTTTCTGCTCCCATAAAGATTTACAGCCTCAGAAACCCTGTGCAGGGTCACTATGAGTCCAAACCAACTCCATGGTACTTAACAACAACAACTTATAAGAAGGTTTCAAGTCTCAAAAAACAGGTCTTAGTGGTATTTAATCTAAGTATTGCTCTGAAGTTTTATAAAGATTTAGAAATAATCTCGAATAAATGGTTTCATGATAACTGGGAAAATCATATACAATTCTGACTTTTCAGGGTCTTATTAAAAGAAACATTTCTTAAATGATAGAATAAAGTTAGGAATAAATCTACAGGGTTAAAAAAAAAAGAGCTGGGGAGGTCAATGTGTAGCTTAGGAAGTGATGATTTACTAGACCATTTGGGATAGGAGAGAAACATATTTTTAAGAGGAAGAAACAAATTAGTCTCAGAGAGAAACCCAGACAGGCTTAGTAATTAAATAATATAGTGACAAATGTTCACAGTGTACACATCTCAGAGGAAGAAGTGAATTATTTTTTGAACCATCTGTTTTGGCCTCTTCACAATTTTGGGGAAAGCAGTCATCAAAGTTGCTGGAATTATAATTTTTTTTTTCTGCAGCAAATGCCTTGAATATCATACAATCTCCTGGTGTTCACATGCCTGCTCTTCTTATGCACAACTAATAAAGAGATGGTCTTGTTGGAGCCATTGGTTTTCTTCTGTGTTTAATGGCAAGTAGACCTCTTCTGACTCCTAACACTGTTTACATTGGCATTTATCGCATCATTTGTGAGGAGGCCTTGTTAAACTAAGCACCAAAGCTCCACGGAAATTGCTGTTGTTGTCCATTGCTGCTCAGCGATTCACAACGACCTTGTGTACAAAAGCAAACATTGCCTAACCCTGGACCATTCTCACAAGCATTCATTCTGGGGGGTCCTTTTTTCCATCACCATGTCAATCCATCCTGTAGAAGGTTTCCCTCTGTTTTGGAAACCCTCTACATGATGTCCTTGGCTAGCAATTGACCCTTCTTGATGATGTGTTCAAAGTAAGTACGGTGATTCCTCCCCATTCTCACTTCTATGGAGCATTCCGGCTGTTGTTATTGGCGAGTGCTGTCGAGTCTGTTTTGACTCATAGCAACCCTGTATAGAGTTTCTGAGGAGCAGCTGGTGTTTTTGAACCACTGACCTTGTGGTTAGTATTCTAGTGCTTATCCTATAGTTCCACACCAGGATCCCTCATTCTGGCTGTACTACCTTAAAAAAAAAAGTAACATTAAGCAGTCCTCAATTTGTCATTGTCACAAATGTGACTTTTTAAAAAAATATTTAAACCTGTTGGGATAATATTACACTGCATCGTTGCCATTTGCTTTTTTTAATTTAGAATTTAGAAAGTAAACTTATCTTTGTTTGGTAAATCGACCCTGAGTCAAGGATCAGACTGTAAGAACTTGATTCTGAACTGCAGGAAACATAAACAGGAAATGGGAATGATGCTGAGAAGGGAAACTGGAATTTATTTTGAGGGAAAATGTGGAACTCAGTGTAAAATGCATGCTTCACAGTTATTCCGTCCGAGGTGGAAGGGAATTGGGATATTTACACACTAACTCTTGTCAATTAGTATTTGAGGGTAGCTAATAGCTAAGGCTAGACTTCTGGTGTGGTGCTGTAGGATCAACACTTGCCTACAAAACACAAGGTCAGCAGTTCAAACCCACCAACCACTCCTTGGAAGCCCTGTAGAGGGCCACTATGAGTCAGAACCGAATTGACAGCACTTAACAACACCAGGAACAACATCTTGGACTATAATCTCAACTGCACTTCAGTACATAGGCAAAGATTGGCAGTGAGAAGATTTGCTAGGTTAAAGCTGAGATTAACACAAAGTTATATAGAAATGATCAAACTGTCCAAATAAAGATTATATTGCAAAATTCTAATAAATGATCAAAGCATATCAAATCTAATATGAAAACAGTTAACATCTCTGGTGATTATAATGTTAGCATTTATTGCCTGTTTAATATATAGATGATGGGATGAAAAAATTTGCTTTCTTCTTTTTGTTTTTTCTTTTCTTTTAAAACATGAACTATATTATATTTTATTATAAAAATCACTTTAAATAGGATGAAACATTTTATTACATTATACTACTTACTGCACTATTACATTTGCTTCTTATAACAAACATTTATAATATTGACTTAATTTAGACTGTGAAAAAATCTTGGAAGAATTTTCTCTGTGTTGTATAAGAAATGAAGTAATAAAATCACAGGTATGATTTTCCCAATTAATTGAATGAAAAGCAACTTCTTAGAGAGTGAAATATTTCTCTCTATGAGCGAAAGAATTTCTATTTGAATAATTTATGTTTTTTATATATTTTGTTCTTAAAAATCGATAATAATCACAAACAACAAGAAATTTTTAGTTTTTATCTTAGGTTTTTCATGGACTTCCATAAGGAAGAAGGAAAATTTGCCTAGAATAAGGAAACATAATCCATTTGTGGGAAGAAAGGGAATTGTATCTACCATTTACATATTTTCAGTCTATGATACTGAATCTCAAAAAAAAAAAAAGGTAATTGGAGCACAAACTTTAAATTGTTTGAAGTGTTAGAATATTTATATTTTCATATTTGTGTTAGTGACAAAGAGTTTGAACAATGCATTAACTTACATTCAAGGAATACTTTTTTTAAAAGTATCAACCTAGGACCAGCTTACAGACAAATACAAAAGTTATGATGGCAAGAATTTTGTGGCGCTGTGGGTTAATTAATGCAATGGACTGTAAAATCGATTTGAACCACAAGGTCGGAGGTTCAAGCTTACCAGCCCCTCTTCAGAAACCCTATACAGTTTCGCTATGGATCAGAACCGACTCGATGGTGCTTAAAGACAACAAAAACTTTTCTTAAAATTGAAATTCAAATGTTACATGGTGCAAAAATTAATATCAGTTTGCTTTACCCATGTTGTTAAGTGCCAGCGAGTCAGTTTCCCTGTATAGGATTGCCAAGAAGTAGCTGTTGGGTTTGAATTGCTGACCTTATGCTTAGCAATCCAGTGCTTATCCTACTATGTTGTTGTTGTTAAGTGCCGTCGAGTCAATTCCGACCCATAGTGACCCTGTATAGGGTTTCCGAGGAGCAGCTGGTGAGCTTGAACCACTGACCTTGCGGTTCAAACAACTTTGCAGTCTGATGCATTAGCCCCCAGTGGAAGACCAGGACTCCTACTATAGGATCTGTGCATTTTTATTAGCCTAAGGAAGTAAACAAACTTCAAATCTAACTAAGAAGTAAATGCTCATTGTCTTCGAGTAGATTCCAACTGCTAGTCAACCCCCAGGACAGAGTTGAACTGTTCCATAGGACTTCCAAGGCCGTCATCTTTGTGGGAGGAGACTACCTCCTATTTGTCCTGTAGAGTGACTGCTGATCTTTCAGTTTGCAGCCAAGCGCTTTAACCGCTGTGCCACCAGGACCCTTCTGCTAACCGAAAATATTTAAAATACTTTAATTACTAATTACCTACACGATGCTTATGTGCCATGCAGCCAGTTCGACTCATAGCGACCCTGTGCTGGGTTTCCGAGGCTGTAAATCTTTACGGGAGCAGAAAACCTCATCTTTCTCCCACGGACCCTGATGACCCCAGTGAGGTTAGCAGCCCGACTAGTAACTGCTTTGTCACCAGAGCTCCTGTTACCTAAATAGTTGCCACTAAAGCAGATAAATAAAATATGTTCATTTCATATTGCATTTTCAAATGATTAAGAACTACTAATTTTTTGTTTACACATTAAACTATCTGGAATGTCTTTTTCTTTCTGGGACTATAATTGCTAAGTCAGTAATTCAAACCCACCAGCCACTCCTTGGAAACCCTGTACGAGGTTGCTATGAGTCACGGTTGACTCAATGGCACTAAACAACAAGTGACTGGTCGTAATTTTATAAAGAATTAAATATACTAATGGACTGCTGGTTATTTATAACCTAAGTCAAAAATTTAAAGATTTTATGGGCTCCTTCAAAGCTTCCTAAATTAGGGGATAATAGTGATCATTGTAGGCGTCCAAAGCTCTTAATGTTTATGAGATCAGAAAGCCTCATCTTTTTCCTGCAGAGGGCTCGTCCGTCTGAACTACAAATCTTTCAGTTAGCATTAGACTGTTTATCCTACAGTGCCATCAGGGCCTCTGTTTGATACTAGTTTGATACTAGTTAATATTTGATACTAGTGTATCAAATATTAAGCATTAATATGTATTACTAAATGATACATGCACTAGAGGGCAGACACACGTTGGCATGGGTGACAGGACAGGCAATATGCAATTGAAGGGAGGATGGGGATGGCGGGAGACACAGGCAGGAATGCAGTGGTTAAAGTGAATAAAGGTAAATGCTGTTAACTGCTGGTGCATGGTTGATTGCAAGCATGTAATGAAGCGCAGTATCTGATCTGTTCCATGTAAAACTGATGATCTGCTCTGTAAACCTTCACTCAATTCATAAGAAAAAGAAAGAAAAGAAAAAGATAAGTCCTACTAAAATTTTATTTATGTAATTTTTTTTGCAATTTCATTGCCAATCATGTGAAGATAATTGACCATGCCAACTGTCCTCTAGGGACCTGACCGCTATGAAGATAAGTTATACATGAAGCATGTATTTAAGATGATTGATTACATTCCATTTAAAAGCTACACTAGTAATGATGAAAATCAAGAAAATAAATTCTGTAGATAGATAGCTAGATAGATAAATTGAAAGATAGAGAGATACACATCTTTAAAACACAACTGCTAGGACCTCTGGAGTCCTGGTGTGGCGCTGCAGGCTAATGAGCTGGATTGCAAAGTTGGCTTGAACTGTAAGGTCACCGGCTGCTCCTCAGAAACCCTAAACTGGGTCACTATGGATCAAATAGACTCAATGGAACTTAACAACAACAGGATCAGCACTGTACTGAAAATCACAAGGTCAGTGGTTCAAACCCACCAGCTGCTCCTCAGAAACCCTGTACAGGGTCACTATGTGTGGAAATCAACTTGACAGCACTTACCAACAACAACAACTATTCCAAGACTGCCACTAGACTAGTGTTTGGCCAAACCACCGAAAACTATAGCCTAGCCAAATTGATATAAAACTAATCATCTCTCTCACACACACATAATAACAGGTGTGAACTATATGTGTTCTGGAATATTCACTAAGGACGTGGCTATACAATCTTTTGTTACCAAAATTAAATCTGTGCCTGATGGATCTAACCAACTACAACAGTGCAAACCCCATCAGCATAGACTGAAAGAGAAAGAAAAAAATGAAAGGAAAGAGTGCTGTCTGCATCTTGGAATTCTACAGACAAGAAACAGACCAAAGGAGCTACATACATCTGTTGTTCTCCTAGAAAAGAAATGGACTGTCCCTAGAGCAGCTCGGAGATCAGCAGAACTGTTGGAAGGAGTGTAGGAAGCAATGCCTCCATTTTCAAAGAGTAGGCCTATATATAGCCTCCTAGTTTTAAAAGTCAGATCTTCTCTAACTCAGTTCCAAATTGTTGGAACTGAGTTAGGAGTGCTAGGGAGTGAGTTCATTACTCAAAGCTGAGCAGGTGGAGTTGCATCTTATATGGACACCAAGAACGAGGCCACCCAAAGCTTTGGGGAGCAGAGTAGCCATGTCAATGGGGCTAGAAGTTGGAGATGAAGCTCAGGGCAGAGAGGCCTGCATGCATAATCCAGAGAGAATGACCAACATCCAGAGTCCAGAAGACAAGGCCTTTGCCCATATAGGCCTGGAGAACAGATGATTATTTTCAAGCCTAGAGGGTTCATGTAAAATTTTTCTGTGGAATTTTGGATAACACTGCAAAGAATGGGTATTCCAGAACACTTCATTGAGTTCATGAGGACTCTATACATAGACCAAGAGGCAGTCATTAGAAGAGAACAGGGGGATACTGAATAATTTAAAATGAAGCAAGGTGAACATCAGGGTTGTATCCTTTCACCTTACTTAGTCATTCTATATCTATTGAGCAAATAATTAAAGAAGCTGGATTCTATAAAGAAGAACATGGCATCAAGATTTCAGGAAGTCTCATTAACAACCTGTGATATGCAGATGATACAACCTTACTTGTTGGATGTGAAGTGGACTTAAAATACTTACTGGTGAAGATTAAAGACTATAGCCATCAGTATGGTTTGCACCTCAATGTAAACAAAACTAAAATTCTCACAACTTGACCAATAAAAAATATCATGATCAATGTAGAAAAGATTGAAATTGTCAAAGACTTCATTTTGCTTGTATCTACAATCGACTTTCATGGAAGCATCAGCCAAGAAATCAAATGATGTATTGCAACAGGAAAAATATGCTACAAAATACCTCTTTAAGATGTTAAAAAGCAAAGATGTCAGTGTGAGGACTAAGATACTCCTGACCCAAGTTTTGGTATTTTTAATTGCCTCATATGTATGTGAAAGTTGGACAGTGAATAAAGAAGACCATAGAACAATCAATGAATGCATTTGAATGGTGATGTTGGAGAATAATATTAAAATTACCACAGACCTGCAGAAGAACAAACAAATGTCTTGGAAGAAGTGTAGCCAGATGAACCTTAGAAGTTAAGATGGTGAGACTCCATCACTCACACTTTAGAAATGTTATTAGGAGGGACCAGTCCTTCATCCACTTTCCCAAGTATTATGAAGGACATCATACTTGGTAAAATGAAGCCTTCAGTGAAAAAATGGAAGATGCTCAAAGAGATTGATTGACACAGTGGCAGTAACAGCAGGATCAAATGTAACCATTGTGACAATGGTGCAGGATTGGGCAGTATTTCGTTCTGTTATGTACAGGATTGCTATGAGTTGGAATAGACTCGATGGCACCTAAGAACATCAAGAAAGAGTGGAATGTTATGAATTGAATTGTGTCCCCCAAACCTCTCTGCTGTGATCATAATCCATTTGGGAATGGGATTATCTTTAATGATGTGGGATTACCACAGGGTGTATTTTGTGTAAATCTTGTACAAAATATAAAAAGAGTATATTAAGACAGGCAAACAAACAGAAGTGGGGAAAGAGAGGTGCTGTCCCGCATAAAGACCACCCAGGCGTAAAACCTGTGTCAAGGACCTTTCTCCAAATCCACGAAGAGGGAAAGTCCTCCTCTAGAGTCAATACCCTGATGCCTCTTAAACTGTGAGAAAATAAATGTGTTTGTTACAGCCACCCATTTGTGATATTTCTGTTATAACAACACTAGATAACTATGGCAATAAACTTAGGGGTTTTGTTTGCTAAAAAAACAAAACACAAAAAACTAATCATCACAAAAGTCTTACTTTCTCTAACCTTTTATCAAATTTCTAGTTGGTATAAGATCTCTTCTCGGTTTCTTTTATGCCCCTGGTAAGAGAAAACCCAACTTTTTCTATGTAAGGATCACCCAGTTGTTGTCAAATGCTGTCAAGTCATTTTTGACTCCCAATGATCCTGTATTGGATTTCCAATGAGTGGCTGGTGAGTTTGAACCACAGACATTGTGGTTAGCAGTCCAGTGCTTATACAATAGCACCACACCAGGATTCCCAGTAGAAGGGTAAGATTTCTTAGTGTCTCTTAGAGCCAGGTATACTCACGTGACTGCTACTTTTGGATCAATGACTTATAAGAGCATATGTTATATTAAACCTTAGAAAGCATTCTTAAAGGTAGAAAGACAGTTTTGAAAAACACTTTTCCTTCTTCCTGATGATTTACCTAGAGATGTGAAGCCTGAAACTCAACAGACATCATGGGCTGTAAGTGAAAGTTTCATGTTCAAGATGATAGAGAAACAAGGTGCAAGAGGTTGTATTCATTGATGTTTTGGATCCATTGTATTTGTCCTAATGCATCTACCACAGACTTATTTTCCCTGAGAAATAAATATACTTTTATCTTGTTTAAGCTACTGGCATGTGTTTGTTTATTACATTATGTAGCCAAACTTGTTCTTATGTTTCACACACCATTGTTACTCGTCAGAAAATTTAAATGAAAACCAATGTAGACAGAAGACCAACCACAATAGATGCTTGATTGCATGGGTAAGATTTGAGGCCATTACAAAAAATCATTTTTCCCCAAATAATTTTTTATGACATGAGATAACAATCTTCTTTTTAAATTTTCCACTATTTATCTATGTAAATATTATAAACATGATACTTCTTGCTTAATTTCCTCCTCCCCCAAATTCTACTACTGTTAGTTTTCTTTCTTTCTTTCTTCTTCTTATTTTTTTATCCTTTGGTCATATAATACAATTGTGAGAATTAAAAGTTTTCAGAGTGAGATGACCACCAACATCAGAAGCTTTTAAACTTTAGAAAGCAGTTATGAAAATGATTACCTTTTAAGATTCAATATATGAAGGTTGATTTTTAATCTGAAATTATTATATTGTCAAATGCATTTACTCTTACCAATGAAGTTTAAAAACCTGACAATTCTTGTCACAAAATATATTGTTGTCACTGATCTCTCGTCTTTCATCTCCTAAAATATAACAATTTACCCATAAACTCTGTCTTTCATTCTTTCTGTTATAGAGCTCTTCATCCAACAGATGTTTTCTCAGAAGAGCATAGAACATTACAGATGTCACTACTGTCCTCTACTATTTTGTGGTCAAAGTCAAAAGTTAGCAAAAAAAAAAAAAATGTTTTAAGCTTTTATTGTGAATTCAGTGATAGTTTACATGGGAGAACATCAGCTTTACATGCATCCTATTACATTGTGTTTCATTGCAGTGTTTACAATCCCCTCCATGCATCATCATTCAACAGTATTTGCTTCCATTTCCTCTGTGTTTTGTTTTGTTTTTGATGTACACTGAAGCACTCAGAAATATATAACCATTCAAACAACCTAAGGGGACACCCCGCAAGCCTGCCCACCCCCACCATCAGAACACAGCCCCTCTGTCTCCCTGAGTCCATAGTCCTCAGCTGCTCCATCTTTCCATGACATCATCTCTGCAAAAGCTAGCAAAGTTTTGATGCCAATATTGTGTTTGATAGACAACAAATTTTACTTCAGTTGAGGTGAGAATTAAGTTGTCATAATAATGTTTAGCTTTTGCCATTAACACACCTCATACAGGACTCAAAGACTCATTCATGGTTGGGAACATGAAGCAGATGCTTCGTATTGCTAGTAATGAACAGGCTTCTCCACTGCTCTCTGCCATCACATCTGGCAAACAATATTCAGCTAATTGTTGTAGTAAACTTTTCTTTCCTTTTTTTTTTTTTCTTCTGGCTCTTAACTATCCGATATCCCATTTCCTATGAGCACTACCATCTTCCTCTTAAAGGGATTTTCCATGGAATGCAGACATGGAGGAAGACAATTTCCAGCATTTACTTGCCTCTACCTTCTTGTTCCCACCACTCATCTGTCAGTTTGTCATACTGTGGTGGCTTGTGAGTTGCTGTGATTCTGAAAGCTATGCTACCGGTATTTTAAATACCAGCAGGGTCACCCATGGTGGACAGTTTTCAGAAAGGTCTGTGACAAGGTTGTATTCTTTCACCATACTTATTCAACCTGTATGCTGAGCAAACCTGAGAAGCTGGGTTATATGAAGAAAAATGTGGCACCAGTATTGTAGGAAGACTCATTAACAATCTGCGATATGCAGATGATACAACCTTGCTTGCTTAAAGTGAAGAGGATTTAAAACATTTACTGATAAAGATCAAAGAGCACAGCCTTCAGTATCGATTGTATCTCAATGTAAAGAAAACAAAAATCCTCACCACTGGACCAATAAACAACATTCTTATCAACAGAGAAAAAATTGAAGTTGTCAAGGACTTCATTCTTTTTGGATCAACTATCAACACTCATGGAAGCAGCAGTCAAGAAATCAAACTACGTATTGCATTAGGAAAATCTGCTACACAAGACCTTTTTAAAGTGTTGAAGAGCAAAGATGTCAACTTGAGGACTAATTTGCGCCTGCCCCAAACCATGGTATTTTCAATAGCCTCATATGCATGTGAAAGCTGAACAATGAATAAAGAAGACTATAGAAAAATTGATGCTTTTGAATTGTGGTGTTAGAGAAGAATATTTAAAGTGCCATGGACTGCCAAAAGAACCAATAGATCTGTGTTGGAAGAAGTGCAGCTAGAGTGCTCCTTGGAGACCAAGGTGGCTAAACTTTGTCTCTCATAATTTGGACATATTGTCAGGAAGGACCAGTCACTGGAGAAGGATATCATGTTTGGTAAGGTAACGCAGAGAGTCAAAGAAAAGGAGGAAGACCCCCAATGAGATGGATTGGCCAAGTGGCAGCATCGATGGACTCAAGCGTGGCAACAATAGTGAGGTTGGCCAAGGATTGGGCAGTGTTTTGTTCTGTTGTGCATAAGGTCACTATGAGTCAGTACCGACTTGATGGCACCGAGCAACAACAACAACAACAATGACAACAACAACCTTCTTGTTCTGATTGACAGTTTTTTGTCCACTAGACCATTGAACGCTGGTGCTCCTCAAGGTGCTGCCCTATGGATTAGCATATTAATCATTCTCTATGGGTGAGGTCATACAATACCAGTAAAGGACAGGTACAGGATAGAAAACAAGTTTAGGATGATCCATTCTCTGTGATGTCTTCTTCTCATCTCCACTACCAGATAAACCACTGATACTTTCTAGTTCTATAATTCCACAAATATCCTTCTGAATCACTATTATTTTTGGCATTATTATAGGAGCTCTGGTAGCGTAGTGGTTACGAATTGGGCTGCGAACCGCAAGGTCAGCAGTTTGAAACTACCAGCTGTTCCATGGGAGAAAGATGAGACTTTCTGCTCCCGTAAAGATTTACAGCCTAGGAAACCCTGAGCAGGGTCTCTATGAGTCGGTTCTGACTCCACGGCACATCACCACCACCACCATTATAAACTTTCACCTATGCAATTTGAAACCATGAAAGATTCCCAGAGATCATCTGATCTATCAGAGCCAGTTACTGTTGAGTGAACATCAACTCAGTAATTTCTCATATGTCAGAGTAGAAAAGTGCTTCACAGGATTGCCAATGGATTGTTTTCTGAGTAAACGAAACCTGCAAAAATTTGGATAACAGTGAAGTCAACTTATCATTTGTGCCACCCAAGGACTTCTTATGAAATAGTTGTGTGCTATCCAGGTGGTTCGGATTCATAGCAACCTTACATAACAAAGGAGAACTGACAAAGAGGGTTTCTAGACTATAATCTTTATGGACTCGGCTTGACAGCACACATCAACAACACTTTTTATGGAAGTACATTGGCATGTCTTTCCTCCCTCATAGCTGCTGGTTGGGTTTGAACCACTGAGCTTTCAGTTAGCAAACTGGCGTTTAATCATTGCATCACCAGAGATTCTTTAAACTGTGCTTGGATGCGACATTTGTGCCTGGGTATTTACGTTTGCTGCAAACACAGCTATGAACGTGGTAGAATATGGTGGTGGTGGTGGTAGTGTGCCATCAAGTTGGTTCCAACTCATAGTGGTCCTGCATGGGGTTTCCGAGGCAGTCAAGTTGATTCCAACTGATAGGATTTCTGAGAATGTAAATCTTTATGGGAGTAGACAGCCTCATCTTTTTCCCACAAAGGAGCTGGTGGGCTTGAACCATCACTTTTACTCTTAACAGCCCAGGGTTTATTCTACAGTGATATTTAAACTTTAAGCACTTGGCTGCTAACCACAAGGTTGTTGCTTTTGCTGTTGAGTGCTATTGAGTCAATTCTGACCCATATCAACCCTGTATAGGGTTTCCAAAGAGTGGCTGGTGAGTTTGAACCACCAACCTTGTGGTCCAATGCTGTATTCCACAGTGCCACACCAGATGGTTCAAAATCACGAGTCTCTTGGCAGGAGAAAGATGACACTTAGCTTCTATGAAGATTTACAGATTTGGAAACTCTATATAGGGTAGCTAAGGAGCTCTGGTTGTGTAGTGGTTAAGAGGGGCTGCTAACCTTAAGGTCAGCAGTTTGAAACTACCAGCTGTTCCATGGGAACAGCTTCCATAAAGATTTACAGCCTCAGAAATGCTATACAGGGTTGCTATGAGTCAGAACTGACTCCACGGCACACAACCACCATCACCACCATGTAGGGTAGCTATGAGTCAGAATCCACTTGATGGCAGTGGGCTTTTAGGTTTAAGTTAGATATACTTCACACATAATGAACCTATCAAAGTCTAATGTGAAAGCCACACATTTAGCTGGACAACACAAGGTCCTTAGAACATTTTAATTCATAACTCTTTTGCTACATTTTCGAGTATTCTACTTTGATCTTGATTTCATTCATCTTATAAAAAAAATTACTATTGTTTTTAAAAGTCAACCTTTTTTGAGATTTGCTCCCATATTTGTAACTTTCTATGCTCTTAATTTGTTTTAGATTGTCATATTTTCCATCTGGGATCACTTTCCTTGCACTCGATACGTTATTCAGATTTCTTATAGCAAAAAACAACTCCTAAATCAATATTACCAGTTTTTTGATGGTTTGTAAATGTCTTTATTCTGACTTTTTCTTGAAAAATATGTTCAACAGTATATTCATTTTATAGTTATTTTTATAGTTTCCTTTCCCATGAAACTACGTTCCATCTTGTCTTTTGTTCTTTTTAACACACTAAGCAGAGTTGCTTTATAATCTTTCTCTGATAATTCCATTGACTGAAATCATTGTGTATTTGCTTTAATTGAATGTTTCTGTTGTTTTCCTAATGCTTCCTGCTCAGGGTGTCTTATTTTCTAGTATGTACATTCAGCTATTCCTGTAAAAAATATTCAGGATGCTGTTTGAGGTGTAGGTAGGGCAAAAACTCAGTCTTCTAAAGAAGACTTACACTTGTTTCTACAAGGTCACTGCTTTTTAGGGTCAGAGATCAAGATTAAGGTCAAGAGAGTTCTTCTAGTTTACTCTTAAACCAATAATGTACATGCTTTGCACATTCAACAATTTGATTTTTCACATGTTTTAAATATATATCTTTTCTTAATGATTTCTTTAGGTATTCCAATATACATTTGCAACTTATCACAGCCTACTGTAAAAGTTTCTCACTTTGAGCAAAGTGTAGAATCCTTACTTTCATTTATGGTCTTTTTCCCTCTGCATTTTACATATAATTTGAGTAAAGTATTTTCTCTGTAAGCATTGAGCGCATATCTTAGGGTGAAGTGTAGAATACTATGGTTACCTCGATTCTGGTTTTCGTCTTTCTTTTCTAAAGACACAGGCTTCTCTGTTATCATTTTAATTTTTAAGAGAGTTTACTTATTGTAGACTTCTTTGATTTGAGAAAGTACTCACTTTCCTAATTTCTGTGGTATATGGATTGATGTTATTGTCATCGCTGGTAACTGCCCTTGAGTTGGTTCCAATCTATAGCTACGCTGTATAGAGTTTTCAAGGAGTGGCTGGTGAGCTTGAACAGCTGACCTTGCAGTTCAAGACAACCTTACAGTCTAGCTTATTAATCCACAGCGCCATACCAAGACTCCATAGCATATGGATATTGTTGTTGTTAAGTACCGTGGAGTTGGTTCCAACTCATAGTGACCCTATACGGGGTTTCCGAGGCTGTAAATCTTTAAGGGAGCAGAAAACCTCATCTTTCTCCTGCGGGACGGCTGGTAGTTTCAAACTGCTGACCCTGAGATTAGCAGCCCGATTAGTCTCTGGTAGCGTACTGGTTACAAATCGGGCTGCGAACTGCAAGGTCAGCAGTTCGAAATTACCAGCTGTTCCTCCGGAGAAAAATGACGCTTTCTGCTTCTGTAAAGATTTACAGCCTCGGAAACTCCGAGCAGGGTCTTTATGAGTCAGAACTGACTTAATGTCACATAAACACCACCACCACACTACATATGGATAAAGGATTCCAAATTGATATGTCTTTTCTTTCAGCACTGAAAAGATTTGTTGACTTTCTGGCCTCCATGGTTTCAGATGTCAAAATAACTCTTGGGCAAATTGGTATTTCTCAATAAGCAATGTGTAGTTTCTCTCTGGCTGCTTTAAAACTCTCTTTGCCTTTAATTTTCAGCAGCTAAATTATGTTGGATTTGGATGCTTTTGTTTTGTTTTTTTAGCGTATTTTATTTAATGTTCATTAAGTTTCTTGGATTAGTAGAATGGTATCTTTCGAAATACTGAGGGAGTTTTCAGCCAATATTTTCTCAAATACATTTTCATTTCACAGTCTTTCCTTTTGTTGTTGTTGTTGTTAGGTGTCATTGAGTTGGTACTGAGTCATAACGACCTTATGCACAACAGAATGAAACACTGCCGATCCTGGGCCAACCTCACAATTGTTGCCACGCTTGAGTCCATCAACGCTGCCACTTTGCCAATCTATCTCGTTGAGGGTCTTCCTCTTTTTCTCTGACCCTCCACCTTACCAAACATGATATCCTTTTCCAGTGACTAGTTCCTCCTGACACTATGTCTGAAGTGTGAGAGACGAAGTTTAGTATGAGATACTATTCTTTTAGGACTCTGATAATACAAATATTATCTCTTCTGTTCTTGTCCCATGAGTCCTGGAGTCTGTTCTTTTCATTGTTGGTGCTGTTTATTTCTTAGTCTATTTTCTTATTGTTGTTGTCGTTAAGTGCCATCAAGTCACTTCTGACTCACAGTGACCCTGCATAGGGTTTTCGTGGAGTGGCTTGTGGGTTTAACACCCAACCTACTGCACCACACCAGAACTTTGTTGTTTACAGTGAGTAAAATATTGATTTCTTCTCAGTTTTATTGAGCCCATCATTAGTCAGCTCCATTATACTATTAAAACCACTCAGTGACATTTTTATTCCAATGATTCTTTTTTTTTGGGTTATGCATTCGACTGCTAACCACAAGGTCAGCAGTTTGAATCTACCAACTGCTACTGAGCAGGAAGATGAGACTTTCAGTTCCATTAAGATTTAAGGCCTCAGAAACTCTACACAGGGTCTCTATGAGTTGATGGCACACAACGACCACCACCATAACCTTTGATCATTCAGTCCTGTTTCCTTAATATTCAGCAAAAAGACTCACTAAATACTACCTTGGTGGTTTGCTCACAGCATCCTATCAATCACGAATGTCCCTTGCATCCACTCTCCATGCTTTGCCTTTCAGCAAATTCATTTCCTAGTTTACTGCTAAGGCTAAAGTATTTTATTTTCATTATTTCAGGAGTTTTTATTTTAATACAAGTTAGGAAAGCTTCATAGAAAATAATAACTACAGTAATGCATGGAACTAAAAAACAATTGGGAAAATTTCAGAATAATTCAAAGAAGTTATAGCTATAAAAGTATCATATAAATGTTGATTGTGATTAAGTCCACGTAGAGGAGTCAAACTTACCTTTGCTTGTGTATTCCATTTTTGAATGATCATATCCAAAGGAACCATTACAGACTATTATGCCAAATATTAAAAATAATTTTTCAAAAACCCCTTGCCAATGTCAGCTTCCCCTTATAGTATCAGAGGGGTTTCAAGATTAAATAATAGCAAATGATTTCAGATAAAATGCTTCTGCGACAGCTAATCATAAAAAATACTTTTTTACAACATGATACATTGGTCATTTTGAAAAAGAAAATTCTTAACTAATATGTCATTATGAAACTTTTATCTGCTTACTATTGACTACAAAAATTACTAATATCCCAAACCTTTTTGTTTTAATTTTAAGAAACTCAATTTCCAATAATGGTGTCTTGTCACATTCATATATCACACACGCTAACCTTTACATCAAGTGGCATTGTATTGTGTTATATTAATTTATCTGTGCTGCATCATCTGTCGGCTGAATGGATCCTAATCTGTAAAACTCTAAGCTTCATTTTATTAGTTTTAATTCCTGAAGTATTCAAGAGAAAAATAACAACAACAATTAAACTCAAAGAAACACTCAATCTTTCCTTGAGTTTATATTTATATTTATCAAATGGTACAAGTATTGTTTTTCACAAAATGTATGGAAAGACAATTTATTTTGGTTTTCACAGTGTACTAGCCAACAGTAATTTCTTGTTATTTTTAGTTGTGGCAAATATACTTGTAACACAACATTTGCCAATCCAATATGTGTTTACTTGTACAATTCAAAGGCATTGATGACATTGATCATGTTGTATAACTATTGTACATATAGTCAATAATAAGTTGCAAAGATTTAAGAATCTCAATAAGACAAATTGAGAACAAAGGATATGACTATGTCAGGTTCTTAGAATAAGTGGAAAGTTAATGATTTAAGTTGCTTACAACATAGCTGAGAGACATATTTCTTCTCCTGTGGAGTACAGTGGACCTGGCATCATTACAAGTTCGTTAATTTCTTTAAGTTGTCAGTCAACAGTAATTACTGCATACCATTTTGAGTCAGGTAATGTGTAAGGCACTAGCCATATTTTGGTGAATAAAGCAAACATGGTCCTGGGTAGTGTAAACTTTTACTCTCAGAAGTTAATAAAAAATTGCACAATGTAATTTTTACTAAGTATAAACTCAGTGATGGAAACAATCTGACAAATGTCAGGGAGTGAAGAAAGGGAGATTGTACTTCAAAGGTGTCTTAGTTCCCTAGTGCTCCTTTAACAGAACTACCACAAGGGGTGGCTTTAACAAACAGAAATTTATTTTCTCACAGTTTAGGGGGCTAGAAGTTCCCAA
This sequence comes from Chrysochloris asiatica, assembly GCF_000296735.1. Taxonomy (NCBI): domain Eukaryota; kingdom Metazoa; phylum Chordata; class Mammalia; order Afrosoricida; family Chrysochloridae; genus Chrysochloris; species Chrysochloris asiatica. Next base: position 10,995,027 of record NW_006408578.1, on the reverse strand, counting down.
ATTCAAGGTGCCAGCTCAAGGGGAAAACTTTCTCTCTGTGTTAGCTCTCTGGAGAAAGGTTCTTTTCAGGTTCCTTTCCTTGGTTCCTTGACAAGCTTCATGTTGCATGCATGTATTTTCCATCACTGTATTTTCCTGCTTCTGTGCCCAATATGCCCATTTATTATCTCAAAAGTTATTGATTTAAGACACCCCTTACACTGAATATTATTTCCAAATGAGATTATAGCCATAAGTTTATTATTATTGTTAAGTGTCATTAAGTTACAGTTCTGACTCATAATGAATCTGTATAGGGTTCCTGAGGAGCTGCTAGAGAGTTTGAACTACTGATCTTGTGGTTCAAATTGACCATATGGTCAAGTGCTTATCCTACAGTGCCACACCAGGACTCCAGCCTTAAAATTAGGGGTCAGTATTCCAATGCATGAAGGAGCTCTGGTAGCGTAGTGGTTACGAATCGGGCTGCAAACTGCAAGGTCAGCAATTTGAAACTACCAGCTGTTCTGCCAGAGAAAGATGAGGCATTCTGCTCCTGTAAAAATGTACAGCCTCGGAAACCCTGTACAGGGTCGCTATGAGTCGGAACCGACTCTACGGCACATAATAACAACAACAACAATTCCAATGCACATTCTTCTTGTTGTTAATTGCCATCTAGTCTATTCTGACATGTAGTAACCCTGTAAAGGGTTTCCTAGGAGCAGCTGGTGAGTTTGAACCACCAAACCTTGTGGTTCAAACTGATCTTGTAGTCAAGTGCTTACCCTACAGTGCCACACCAGTACACCAATGCATATTTTGGGGGAATAAAATTCAATTCCTAACAGATGGATACTCTCTAGGAATCCCTGGGTAGTGTAAACTTTTAACACATTCATTTGCTAACTGAAAGGATGGCACATCTAGTCCACCCAGAAGTGCCTCAGAACAAAAGCCGTGTGAGCTACTTTTGGAAAAACCAGCCATTGAAAGTCCTATGGAGCACAGTTCTTCTCTGATAGACAGGGGCTCATTGTGAGTTGGAATTGACTGAACTGTAGAGCAACTGATTTTAAAGATAATATTCCTTACAGATGAAGAAACCACCTCAAAATTATTAAGCAACCTGATGAAAGCCATACAATTAATAAATGACAACACTGAACTCAAATTAAGACCTGTTTTCATAGCTTGTCTTACTATTGTGCATGTGATATTCACCAAGTGGTCCATATACAAATGATAGCTGGAAATCTGCTATCCCTAAAGGTGGGTTAGTAGAATTACTATTGTTGTTCTATGTCATTGAGTTGGTTTAGTCAGTTCTGACTCATAGTGACCCTGTGCTTACCAGTCCAGTGCTGATCCTACAGCACCACACCAGGACCCAGAATTACTATAAACCAGTATAATTTCTAATCCAAAGACACCTGATTATGACTCTTCTCTTTTTAATTTACATTTAGATGTGAGCAGTTTATTCTATTATTCAATTGCATGCTTACTTTAGGAAGTTGAGGGATGTATTTTGAAGGAGAATTGTTATTGTTGTTAAGTCCCATCTCTGAATTTCCCAGCACTGACTGCTAACTGCAAGGTTGGTGGTTCAAACCCACCATTGCTTCTTGGAAACCCTATACAGGTCACTGTGAGTCACAACTAACTCGGTGACACTTAACAACAACAAAGTCCAGCTGTTGATGCCAATGTCTTTGTTTTTTGTGAGCTATGGAGTATCTCAGGAGAAACATACGATGCATTTCCACTTACCATTTGTTGTAGGAAGCGATTCACCACAGTAGGATGGATGAGAGTTATTCCCAATTGCTCTGCCCTGCAAACATCAATCTATTAAAAAGGCAACTGTATTGGGATCAGGGGAGTCCCAAAATAAAACATGATCCTCACTTCAGCATCTGTTTTCTAATTAGGATTGCTTAGTGGCAATCTTCATCCAATAATTTAGGTAAATTTCTTTCTAAAATATAAATATTCTCTGAAGACCCTTGTGTGAAGTTAAATCAATAACTGCATTATTGTAAATTATCTCATAATTATGTATTGTTAAAAGAATAAAGGCACTAGGTGGTGTTGTGGTCAAGTGATGGGCTAACCAAATGTTAGTGGTCCAAAACCACCAACCACTTTGTAAAAGTGGTTGTTGTTGTTGTTAAGTGCCACCAAGTCGGTAATGACTCATAGCAACTCTGTGTAGGATTTCTGAAAAGCAGTTGGTAGTTTTGAACTGCTTACCTTCCAGTGAGCAGTCTGGTTAGCCTTGTTAATCCTACAGGTCAGCTCTATTCTGAAGGATCACTATGAGTTGGAATCGACTCAACAACAATGGGCTAAATAAAATATAGTTACGTAATATTCATTTTCCATATTGCTTTGTACCTCAGACAATTTAGTGGAAAAATGTATTCTTCTGTTTGTTTAAACAAAGATATATTTTGCATAAAATGCATTCCTTTTTTAAAGAAATATGATTTCTACAAAATACTCCCTCTACCTGTTTTGCATTTTATATACCAAGTTCACAATATCTAACACATATTAAATATTCTCAGAGATTTTCATATAAAGATACTTTTAATGACATATAAAGTAGTTCTATGCTTACAAGCAAGGTTAGAGTGCAGCAGGAGACTATAAAATGTTAAGACATTTCAGTGTTGGAAACCTATATGGGGTTGCTATGAGCTAGAACCATCTAGACAGAACTTACCAAAAACAATGGGTCAGAACCAACTCAGTGGCATGTAACACTAAGAATAAAAAACTAGTGTGTAAGTTCATGATGCAAATATACCCTTGCAATTCAAACTGACTTTGCATTCCAGTGCATTACCCGATAGCACCATACCAGGACTCCAAACCTATAGGAATTCTGTAATCAAGCTTATTTAAAACCACCAAGTCAAACATGTGATAGGTGATAGTGATGACTGTCTGCTGCCAAGTTGGTTCTGAACCATAGTGGCCCCATGTAGAGTTTCTGAGGCTGTAATCTTTCTGGGAGAAGAAAATCTCATTGTCTTCTGTGGATCATATGGTGGACTCAAACTACTGACCTTGATGGTGAGGTAAGGTAGAATTCCCACTGAATAGTTTCCTTCTTTTCCAGATCGATCTTGTGAAAGGGGGTAGGGGGTGACAGTGGTAGGATTTTATGATTCAATTGTGAGTAATTGTTAATAAGTTTAATTGTGACTATCACAACCTAATTGTAGATGTGTAACTAAAAGTCAGGAGTTGTTCATCTTTCACTTCAGGAACAGATGATACAAGAACCATCAAGAAGGAAGAACATGAGTGGACCAGGAGATCTCTACTTATAAAAGTGGCAAGAGAGGAGATGGTGGCAGAGGTGGTGGCATGGAGAGACAGAGTAGCTGCAGGATCTAGGACCATGGACTGAGCAAGGAGACTGGCTGGCAGAATGTGCCCTTTGAACATTTAAATTAATATATATTTTTTGTATTGTAGTCTTACTGGTTTGATAGCAGTTTCATGTAAGTTGTTGTTGTTAGGTACCATCAAATAGATTTCAACTCGTAGAAAACTTAAACACAACAGAACAAAACATTGAGCCATTCTCACATTGGTTACATTTGAGCTTACTGTGCTGCCACTGTGTCAATCCGTCTCGTTGGGGTCTTCCTTTTTTTCACTGACCCTTTGCTTTTCCAAGCATGATGTTCTTCTTCAGATTTTGGTCCCTTTTGATAGTCTGAAATATGAGAGAAGTCTAGCCATTCTGACTTCTAAGGACCCTTCTGGTTGTACTTCTTCCAAAATAGATTTATACATTCTTATGGCAGTCCAGGGTATTTTAATATTCACCTCCAATACCTTAATTCAAATTCTTTATTTCATCTATGGTCTTCCTAATTCATTATCTAACTTTCACATGCATATGAAGTAATTGAAAATACCATGCCTTGTGTCAAGCACACCTTAATCGTCAAACTGGGACACTTAAAAGAAGTCTTATGCAACAGATTTGTCTATTGCAATATATTGATTGATTTCTTGGCTGCTGCTTCCATAATTGTGGACCCAAGCAAAATGAAGTCTTTGACAACTTCAATCTTCTCTCCATTTATCATGATATTATTTATTGGTCCCATTGTGAGGATTTTTGTTTTCTTTACATTGAGGTGCAATAGATATTGAAGTCTTTGATCTTTATCAGTTAAGTATTTTAAGTGTTCTTTATTTTCAGCAAGCAAAGTTGTATAATCTGCATATTGTAGGTTTTCAGTGAGTCTTCCTCCAATCTTAATACCACACTTTTAAAAAATATATAATCCTGCTTCTTAGAATATTTGTTCAGTCTACAGATTGAATAATTTATAGTGAATGGATACAACCCTGGTGCACAACTTTCCTGATTTAATGTTCAGTCTCCCCTTGTTCTATTCTAATGACTGCCTCTTAGTCTATGTACAAGTATCTCACGAGCACAATTAAGGGTTCTGGAACACATTCTTTGTATTGTTATCCATAGTTTGTCATGATCCACATAAGTAACTCCTTATTATTGGTGAAGACTACAAACCAATGAGAAAAGCCACCATTATACCCTGTGTTTCTGAATACTATCAAACAGCCTTACATGTCTGCAGTCATCAAAAGAAATAGTTATGGGTAACTTCTGGTTTTGGTGGCAGCTCAGCAGAGTCAGGTAGGACAGGCTCCGTGGGGGAGGGGCTGAAAACCCAGAGAAGCTGTTTTCATGGAACAGTACCAGAGCTCTGGATCTAGCATAAGGTTCAGGGCATCAGTTTCCCGCAACTGCCAGTGGAACAAGCACAGTACAAAGGAAAATATTGTATTTTAGGAATCGGTCAAGGCATGGGACTCCCTCTGCGGCCATCCCTCCCAGGCAGAAGTCAGAGGGCAGGTCTACAGCCAGACAGGCAAATGGAAGTAGTGCTAAAAGCAGCACAGTGATATTTGCAAAGGAAGTGTGGTGGGATTCTACACACTTTTTCCTCCTCTTTCCTGTCGCGCTTTCTTTGCCCAGCCCGTACAACTTCAGGCGCGTGGGTATGCACCCCAAAAAAAAGTCCAGCATTGAGACCACAGCTTTCCCATGGAACAGAGAGAAAAAGCACCATAGGTCCAAGGGCAAATTCTTTAACTGCTGCTTTTGACTTATGCCTGTGGGTCCCAGCCCTAAAGGTAACTTGTGCGGGACCCTTTATTCCTGCCTATCCAGCAAGAAAAAAAGCAGGTTTGGCCTGGCAGACAAACCATATGAACAATCTGTAAAACCCCAACATAAAAATATGCAACTATTTCAAGAATTACGCTGTGCACATACAGATACCTAACTGACCTTCAGAGACAAAAATAGTAGACAATCTTTCTCCCATTAACTTCTCAATATCTATATGCGCACCTCTACAGTGGTGACTAGAGGAGGGGCCTGAGTGAGTAGACACCCCACCCACTACTGTAGGCTTCTA
>NW_006408578.1:10982283-10983806 GCF_000296735.1 Chrysochloris asiatica | reverse complement strand
GTTTCTCTTCATTTTGAGTTGTGCCCCATCAGAAAATGAAAGTACCGTGGGCTTTTCTCCCAGAGGCTTTACTCCATTCATCACGGTCAACTCTACTTTGAGGAGGAAGCTCTTCCTCAGTCACATTTTGAGTGCCTTTCCAACCTGAGGGGCTCATTTTCCAGCACTATATCTGACATTGTTTCTCTGCTATTCATAAAGTTTTCAGTGACTAAATATTCAGAAGTCGTTCATCACTCCTTCTTCCTAGTCTGTCTTTATCTGGAAATTCATTTGAAACCTGTCCACCATGGGTGATCCTGGTCGTATTTAAAATACCCATGGCATAGCTTCCAGAATCACAGCAACTCACAAGCCACCACAGTACGACAAACTGACAGACTAGTGGTGGGTTATATGAAAAGAAACGTGGCATCAGGATTGGAAGAAGACTCATTAACAAACTACGATATGCAGATGGTACAACCTTGCTTGCTGAAAGTGAAGAGGATTTAAAATACTTACTGGTGAAGATCAGAGACCACAGCCTACAGTATGGATTGCATGTCAATATAAAGAAAACAAAAATCTTCATCACTGGACAAATAAACATTATTATCAGTGGAGAAAAGATTGAAGTTGTCAAGGACTTCATTCTTCTAAGAAATCAAACAACATATTGCATTAGGCAAATCTGCTACATAAGACCTTTTTAAAGGATGAACAGCCAAGATGTCATCTTGAGGACTAAGGTGTGCCTGACTAAATTAATGATATTTAAAATAACCTCATATGCATGTAAAAGCTGGACCGTGAATAAGGAAAACGGTAGAAGAATTGATGCATTTGAGTTATGGTGTTGGAGGAGAATATTGAAAGTATGGTGTTGGAGGAGAATATTGGGCTCCCAAAAGAACCAACAGATCTGTGTTGGAAGAAGTGCTGCCAGAGTATTCCTTGGGGGCCGGGATGGTCAAACTTCATCTCTCATATTTCAGACATATTTTCTGGAGGGATCAGTCACTGGAGAAGGATATCATGTTTGGTAAGGTGGAGGGTCAGAGAAAAAGAGGAAGACCCCCATTGAGATGGATTGGCCAAGTGTCCACATCAATGGTCTCAAGCATGGCAACAAATGTGAGGTTGGCCCAGGACCAGGCAGAGTTTCGTTCTGTTTTGCATAGGGTCACTATGAGTCATCTAACAACGACAATACTAGCTCTGAAAGCTACTTTGTTATGTCTGCCTCTCTGAGAGTCCAGAGAGTACCTACTTAGAGAAATCTTTCCACTTTCATGATTAATCTTTAGAAATGCTTTATATAATCAGTAAATGAATCAACATTTTATTCTTTTTGTGCCTTTAATCATATGTAGACAAATGAAACTGTATATTGATACTATATTTTTTAACAACATATAACAAAAGAAATAAATATATACTAAATGTTTATAAAGGAAAAAAAAAATACCATGACATGAGTCAGGTACAGTTTTGTCTTCAAAGTGACATCTTTGTTTTTAACACTATAAAGAGATGTTTTC
>NW_006408578.1:10980101-10981813 GCF_000296735.1 Chrysochloris asiatica | reverse complement strand
TTATGATTCACACAGTTAAACAAGATGCCTTTGCATAGTCAATAAAACCCAGGTAAACAAATTTCTGGTATTCTCTACTTTCAGTCAAGATGCATCTGATATCAAATTGTAGCCCTCATTTCATATTCTCTTCTTGACTTTCTGCAAACTCCATCAATGTACTGCTACCACCTCCATTCTTGAAGTATCTTCCACAAACTTTTACTTGCATGTGTTATTATTGATATTGCACAATAAAGTCTGCATTCTGCTGGATCACCTTTCTTTAAAAAAAAACTGGAATATGGATCTCTTCTAGTCAGTTGGCCAGGTAGCTGTCATCCAAATTTCTTAGCATAGATAAATGAGAGCCTCTAGTACAGCATCCGTTTGTTGAAACATTTCAATTAGCATTCTGTCAATTTTTGGAGTCTTGTTTTTAGCTTATGCCTTCATTGTAGATTGATCTTCTTCCTTCAGCATTATCAGTTCTTTATCATAGGCTTATAAAGAGCTCTGGTAGCATAGTGGTTACAAATCAGGCTGCTAATCTCACAGTCAGCTGTTAGAAACTACTGGCTGTTCTGCGGGAGAAATATGAGGCTTTCTGCTCCCGTACAGATTCACAGCCTCGGAAATCCTGTACAAGGTCGCTAAGAGTCAGAACTGACTCCATGGCACACAACAACAACAACAACAACTGATTGAATGTTGGCCAATTATTTCTGGTACAGTGATTCTATGTATTCCTTCTTTCCCCCTCCTCCTCTTCCTTCTTTTTCTCTAATGAAACAGAAAGTGGGTGTTCTGTCTGAAAACAAGGGCAAGCAGGGTCTAACGACATTAAAAACTATGATTTCTCCAACAAAAAGAATCAGAAAGCTTTTAAGGGGATCTTATTCGACAATTAGAGGGAATTTCCCTCTTCTGTTCAAATTAGAGGTTCCAGTTGTCAATTTATTCTGGGCTACAGAACCCAATAAATGGACAGTTCATTTCTGAAATGATTTCTGGTGGGAAGATGTATCATAAAACGGGTATCCTTCTGGTGAACGATCATTCTGGAATGACCTGAGGGACAGGGTCATTCCAGTGTCAACACAACTAAAGAGACCTGGCTGAAACAGGATCTAGATGAGTTAGGTTTTCTGTGCTTGCAGTCTCTTGGGAGATTGAATTTAAAGCCACAAGGTCAGAAAATCCTCTAGATAATGCATAGTCTTCTGCTCTTATAGCTCTACAACAAAAGTCAATTCCTAGTAGGGGCTCATTCGGTTCAGGTGGGAGTTTCTTTAGACATTTCCTGTGTTATTTAATATCTTGCCCATCAAATCTTTCAATATTGCAACTTGAGCTTTGGCCAGTTAGTTTTTCAATTTTTCTTAAATGCAAGAGAGAGCAAAGCATCACTTGTGTAACTGAATGCCAAACCAAGTCTTTGAAGGAAGTTACTTTATGGACGTTCCATAATCCAAGTGAATACATGGAAAAATGAAGCTGAAAGATAATGGATATTTTTCATGGACTTTTTGAAGTTCTCCTCATATTTGCTTATATAACTGAGGTCTGAGGGTCATTTAAGAGAATAGGTGCTCTTTGATTTTAGTGAAACTTCCCTCCCTTTCAATCTCAGCAAAATACTGGGCACACCAATATTTAAATCTCTACAAGTGATTTAAAAACTATATGGTCTCCTATATACATAGGAGGTAAAACCTGCTTCAGAATTTTCA
>NW_006408578.1:10956801-10978443 GCF_000296735.1 Chrysochloris asiatica | reverse complement strand
GATTTGATGGCACTTAACAACAACAATAATATTTAGACACAGTTGCCTCATCAAAAATAGAAATATTGACACTAGTTCAAGATACCATCCCAATTTGATGCCATCTTTACTTTGAAGTCCACCCCTGGTGATTTTCAGTAATTGTCAGCAGTAAATAAACAACGTGGAAAGATGGGAATTGGGCAACTTGACATACTTGGTAACATCTTTTAATGTTGTAATTACCTGATGAGGATCTGTGTAGGTTTGGTTTTTTTCCCTGTAAGTGAAAGATGTCTCAAGATTGTTTCAATGGAATCCTTCATATAATATAAGTATAATCTAAAAGTTTCAGACCACAGCTTAACCACATTCAGGAGGAAACATAGAAGACACAGATGACATGTATCCTTCCTTTAGTTCTGGAGTCCTGGTGTGGTGCTATAGGATAAGCACTGGGCTGCTAACCACAAGGTTGGTGGTTCAAACCCACCAGCTGCTCCTTGGAAGCACTATACAGAGTCACAATGAGTCCAAAATAACTCAAGGCCACTTAATAACAATAACAACATAGTTTGTGTGTGTGTGTGTGTGTGTGTGTGTGTGTGTGTGTGTTTTAACAAATCAGGAAATAGTAATTGATAGAAAAAGACATCATGTTTGGTAAAATAGAGGATCAACAAAAACAAATAGAACACCCATTGGAATGGATTGAAACAATAGCCACATTCAAATGTGGCAAGAAATATGAAGATGCAAAGGCCCAGGAACTGTTTCTTTGGTTGTCCATGGGTTCATCATGAGTCTATGCCCACATGACAGCAACTTAAAACAACAATGACTTACAGGGTTGGGTTTTTTTTAAGTGATAATTCCTGAATACCTTTTTCCTTTCACCCTGATTATCATAATTTTCCCTGTGAGTGATCTTATTCAGTGATCATCTTTTCAATACTCATAATTCATCTTTTTATCACCCGTGTTTAGTACAGCATCTGACAGAACATTCTTGTCAAACTGAAATGATGAAACCATATTAATTCTAATGTGAAATCATTTGCAATGACATTTCTTTTTATTATGAGGTTAGATCTGAGATATACTAGAGTTTAGGATTTCAGCTACTTAATTTCCATTCTAGATACACATCAACACAAGTTTGCTTATATATTGGCATCCCCATCTGGATTGACTTTTTGGCCAGAAAAAAACAAATGTATTTCATTATGTGGGGACTCATCAACCATGCACACAAAGCAAGAGATCCTTACCCAGTTGTGCAACTGCAAATTTAGAATATTAAGTGTCTCTTTTGTTTTTGTTTTTTATTTTGCTGGAGCCCTTTGTGAACCCATGAAATTCTGTAATATTCAATACAGCAAATTCCAGAATGTGGGAAGTGTGTTGACAAATGAAGGTAACTGTCCTCTAATTTCCTATGAAAAGATAAGTACACTCTAAAGTAACATTTGATAATAGTTTTTACTTCTCACATATCATATTCTCTAGGAAGTCTATCCTGATACCGTCCTTCACCTTCATCCCAACACACACGTTCACGTTTACACACTTATCTACCTAGAATCAATATCTCTTCCCTACACTTTTGAAGTTTATTGTGTGGATCTTATCTGGTAGCATAGTGGTTATGAGTTGGGCTGCTAACCTCAAGATCAGCAGTTTGAAACTACCAGCAGTTCCACAGAAGAAAGATGAGGCTTTCTGCTTCTGTGAAGATTTATACCTCGGAAACCCATTACAGGGTCACTATGAATTGGAACCGACTCCATGGCACACTACCACCAACCACCACCAACACCACCACCACCACAACAACAACACAGTGTGATTTGCTGTGTATCCAAATAAACTATAAGCATCTCAAGGAAAAAGCCCATATTCTAATCTTTAGAATTTAGCAAAATACTGGTCTCAAGAAATGTTTCTTACATTGACTCAAAAATTCGACTTGGGTTGAATAATTGAATACTCATCACCTATCAAACTTACTTCGGGGACAAATCTCTGGCCTCATTTTCAGTGACATCCTGGTTAATGAGCATGAATTGTAGACAAGCAAGTTGGGCTATACTGAGCCAAACTAACTAACTGGCCCCAAGACATCTTCATCTGCAAATAGTCCTAACCTCATCCATTGTAGCCTATAGTTATAACGCAAACATGGTGAGAACTTTAATGGCAAATCAATTTGCCAAATTATTCCTTTTTTTTAAAGATGATATATAAAAGTTACAAAAATAATAAAATTTACTTGTTATTGTTGTTGCTAAGTGCTGTCGAGTCAGTTCCAACTCAGCAATCTTATATAGGGTTTCTGAGGAGCAACTGGTGAGCTTGAACTGTCCACCATGCAGTTCAAACTGACCTTGCAGTCCAGCGCATTAACCGACAGAACCATACTAGCTGTTGTTCTTGTTGTTGTTATGTGCTGTGGAGTCGGTTCTGACTCATAGCGACCCTGTACAGGGTTTCTGAGGCTGTACATCTTTACGGGAGCAGAAAGCCTCATCTTTCTCCCTTGGAAAAGCTGGTAGTTTCCAACTGGTGATGGTGAAATTAGTAGCCCAATTCATAACCACTTAGTATATTCCAAATGCCTGAATAATTATAATTTTATTTCATTTAATTATCTCAATAACATTATGAAAACTTCTAATATTTATAAGTGCCCATTTTGTTTTTTGACTAAATTTTTTTAATGCCAAAAAAATGGGTACTTAACAACAACAACAAATATCTTTATTATTGATACAGTCATTGTTGTGTGCCATCAAATCAGTTCTGACTCACAGTGGTGGTTATGTGCTGTGGAGTCGGTTCTGACTCATAGCGACCTGGTACAGGGTTTCCGAGGCTGTAAATCTTTACAGGAGCAGAAAGCCTCATCTTTCTCCCACGGAACAGCTGGTAGTTTCGAACTGCTGACCCTGAAGTTAGCAGCCCGATTCATAACCACTACGCTACCAGAGCTTCTTAGTTCTGACTCAGAGTGGCCCTATAAAGGGTTTCCAATGCTATACTTCTTTAGAGGAGCTGAAAGCCTCATCATTCTCCCACAGAGAGACTGGTGGTTTTGAACTGCTGACCTTGTGCTTAGCAGCCCAACACACAACCCACTATGTCGCCAGGGTTCCTAGACACTCAAAAGTATCTAGAATTCATTGGGAGCGTACCACATGCTAGACTATACTACAGTATGTTATTGCTGTGGTTAGGTGCCACCAAGTCAGTTTTGGCTCATAGCGATCCTGTGTACATCAGAACAGAATGTACCTACTCGGGTGCCAGCCTCGGAACTGTTGCTATGTTTGAGTCCATTGTTGCAGCTGCTGTGACAATCCATCTTGATGAGGGTCCTTCTCTTTATCTCTGACCTTCTACTTTATCAAACATGATGTCCTTCACCTTGAACATCCTGGAGAACATTTCCAAAGGTACGTAAGATGAAGTCTCATGATCCTCACTTTAGAAGCATTAGACCACTTAGAAGGATTGGAGCATTTCAGTTCCACTTCTGCCAAGAGATTTGTTTGTTGTCTGGCAGTCCGTGGTATATTCAGTATTTTTTTTCCAATACCTTAATTCAAATACATCAATTCTTCTTTAGTCTTATTCATTGTCCCACTTTCATATGCATAGGATGCGATTGAATGCTACCATGGATTCCTTCCGGCACACCTTAGTTCTCAATGTGACAACTTTGTTTTTCTACACTGTAAAGAGACCTTTTGTAGCACAGTATTCCAGGGCAATACATTGTTTGAGTTCTTGACTACTGCTTCCATGAGCATTGATTGTGAATTCAAGTAAAATGAAATCCTTAACAACTTCAATATTTCTTTTGTTTATCATGATGTTGCTTATTGATCTGGTGGTTTTTCGTTGAGGTGTAATCCATACTGCTTCCTATTGTTGTTAGGTGCCTTTGAGTCAGCTCTGACTCAGAGACCCAGATGTCCAATAGAAGAAGCAATGTCTGGTCCAATGACATCCTCAGCCCATTGTTGTTGTCACTGTGTCAGTCCGTCTCATTAGAGGTCTTCTTCTTTTTCACGGATCCTCTACTTTACCAGGCATGATGTCCATTTCCAAGGACCGGTCCTTCCCAATAACATGTCCAAAGAACATGAGATGAAGTCTTGCCATCTTCACTTCTAAGGGGCATTTTGGTTGTACATCTTTCAATACTGTGTGCAACCTTATGTTACATGTCATATAATTACATTTTTCCAAGTAATCCTTTGCGATAAGTGGAATAATTATTTGAGTTTTAAGAAGGCTAAGAAATTCATCCAAAATACGGGCTATATTCTTAATCACCACTATAAGAATTTGTTGGATAACTTATTTAATACATTTTAATCAAATAGGCTTATAGTTTAAATTACATTCATTTTTTTTCTGACTTTAAAAGTAGTTTAGTCACTTGGAAAAATATTAGAGAGTAATCATGTAGAAAGTAAACTTAAATGATTTATAGGTTTGCAAACTTAATGCTTAAATTGTATCCTTCCACAGTTCATTCAATCTGTGTGAATGTGTATGCTTATATATAAAATCATTGATATACTACTGTACAAAATTGTAAGTACCAAGTTTAATTCAATAAAATTTTATGGACATTTTCTATGCTTTTAATAACTTTCTGGCATACATATTTTAAAATCTATTATTTCACTTCAAGAAAATCTTATAATTGATATAGGAAAGCCCTGACTTTTGGACATTTTGGACTGTTTCTAACCTGTTTTTGTTACTATGATAGCATTACGATGTTACTGCACATAAACTTTTAAAGAAATTTTATAATATGTTTCCTAAGAAAAATTGCTACAGGTTAGAAGCAGAAGAGGTTGTTTCTATGTGTCATTCCATGCTGCATTTTAGAACTTCTCTGGGTTCATTCAGATGAATGCTGCTTTAAAAAACCAAAAACTTTAAAGTGCTAGTGTTCAGAATAAAGTATATTTTAAGGCATGTCCTAAATATTTGATATACTAGGTATAAATTATACATTTACAGTCTCTACTGTATATTTTCCCATTTTATACTACGAAACATTTTACCACATATGATGTATCTTAATATTCCCTCTTTCCTGGTGTGGTGCTGTGGGCTAATGCACCAGACTGCAAAGCTGTTTGAACTGCAAGGTCGATGGTTCAAGCTCACCAGCTGCTCCCTGAAAATCCTATATAGGGTTGCTATGGGTTGGAATCGACTCAATGGCATTTAACAACAATATACATATGTATTACTAAATGTTTGAAAAACTGTATTTATTTTATGTAAGAAAGATGACATCAACAAGCAAGAAATGATTATTGTGTTCTAACTGATGACAGATGTTATTGTGGTTAGCTGCAGCTGCTGTTCAGTTGGCCCCTGATTCATGGTAACCTCCTATGTTCCAAATTAAAATTGAGCTCTATAGTTTTCTCGGTTATAGTCTTCATATTTGCCAGGCCTGTCTTTCATGGTATTGCTTGGTTAGCAGGTGGCAGCAAACTGCTAACTACTTTACCCACACAACTCACTGCCATCAAGTTGATTCAGACTTCCAGTGACCCTGAGTAGGATTTCGGAGGTGGTAAATCTTTACAGGAGCACAAAGTCTCATCTTTCTCCTTGGAGCGGCTGATGGGTTGGAACTACTGATCTTGGTTCCTACAAATGCTACTAGAGCTCCTACAAATGTTTTTAAGCACCTGAATTTCAAAATATAAGTAGCATAATTTATAATAGATTATTTAACACCCAATAAATTTGACACCTTGCTCTTTTTTATATGTAATTTAATGTGAAAATATAGCCTGAGCATTCTTCAGTGATCCTTTCCTTTGGGGAAGTCATGGGCACAGAACCTATCTTAAAGTTTGCAATACTGTCAATATGTAGAAAACTTGAGGGTAGTAAATAGTAAGTAAGACCTTTTGGTTTAAGATGAATAATTCTCATTTTAATGATTTACTTCATGAGGGAATCTTAGGGGAGTTTTTTTCTATGTAATAGAGCAAAACATTTTTTCTTGGCCTTTGTCTCAAAAATCTAGAAAGTCCAGATAAAAAGGAGATTGGGTGTAGTTTATAGTGGAGATAAATATTCCTTAAAATAATCCTACAATTTTTTTGAATAATAGGAAAAATAAATGACTCAATGTATACTCTAGATACAAGGTGTTAGTCCTTACGATATTTCCAATGAAAATAGCCTTTCACTCCCCCTCTCCCCCAGTGGAATCCTACTCCTGATATCTTTTCTAACTCAGTTTCATGAGCTTGGTGAAATCACTAAAACTCCGTTGCCTCATTTGTAAAACAAGACCAGTAACAACTGGCATGCTTATTCCATTGGGTGTTTTCTAGTATTAAATTAACTAATAGTCATGAATAAAATCTATGAATGTAGTTATATTGTATATACTGACATTATTCTTAATTAGTGTACAAATAAAGTAAAAATACCATAAAAGACTAGATGCTTATGAATTCCTAATAAATAAGATATCTAATAAGGCAATATTCTATTCCTTCTAAAATCATAATTTTGGTAAGTAGAAATCTCCTAGGGATTCAAACTTCTATAAATGATTGCAAGTATTCATAACATGAAATATTTAAGCCTATGTAGAGTGGTTCTCACTTCCTTTATGATGTTGCCTTGTTTATCCAGCTGATTTATTTTCATGTCCCACTTAAGAAGGCTATGCACTTTAATGCCATCTTGTTTATGGGGACTAATAAAAAAAAACTCTTTGCAATAGGAGATGTGCTTTATTTAAATGCAAATTAAAACTATATTCTTTCAGTTACAGGCCAAAGATTATAAACACATGCTGTTTAACAATTTGGGGCAAAAGTAAAAAAATGCTTTTCTTTTGCATAATCTAATGAAACTCTGATTTTGTTGCTGTAAAATGGTGCAACTAACCCAGATGCAACATTTATATTATCTTGTATATGTTTTATGCTGCTTCTTATATAAGCAATAGCAAAATAACAAGTTAGCAGACTAATAAATTCATCAATCTGAAATTTAAGAAAACGAGTATTTTTTTCTGTTGACCATTCAACTTTTATGACTGAGCTTCCAAATTAAGACAGACTAAGAAGAAAGGATTAGCAATCTACTTTTGCAAAGTGACCTTTGGAAAGTCTATGGATCACAATGGTCAAATGTGTAAATGTTCTTTGCATAAGACTAGCAATGGTTTCCTTCCAGTGTTCATTGGATCTCATGAGTCAGGGTTGACTTAACAACAAATAACAATAACAACATACTCTATTGTATCTGCAGCAGGGTTAGAAGTATTTATTATACAACAACATGCCAAATAGATGTAAGTCTTTGCAAAGTAAGGGGACCCCAGTCATTTTTTGGAACAAGCTTTCGTCAGGTTCCTTCTTTTGATACTCATGTTGGCAATTGTCATATGCCAAGAAAAGGATCAAGACATCAAGGAGTCAAAAGGACTGAACAAATGAATGCTTACAGTTTTCCCAGAAGGTACTGAGAGCTCTGAAGAAGATAGGATTAATGGAGCTAGATACAGGATCCCGTAGGTGACACAAATGGTTTGTACTCAACTATTGACCACCTCATAATGAAGGTCTGGTGACCTGCTTCGATAAGGACGACAGCCAAGAAAGGTGAAAGCCCCAATGGAGCAGCCTGCTCTGGAGCGCACCAGATCACCATGAGTCAAAAAGACTTGGAGGCACTGGGTTTGGGATTTTTGATTGGTAGCATGACAAAGAGATGAAAGAAAGACAAGTGAGCCAAGAATTGTAATGTCTAAAGTGTAATTCAGAAATGACAGTATGGTCTCTAGAGAGAAAGAGAACTACACTGCTCTTTTCTCATAATTTACATTTCAGAACTGTGTACTTCTACTTTTCTACTTTGAATAATTGTTGTTGCTAAGTGCCATCGAGTCAATTCCGACGCTTAGCGACCCTGGGTAGGGTTTCCAAGGAGCAGCTGGTGAGCTTGAACCTCCGACCTTACAGTTCAAACGACTTTGCAGTCTGACGCATTAGCCCACAGCGCCACACCACGACTCTTTGACTAGAAAACCTAAAATCCAAAATAGCCAAAAGTTGGTAATTTGAGACAACTTAGATATACCTCAGAAGTCAAAGTTGGCTGACTGGCTTTTGAAAGGTCACAGCCTTGAAAACTCTATGGAATGATTCTAATCTACATATACGAGCTCATCATGAGTAGGGATCTACTCAACAGCAACCACTACCACCAAGAAATGACTCCTATTCTATCCCATAGTGCTAAGTGAACACTATGAGTCAGACCCAACAAGAAGACCCATGTGATGTTTAGAGAAAGATTACAAACAGAAATCAATTGTGAAATTATTTTTTAAAAATGGAACACAACAGAGGCAGAAGCAACACGGAGGAAACGGGAGTGACCCGAGAATGCTGCCAGCACCAAGAGCCTCCTCAACAAGCCCAAGAGTGAGATGACCCCAGAGGAGCTGCAGAAGCAGGAGGAGGAGGAGTTTAACACCGGGCCCCTGTCGGTGCTCACACAGTCGGTCAAGAACAACACCCAAGTGCTCATCAACTGTCGCAACAACAAGAAACTGCTGGGCCGCGTCAAGGCTTTTGACAGGCACTGCAACATGGTGCTGGAGAATGTGAAAGAGATGTGGACCGAAGTCCCCAAGAGTGGCAAGGGCAAGAAGAAGTCCAAGCCCGTCAACAAGGACCACTACATCTCCAAGGGGTTCCTACATGGGGACTCTGTCATTATAGTCCTTCGGAACCCACTCATCGCCTGCAAGTAGGAGCCCAAAGCCGCTTCCTACCACCCTGTGAAGACCTGACCTGTGTTGGGAATAATAAAGTCCCTGTGTTTTTTTACTTAAAAAAAAAAAAAAAGGAATACAAATTCAGTTGTCTCCCATTTTACAAACAGCTTTTAATAACTTTTTGACTATATGTTTTAATGTCACATGATGTTAAGTGCCATCAAGTTGATTCCAACCCATTTCTAAGGAGCAACTGGTGTACTTGAACCACTGACTTTGCAGTCAAACGACTTTGCAGTCTGACGCATTAGCCTACAGCGCCACACAGTTGCCATTTCTTTTTGTTGCATTTCCCTTAAATATTACTCCTGTTGAGAAATAAGAATTTTTCTTAAATTCTATGTTGCTTGTCTCTGTAATATATAAACAAAAACGACATTCTTAATAATCAAATTACATAATACAAATAGTTAATAAGAGTTTTAATTTTAATTACACAGAAAATAAAGACTTTGAATGAGAAGAAATAATTTTCCCAAGTATTTATCAATCTAGTGTTGAAAAGGGTTTTATGTTTATTTGTCAAATTTAATGCCTTAAATATCACTTAAACAAAAATTTCCTTTTCTAATTAAAAAATAGTATAATTAACAATATCTGAAGGAAACAAAGTAAGTTAATCAAGCCAAAGAAAGGGAAAGGAACTAAGAATCATTGTGACTTCATTATGCACCAGGTATTTTGGTATATGTACTTTCTACATATTATTTCATTTAGTTCACATTGCAAACTGATGCACTGTATTATTACCCCCTTTTCCTATATAAAGCATTGGTCAAATCTGCTGAAAAAGATCTCTTAAAAGTGTTAAAGAGCATAGATGTTGCTTAGAGAACTAAAATGTGTCTAACCTAAGCCATGGCATCTTCAATCACCTCTTATATTTATGAAAGCTAGACAATGAATAAGAAAGACTGGAGAATAACTGATTCATTTGAATTGTGGTATTGATAAAGAATATTGAAAGTACCATGGACTGCCAGAAGAACAAACAAATCTGTTTTGGAAAAAGTACAAAGCTCCTTAGAAGCAAGGATGGCAAGACTTCATCTCACGTACTTTTGACATGTTATCAGGAGGGTCCAGTTCCTGAAAAAGGATATCATGTTTAGTAAAGTAGAGGATCAGCAAAAACAAGGAAGACTCCCGATGCGATGGATTGGCATAATGGCAGCAGTGGTGGACTACTCCCATTGTGATTATGCGTATGGTGTAGGACTGGGTAGCTTTTCCTTCTGTTGTTCATCGTGGCTCAATATGAATTAAAGCTGGCTCAATGGTATCTGGTAGCGTAGTGGTTACGAATCAGACTGCAAAACCTCACGGTCAGCAGTTCGAAACTACCAGCTGTTCCGCGGGAGAAAGATGAGGCTTTCTGCTCCCGTAAAGATTTATAGCCTCGGAAACCCTGTACAGGCTCTCTATGAGTCGGAACCGACTCCACGGCACATAACAACAACAACAACAATGGCACCTAACAATACTTCCTATTGAAAAAACTAAAATTCAGGAAGATTAAATAACTTGCTCAATATTCATAAAGACTGGAAACTATATTTGACTTCAAAGCATATGATGTCTATGAGAAAAATCCATTAGGCATCTAGGAGAAAATAATGTTGAGTGTAACATAAGAATAAAGCTAGTTTTGATTTTTCTGTTAATCTAGTAGCTCTGGAATCTTTAATTAAAGTATGTTAGGAATATGCAGAACCCAGACTATTTTTAAATTTAATTTTTAATTTGGGTTTTCCAATATATGATTGACAATCCCAGTTTTGGGGACACTGTGAGATAAGCATTGGTAACTGAGAAAGATGAGGCTGTCTACTCCCCAAAAGATTTAGATATAGGATCACTGAGTTGGAACCCACTGGATAGCAATAGATTTAGTTTTTGGTTTGCTTAATGAAGGAAAAATTCCTGAACCTACACTTCTATTACTTTATAGTGTGAGCCCGTTGGTTATTTATTACAGTTTGCCTGTATGCACCTGCTCCTCTCTGAAAGGCATGGCTATTGCTTGCTTCTGTGAGGCCTCTCCTTATTCTGCATGACTGGAATTTTAGGTGGTTGTTGTTGTCATCAAGTGCTGTTGAGTTGGTTCCAACTCATAGCAACCCTGTATAGGGTTTCTAAGGAGTAGCTGGTGGGTTTGAACCGCATACCTTGTGATTAGCAGTCCAGTGCTTATGTTACTGCTGTTTCCCTCAATTAAATTCAACTTTGCACCTTTGGCAGCTCAACTTGACTGGGAAAACTGCCCTAAGGATGAAGTGAGATCTGAGGCACAAGTCTTTCCTCCATCAGATTAAGTTAAAAATTATGTCTAAACACAATGACAGCCAGACAAAAATATGAGCAGATACATGCAAAGTCACTTCTCACACAATGTGAAATGTTTAAGCGAATCTATATGTAAATGCAGATCTCCTGATATGGTGTTGTAGGGTAAATACTGGACTGTGAACCGCAAGATCAGCAGTTCAAACTCACCAGCTATTGCTCAGAAACTCTATACAGGGTTGCTATGAGTTGGAACCAACTTAACAGCATTTAACAACAACATCTAAACATCTAAATACAGGAGTCCTGATGTGGTGCTTTAAGATAAGCACTGGACTGCAAATCACAAGTTCAGCAGTTCAAACATACCAGCCACTCCTTGGAAACTCTATACAGTGTCACTATGAGTCAGAAATGACTCTACAGCACTTAACAACAATATCTAATACACCTATCTGTTGTTGGACCTCAAATAAAAATATACGATACCTGACAGCAAGACTCAAAGGAACTATCATAAATGTGTCCAGTTGAATCAGATTTAGGGAAAACTGTAATTTATTAATTCACTCAAGACTCACGTCAATATATTTGAACTAATTGATAGATGCCCATAACTTTCTAGAGAAAGTCAAGCAAGAGTAGAAAATCCAAAACTGATGATTCAAGACCTTTCCCACAAACATTCAAAATGTAATTAAGTCATTAGATTAGACTACATCATGTTAAAAAATTATGTTTGAAAAGCATAGGAGCATAGAAACTGCAGTGGCAAAGACCACATTTTATTATTAAATTTATAATTTCTTGGCAATTATGTCAATCTTGCTAACTTGGTAGAAAAGTATATAAATATATTTGTACATGTATGCAACACATATATGTATAGAATTTTTAAATGTAAGTCAAAATATTGTTCTAGATCCTTGTATCACTGGCTAATACTTGATTCTAGTATAAACAAGAGTTGAGAAAATATAGAGATAGCTTTGAATATAATAAATACCAGGCAGTGAGCAGCAAAATATTAAAAAGCAAATATGTAGAATAAAGTAGAAGATAATGAGAAGGAATAATGATGTTTTTAATATTTATAAGCCATGAATAGTTAATACAATAAAGGTACCCAATAATGATGCTCTTAATGACTATGTGAATTCATTCAGTATATTAAGTGATTCAATTTTTTTAGTTTTCCATTTAATATGTTATAAAAGGAATAATTTATTAGAAAACACTGATAATATTGATCATATTTAGATATGTAATAATTGATTTAATAGTATGCATAACTTCCTAATTGAACTAAATCATAGTTTCTAATGACCTATTTATAAAAAATAATTTGGTATCTAATTTATTTAAAATAAAGATACAGTATTATGAATGTCTTGATTTCTTTATAACTAGTTCAAAGGAAAGAAAAGATTGCCAGAAAACGTGTATCTCTCTTGTGATTTATTTAAGCATTCTAGGATTACAAATCCCTTTTTCTTAATTATCTAAGACTTTCAGTTACATAATGGTTTTTTGGTAGTCACACAGAAATGATTAAAAGAGTGGAAAAGAGGATCAATAGGAAAAGATTAAAGGGACTGTCATTTTCCAGCCTAAGGAAGAGAGAGAAAGCTGAAGGCCTTCAAATATATGGGATTTAAACATTGGGTGGTGGTTAGTTGCTATTAATTTATGTCAGCAAAAGAGAAGAGGGAATATGAAAAAGTACATCATGAGGAATTCAGTTTAGAGATATTAATTTTAAAAATCTGTGAAAATAAAGAACCAAGAAATATTATTAATCAATGGGATTTGACAAATGTCTTCTCATTTGAATATGTAGTTTTTTGACCAACATGCATAGCTATCATGTTTTCCTAAGAAATTTTATAAAAATATGCTCACTATTCAAGACATAAAAACACAGCAAAATACAAAGCAAAAACAGCCAAAGTGTTTAGATAATTTCCATTTTATGATCAATAAAATATTCCTGATGGTCTTTTGAATGCATTATTTTATCATCTTTCTAATTATTTCTTCACTCCACATTTCTAAAAGTAGAAACACCTAAGCAGTTTTCAGGTTTTTCACAAATCTTGACAGATTCATATTTAGAAAAGATATATCTTCTTAATATCTGTATTTTTTCAGTAGCTAGTGACCAAAGATGAAAATAACTGTGTTCCAATGGATTTAGTGAATTTACCCTGGAGCCATGGTTGTTGTTGTTAAGTGCTGTCGAGTCAGTTTGAACCCATAGCCACCCTGTGTAGGGTTTCTGAGGAATAACTGGTGAGCTTGAACCACTAACCTTACAGTTCAAACTGACTTTGCAATCCAGCACATTAACCCACAGCACAACACCAGGACTCCACGGAGCCATGGAAGACGTACAAAATTGCTTTGGGATTTTTCTGTTTTTTTTTAATCTCTTAGCAAAAAGAACACATATGTAAAAAAAATCTCAAACTCTGGCATCATCTGGGGTGTACTAAACTGTATCAATAAGATCATGTCATTCTAATGAAAGCATGGTTCAACTAAAAAGGAAATGTCTGCCTTGAGTGTTTTTATTAGCCATCTTTCCATCTTGACTTCAAATTCAGCTTTTGCTGACGACTTCCTCTCTCTGGTTTATTTGTATTAGAAATAAGTGGATTCATTAACTGTGCCACTTGGTGGTCAAGACAGGCCTGCGAGTGTCCAATAACAGGTAATAGTTGTATTTTTCATGGGTGACTGATGTTTACTTAGTTGATGGCCCCAGGAGCTGATGTAATCTGAGCTTGGTCTTTGTTTACTCCTTGTTTCACTGATATGCTGACCCATTTGAAACCAGCGAGAAAGAAAAAATAAACTTTCTAGAATTTGGTACCTGCAGTCACTCTTCCCTTGATGATTTTTTTGTGTCTCTTCAAAGCCATTTTTAACCCACTCTTTTCCTATTGAATAACCTTATCTTGTCTCCTGTCTCCAAGGATACTGAGAAGAATCAACAACAAACCAAATAAAAATATAGAAACCTAAAATTATGATTTAATTATCATTTTAATCTGGCATTGAATGTTGTATATGCTCAACTTCTTTTTTACAGGCTAAGGAGCTCTGGTGGTGTAGTAAGCTACATACTGAGCTGCTAACAGTGAGGTCAGTAGTTCAAGACCACCAGCTGCTCTGAGGGAAAAAATGAAGCTTTCTCCTGCAAAGATTCACAGCCTTGGAAATTCTAGATAGTGGCTATGAATCAGAACTGACTTGGCGGCACACAGCCACCACCATCACTATTTGATAGTGACATATATTAATTAATCAAATAAAATGGGTGTTCACTTTGTTTACCACCATTTTAATATTTCTTAGAGTGCCAATTTAGATTTTTCTATATTGACTTGTTTGTTCCACTCTTTCAGACATGCTGGGAAATTCTTTTATTGGGAATGATCTGAGAATTTTACAAGTGAGGAAAACAGTTTTAATTAATATAAAATTTTTAATGGAATTGTACTATTGTGCCCCACTTCTTAGTAAGCTATGAGGTGTTGTCTGTCATTGAGTCAGTTCTGACTCATAGTGACCCTACATAGGGTTCAGATTGACTTGTGGTTATCAGTCCAGTGCCTAGCCTACAGTGCCATACCAGCCTTTACTATATTAATGCATACATCAGATATTCATATCTTACAGATGAAGAAATTAAGACTTAGGGAAGCGAGATAAATTTTCAAGCGTGGAAGACTAGCAGCTATTGAATTCAGACAGGACTCCATGCCTGAATCCTGAATCCATATTCTCTCCTGTTACAATATGCTGTAGAATATTTTAAAAGTCAAATATACAGAAGGCTGACATAAAAGAAATATTGTGAAGTTGTAAATTTAATGAGTGATGTTGAATCAGCTAAAATAGAGGTGTGCCATTTATCTTCGTATACCCAAAAAAAAAAAAAAAAAAAAAAATGCTCAGGACCAATAAAGTACTTGTCATTGTTGTTAAATGCTGTCAAATCAATTCTGACCCATAGTGACCCTGTATAGGGTTTCCAAGGAGCAGATGGTGAGCTTGAACCACTGATCTTGCAGTTCAAACAACTTTGCAGTCTGATGCGTTAGCCCACAGCGCCACACCAGGACTACAATCAAGTACTTAATATAAGTTTAATTGAAGTGAACATCTCCCTTGAAGAATCTATTTTGCCTCTGCTCAAACCATTTTCTGCTATTTCATTTTGAGTCTTAAAAGCTTGTGAGGAGCCATCTAAGGTACAACTCTTATTCACATCCCTTCTGGAGCAAAGAAAAGTGAAGAGGATCAAATAACCCTCATACATTGCTTTCAATTTGTCCAAAGGAAACTCTCAATTAGTCAAAAGGACTAATGGATCACACGAACCTCAGCTTCCACAGCCAGGAAATAAAAGAACTAGATGGTGCTCAACTTCTACTAACAACTGCTCTGAAAGGAATCACACTGGAAGGTCCTGGAGAAAGTGAGAGAAAAGTGTGGAACAAAACTCAAAGTCATAAAAAAAAAAAAAGAAAAAAGAAAAAAGAAAAAAAAAAAGCCAGGCTTATTAGCCAGACAGAGAATGGTGAACCCCCTGAGCCTATGACCCTTCAGGTCTAGAAATGAACTAATTTCAGTGGCTCACTTTTCAACCAAACAATAAAAAGGTCAATAAGGTGAACAGTAACAGTAGGGAGGTACACACTCTTTACAATAATCTGAGGTCAAAACAGTGGCATTTGCCCAAGGACAAAGTTTAGAAGGCAGAAATGGTTAGGAATGGAAATGAAACAGGAAACACAGGGTAGAAATAGAGTAAATGGTATTAGATTGCAATCAGTGAAATAAAGTGTGTGTGAATTGCTGAATGGAAAGTTGACTTGGTCTGTAAAGTTACACCTTATTCACAATAAAAAGTTTTATGTGTTTTTGGAATCAAAGATATTACTTTGAGGACTAAGTTGTACCAGACCCAAGCCATAGTATTTTAAATTGTCTCCTATATATCTGAAAGCTGGACAATGACAAAGGAATGCTGGAGAAGAATGGATACTTTTGAATTATGGTGGTGGTGAAGACTATTGACCATAGTGTGGAACACCAGAAGGACAAACAAATCTGACTAGGAAGAAGTTCAGCCAGAATGCGCTAAAGAAGCAAGGATGGCAAGGTTTTTGTCTCACCTCCTGGACGAGGGCATGTTTATAGAGTACTTGTTAGGTGCCATCAGCTTGGTTCTGACTCAGAGTGGGATGATACATGACATAATGAAACACTGCCTGCTCCCAGGCCTTTATGCTACAGCACATTGTTGCAGCCACTGTTTCAATCCATCTTGTTGGGGATTGTAAAACATTGTACCAACCATCCCTCCCGCAGCACTCTCTACTCAGCTGGTTTCAATAAGTCATTACAACAGCCTCAAAGAACTCAGACATCATACACACAGTTCCTACTCTTAGCAACCCTGCATAGGTTTCTGAGGCTGTAAATCTTTACGGGAGCAGATAGCCTATCTTTCTCCCACAGAACTGCTGGTAGTTTCAAGCTACTGACCTTGAGGTTAGCAGCCTGACTCATATCCACTATGCTACCAGAGAACTAACTAAGGAAGTTAGCAGGTTAAAATTCAGCGTCAGAAATACTCAGAGAACAGTTCTTCCAGGCTGGACAGTTCTAAGTCATGTCTGCAGGCAACATGTTTCTGGTCTTTGGTCTCTCAGCCAAAGGCCCCTTGGCCTCTGGCCTAATCCAGCAATGTTAGAAAACTCTTTTAGGGATCTGATACATGCCCAAAGGTCACTCCACTATAATTCACATCCTGAAAGCACTTGGTTCTAGTTTCAGCTCCAGGAGTCAGCAAACCTATCTTCCTATTTAAGTGCCGGAAGGCACCTTACTCTGTAAGTGAACCAGCCTCCTGCCCAAATGCACTCAGCTTAACTTGCTCCATGGGCTTGGACACCAATTACTGGTGTGGCGTTAAGATCAGCAGTGGACTGTGAACCACAAGGTCAGCAGTACAAACCCACCAGCTGCTCCTTGGAAACTCTCCCACAAAGATTTACCACCTCGGAAACCCTGTACAGGGTTGCTATGAGTTGGAACTGACTCCATAGCACACAACCACCACCACCACATGTCTAGAAGAGACATTAAATAATTCACTGAATCACGGGGGTCTCCCTCTTTTTCAGCTTACCTTCTACTTTACTAATCATAGTAAATTAGAAGGTCAAAGAAAAAGAGGAAGACTGTTAATGAGATGGATTAACTCTGTAACTGCCACAATGAACTCAAACCTAGCAATGATGGTGAGGGTGGTGGAGGACTGGGCAGGGTTTGTTCTTTTGTAAATGAGGCCACTATGAGTCAGAGCTAACTTTCCAACACCTAACAACAACAATATTAAACTGCTGGAGTTCTGGTGTGGTACTGCAGGATAAAGCGCTAGACTACA
Organism: Chrysochloris asiatica; assembly: GCF_000296735.1. NCBI lineage: Eukaryota > Metazoa > Chordata > Mammalia > Afrosoricida > Chrysochloridae > Chrysochloris > Chrysochloris asiatica. Next base: position 10,960,864 of record NW_006408578.1, on the reverse strand, counting down.
AGGTCATTTTGAACCACAAGGTCAGTGGTTCAAGCCCACCAACTGCTCCTTGGAAACAATATATAGGATCGCTATGGGTCTGAATCAACTTGACAGCACTAAACAACACCAACAATGGAAGCCCACCAGCCACTCCTCTGAAACCCTATTCAGGGTTGCTATGAGTCACAACTGACTTTACAGCATCTAACAACAACAATGTCAGTTTGAGGACAAAGGTACGCCTGACCCAAACCATGGTATTTTAAATAACCTCTTATGTATGCAAAAGCTGGAAAGTGAATAAGGAAGATCATAGAAGAATTGATGCATTTGAGATATGGTATTGGAGGAGAATATTGAAAGTGCTATGGGCTGCCAAAAGAACAAACAGATCTATGTTGGAAGAAGTACAGCCAGAGTGTTTCTTGGAAGCCAGGATGACCAGACTTTGTCTCTCATACTTCAGACATATTGTCAGGAGGGACGTGTCACTGGAGAGGGACATTATGCTTCGTAAGGTGGAGGGTCAGAGAAAAAGGGGAACACCCCCAGCAAGATGGATTGACAAAGTAGCAACATCAATGGGCTCAAACGTGACAACAATTGTGAAGTTGACCCAGGACCGGGCAGTGTTTTGTTCTGTTGTGCATAGGATCACTATGAGTCGGTACTGACTCGATGGTACCTAAAAACAACAACAATAAATGGAAGTCAAGGAGCATGGTGACTCTGTATGATAAGCACTGTACTGTGAACCACATAGTCAGCAGTTTGAGCCCACCAGTTGCTTTCAGGAGAAAGAAGAGGCTTTCTGCTCTTACAAAGGTGTGCAGCCTTGGAAATCCTATACAGGGCCAGTATGAGTTGGAACCAACTCAACAACATTTAACAAAAACAATAGCAATGGGAACCAACATTTTAGAAAAAGTAAACGTCAACTTAAATGGAAAACATATGGTAAATGTATACCACCTGGATTTGGAATGTATATGTAGTTGATAAAAATGAACTGCTATCCTAAAAAAAAATAAGAATGATCAGTAGGTAGACTATATGACCTTAGTGATAGAAATAATCCTAGAGATGGCATGACAGAATTTTGCAAAAACTAACAAGTTATTCATTTCAAATACCCTTTTTTAGCATAATAAACAGTGACTCTACATATGGGCCTCCAATGGATGGAATATAGAGACATCAAATTGACTACATCTGTGTAAAGAGATGATGGAGAAGCTCAATATCATCAGTCACCACAAGGTCAGGGCCTCACTGCAGAACAGAGCATTAATTGCTCATATGTAAGTTCAAGTTGAAAATTAAAACATGTTCACAAGAGCCAAAATATGACCTTGATTTTATTAAAGCTGAATTTAGAGACTCTTTCAAGGATAGATTTGAAACACTGACTACTAATGATCAAAGATCAGACGAGGTGACACCAAAGACATCACACGAAGAAAACATGACATCACAGACGTCCCATGAAGAAACCAAGAGTCATTAAGAAGATAGAAAAGAAAGAAAAAAACTAGAACGGATGTCAGAAGAGACGCTGAAACTTGCTGTTGAATGAAGAATAGCTTAAGTGAATGGAATAAATGATGAAGTAAAAGAGCTGAACAGACGGTTTCAAAGAGCAGTTCAAGAAAATAAAGTAAAGTTATAACACAAAATGTGCAAAGACTTGGATTTAGAAAATCAAAAGGAAAAGATAAGCCTGGAGAAAAATTCAAGCCTCAAATTGTAATATTGAAGCATTCTATGAGAACGATATTGAATGACATGGGAAGAATTAAAAGAACCCTACCTAGAGAGGCGGTGATGATAGAGATGGAGGCAGAGATGACAATGCGGAGAGATGGAGTGGCTGGGGACTTTGGAGTCCGAGAGGGAGAGGGCCTGTATGCTGACGACTGGGGGCAAGCTTGCGGGGTATACCCTACGGTTGGTGGATGATACATGGAGGGGATTGTAACCATGGCAAGGAAACCATATACGATGGGATCATTGTGAAGCTAATGTTCTCCCATGTAAACTATCATGTAACTCAAAATAAAGCACCCTATATGCTTCCAAAAAAAAAAAAAGAGAGAGAGAGAGAAGAATCAATAGTACTAAAGGAAGAAGTCCAAGCTGCATTGGACTTGATTGGTTCCAGGAATTGATGAAGTACTGAAGTACCAATGGAAATGTTTTAACAAACTGATGCTGTACTAGAGGCACTCATTCATCTATGCTAAGAAATTTGGAAGACAGCTGTCTGGCCAACTGACTGGAAGAAATCCATGTTTGTGTCCATTCCACAAAAAGGTGATTCCATAGACTATAGAAATTATCAAACAATATCATTAACAGCACTTGAAAAGAAACTGTTGCTGAAGATAATTTTTAAATGGTTATAGTAGTGAATTGATAGAGAATTGCCAGAAATTCCAGCTGGATTCATAAGAGAACATTGAACAAAGATATCCTTACTGACATCAGATGGATCTTGGATGAAATAAGAGGATATAAGAGAGATGTTTATCTATGTATCATCAATAATGCATAGGCATTCAGCAATGGAAATCATAACACATTATACATGTAAAGAATGACAATTCCAGAACACTTACTTGAATTCATGAGAAACCTATTCATTGATTCAGAGGTACCTATTAAAACATTGACTCAATGGCACTTAACAACAACAACATTAAAACAGAATCAGGGTATACTGGGTGGCTTAGATCAGAAAAAGGTGTGTGTGATGATTGCATCCTTTCACCATACTTATTCAATCTATAATTGAACAAATAATCTGAGAAACTGGACTATATAAAAAACAACATGGCATCAGGATTGGAAGAAGACACATTAACAACCTACAATATGTAGATGACACAACCTTTCTTGCTGAAAGTGAAGAGGACTTGAAACATTTATTGATGAAGATCAAAGCCTTTAATATGGATTCTACCTTAACATGTTGTTGCCATTCAGTCATTTCTGACTCATAGCGACCCTGTATATGGTTTTCAAGGAGAAGTTGGTGAGCTTGAACCACAGATCTTGTGGTTCAAACCAACCTTGCAGTCCAGCACATTTACCAACAGTGCAACACCAGGACCCCATACCTTAACATAAAGACTATATAAATCTTTATAACTGGAACAATAAACAACATCATGATAAAAGAAGAAAAGACTGAAATTGTCAAGGACTTCATTTTACTGCATACGCAATAAAAGACCATGAAAGCAGCAGTCAAGAAATCAAAGGATGTATTGTGTACTGGACAAATCTACTGCAAAAGATCCCTTTAAAATGTTTAAAGACAAAGATGTCACTTTGAGGGCTAAGGTGTTCTTGATCCAAGGCATGGTGTTTTTAATAGCTTCATATGCATGTGAAAGCTGAAAGAATGAAGAATTTATACCTTTGAATTACTGTGTTGATGAAGAATGTTAAATATACCATAGACTGTCAGAAGAACAAACAAATCTTTTGGAAGAAGTACTGACAGTATGCTTTTTAGAAACAAGGATGGCAAGACTGACTCTTACGTACTTTGGACATGTCATCAAGAGGAACCATTCCCTGAAGAAGGACATCACACTTGGTAAAACAGAGGACCAGTGAGAAAGGATGGCCAAGAGGATGACCCTGAAGGGATGGATTGACACAGAGACTGCAACAACAGGCTCAAATTTAGGAACAACTTTGAGGATGGCACAGGACTGGGCAGTGTTTTACATATGGTCACTATGAGTGGAAGCCAAATTGACGGCACCTAACAACAATATATGTGAAAGCGGTAGCTCCATAAAACTGCCTTGTTTTCCTAGTTTTCTCAAACTTTCTGCCTTTGATCGTGCAGTCATTACATTTTTATTGTTATTTTATTGAAAATATTTGACCAGTTTCTGCCTTATAAGGTTTCTGCTTTCACAGGTTTATACACACACACACATATATGTATATATACGTATGTTGTTGTTGTTATGTGCCGTGGAGTCGGTTCAGACTCATAGCGACCCTGTACAGGGTTTCCAAGACTGTAAATCTTCACGGGAGCAGAAAGCCTCATCTTTCTCCC
>NW_006408578.1:10924926-10956451 GCF_000296735.1 Chrysochloris asiatica | reverse complement strand
ATTTGGGCTTGACAAGGCAATCGTAATTTTTCAGGAACGTTTTGAAGTTCCCTCATATATATAAATATATGTATATATGTGTGCATTTAAGGACTAAGTTGCACCTAACCCAAGTCATGGTATTTTCAATAGTCTCATATGCACGTGAAAGTTGCACAATGAATACAGAAGGCTGAAGTAAGAATTGATGTTCTTGAGTTGCAGTTAGAGAAGAATATTAAAAGTACCATGGACAGCCAGGAGAACAAACAGATCCATCTTGGAAGAGTACAGCCAGAACGCTCTTTAGAAGCAAGGATGGTGATACACCATCTCTCATAATTTGGGTATGTTATCAGTAATGACCAGTCCCTGGAGGAGGACATTATAGTTGGTAAAGTGGAGGGTAGGTGAAAAAGAGAAAGACCTCCAACAAGATGGATTAGCACAGTGGTAGCAGTACTAGGCTCCAGCATACAGGACTGGGCAGTGCTTTGTTTTCTTGTCTCAAAGGCACCTAAGAACAACAATGTGTGTGTGTGTGTGTGTGTGTGTGTATACTGGTACAAAGAGGTTTCAAAACATTCATGGGAAAATGGAATTGAAAGATAATGGAATTTTTCCCATGAACTTTCTTGAAGTTCCCTTGGGTACATAGGCATACATATAAGGAGACTTCAAAAAATTTCTTGGAGAACTTCCATTATCTTTCAATTATGTTTTTCCACAAACTTTTGAAACCCCTTCTTGTATACACACACATGTTGTTGTTAGCTGTCTTCCAGTTGGTTTTAATTCATTGTGATCCCGTGAGTGAAGAGTAGAATGGTGCTCCATGGGTTTTCAAGGCTATGATCTTTAGGAAGCAGGTGGTGGTGTGCTGTGGAGTCGGTTCTCACTCATAGCAACCCTGTGTAGGATTTCCGAGGCTGTAAATATTTATAGGAACAGAAAGCCTTATCATTCTCTCATGGAACAGCTGGTAGTTTTGAACTTCTGACTTTGAGATTAGTAGCCCAACTCGCAACCACTATACTACCAGAGCTCCTTTGGAAACAGGTAAACAAGTCTTACTTCTGAGGTGCAGCTAGTTGGGTTTGAATTGAATTGCCCATTTGTTGATTAGCAAATCAGTACTTAACTATTTGTACCACCCAGAGACACATCTCTCTCTCTCTCTCTCTATCATCTGTTGACATAAATTACATACATATAAAATAAATACATATTATGTATATAGTATTTTGGTTGGTATATCATAAATGTTGTTGTTGTTGTTAAGTGCTGTCAAATCGGTTCCAACTCATAGCGACCATGCATAGAGTTTCCAGGAGTCCTGGTGTGGCGCTGTAGGATAAGCACTAGATCACAACATTGGTTTGAACCACATGGTCGGTGGTTCAAACTCAGAAACCCTGTAGAGCTCATTATGAGTCAGAAATTACTCAATGGCACTTAACAACAAAAGTTTCCAAGGAACAGCTGGTGGGTTTGAACCACCGACCTTGTGGTTAGTTGCCCAGTGCTTATCCTACAGCGCCACAGCAGGACTCCACTGTTGTTCTTGTAAAGTTGGTTACAACTCACAGCAATCCTGTATAGGGTTTCCTGAGCGTAGATGGTGAATTTGATCTGCCAACCTTGCAATTCAAACTGACCTTATAGACCAGTACTTATCCTACAGTGCTACACCAGAACTTCATAGATATATATAATTGTTGAAATAAACACATAAATAAATCACACCTCATAAATAAATTTATAGATAAATGAATACTATGTATAATTAATTAATTTTAAGACATTAATTATATCTTATATATACATTATATATACATTTTATTCATGTATATAACTTGTATTTACAAATAGCCTGACTGTCAAAAATTAGTTTCTACATTTGTCTCTAATATGTGTGTTTTCAAAAATGATCACCTCGGAGCTTCATAGGTTCTGAGAGGAGCAGTTACTTAAAGAACATAAGAAATTGCTACAGGATTGGAAACAGCACCAGCTCTAAGTTCTCCAATTTTGGGGAATATGCTGAGTATCAGTAATACATTTTTTTTAAAGTATTCAGTTACTTTATACTTTTGTTGTATATATTACATTCAAAGTCTCTAAGTACTGGCTAAATGTGTGTTTACTTGCAAGTATTGATGTATCCAAAGACTGACAATTAAGTCCCAACACAAAAGTTATTATTTCAAACATTGAATATGTAATAAATTTTAAAAAGAGGCACTCCACTGGAGACCCACTCAATCAAGAGTCTCCTTAGACAGTGACTGTCACATTTTCTCTGGTTTATTAAGTCTAAGCCATTTTGGCAGCTGTCCCAACAACAGTCTCAGAATAACATCTATGCTTCATAGGAGGGCATTTGAGGTAGAATGCGGATGGGTGAGAACATTAAAAATAATAAATGAACTAAAGATGTTGCTAAATGCTATCATCTTAGATCCACAAGACTGATAGGAAAACATTGTTCCAACTCGAAAACAACATGAACTCGCCAAGTGGTTTGCTCTCTCATGGAAAGAAGTAAAATTACTTTGCAATCCAGCAATATTCACACTGTTGACACTGTTCAAACTTTGGCCAGATTGTCAGTTCAGATAAGAACCTGGGTTCTTGGGAGCAAAATTCATTATAACGATTGCATTTATTTTCCAAGGATGTAATCCAAAATATCAGCAAGCATTTGGAAACATTTCTTGGCAGTGGTATTTAGTGGAAGAAACGTGGAATATGAAAATGTAACAGAGTTCACCCAAACAGAAATAAAGGATTGCTATGTAGCGTAGTGGTCACGAATAGGGCTGCGAACCATAAGGTCAGCAGTTCGAAACTACCAGCTGCTCCACGGGAGAAAGATGAGGCTTTCTGCTCCCGTAAGGATTTACACCCTCGGAAACCCTGTACAGGGTCGCTATGGGTCGGAACCGACTCTAAGGCACTTAACAACAACAACAACAACATGATAACAAGCAAGGTTGGCGGTTCAAACTCACCAGCTGCTCTTCGGAAACCCTATACTGTGTGGCTATGAGTTGGAGCCGATTTGAAGGCAATTAACAACAACAACAACAGCTTGTTAATGTTATTGTGAAGTGCCGCTGAGTCGATTCCGACCCATAGCGACACTGTATAGGGTTTCCAGGGAGCAGCTGGTGAGCTTGAACCACTGACCTTGCAGTTCAAACGACTTTGCAGTCTGACGCTTTAGTCCACAGCACCACACCAGGACTCCAACAACAGCTTAGGTATGACAAATACTCTCTATTGTGCAGTGTCAACGTACTTCTTAAAATTACATTCTGCAAATGTGGCTCTTGGAAACCCTATACAGGGCCTCTATGGGTCCGAATCGACTCGACGGCACTTAACAACAACAACAATGTGTAGTGGTTACGAGTGGGCTGCTAATCTCAAAGTCAGCAGTTTGAAACTACCAGTAGTTCCGCAAAAGAAAAATGAAGCTTTCTGCTCTCTTAAAGATTTACAGCCTCGAAAACCCTACACAGGGGCGCTATGACTCAGAACAGACTCCACGGCACAGAACCCCCACCACCGCTTTAGATAGGAGTCTTAGTGTGGCGCTGTGGGATAAAGCACTATACAGGGTCACTCTGAGCTGGAACTGATGTGAAGGCATTTGACAACAACAGCTTACATTCGATAGCATAGGCACAGTTCTTATGGCCTATGAGCCTTTTAAAGATCTGTGATTTTGTTGAAGTTGGAGCAAAAACAAAACAAAATGAAAAATAAAAATAGTTAAAATTTATTATTGCTGTTAGGTGCTATCGAGTTGACTCATACACATAGTGGCCCTATATCCAACAGAATCAAACAAGGTCCAGACCTGTGCCAACGTCACAATTGCTGTGTTTGAACCCATTGTATCAGTACATCTTGTTGAGGAGCTTTCTCTTTTTCATGATCCCATTATATTCTCGAGCATGAGCATGATGTCCTTCTCCAGGGACTGATAAATGTTCAAAGTACACGAAGGAGTCTCACCACCCTCGCTTTTCTTGCTGTACTTTTTCCAAGGCAGACTTGTTAGTTCTTCTGGGAAGTTCATAGTATATTCTATATACTATGATGCTAGGGATTACATGATAGAATTTTCCCAACACCATGATTCAAAGGCATTGATTATTTTTTGTTTTTTAAAAAAATCATTGCCCAGCTGTCATATGCACATGAGGCCACTGAAAATACCATGACTTGGGATAGGCACACTTTAGTCTTCAAAGTGACACTTGTTGCTTTTTAACACTTTAAAGAGTTCTTTTGCAATAGGTTTGCCCAATGCAATATATTGTTTTATTTCTTGACTGCTGCTTTCATGGGCTTTGATTGAGAATCAAAGTAAAATGAAATCATTGACAATGTCAACTTTTTCTCCTTTTGTCATAATGTTGCTTATTACACTATTTGTGATGATTTTTGTATTCTTTATATTAAAGTATAATCCATGCCATTAATCAATGAAATGCAGATAAACATCTTTCTGGTATTCTTTGCTTTCCTTGAAGATCCATCTGATGACAGCAATGACATTCCTTATTCTACTTACTCTTCTGAATCTGGCTTGTATTTCTGGCAGTTCCCTGTCAATAAAATGTTACAATTGTTTTTGAATAATCTTCAGCAAAAGTTTCCTTGCATGTAATATTAATACTATTGTTCAATAATTTCTGCATTATCTTGGAGCACCTTTCTTTGAAATTAGCACAAATAGGGATCTCTTCCAGGTGGGAGGTCAGATAGTTTTCTTGACATAGATTGGTAAGCACTTTCAGCAAAGCAACCATTTGATGACACATCTCAAATGGTATTCTGTCAATTTCTGGAAACTTGTTTTGCACTAATGCCTTCAGTGCAGCTTGGACTTCTTCCTTCAGTACCATAGGTTCTTGATCATATGTTACCTCCTGAAATAGCTTAATGTTGATCAATTCTTTTTGGTACAGTGACTCTGTGTACTCTTTCCATCTTCTTTTGATGCTTTCTGTGTTGTTCGATATCTTGTCCATGTTATTGTTGTTAAGTGCCATCAAGTTAGTTCGACTCATAGCATAGGGTTTCCAAAGAGCGACTGGTAGGTTTGAACCACCGACCTTGTGGTTAACAGTCCAATGTTTATCCTATAGGCTAACACCAGGACTCCATAGAATCCTTCCTTATTACAACTTGAGGCTAGGATTTTTTTCTTCAGATCATCCAGCTTGAAAAGTGTCAAATATAATCCTCCTTTTAGGTTTTATATCACCAGGTGTTGGCACTTTTCATAATAATACTTTTGAAATCTTCTGTTCGGCTCTTTTACTTCATAATTTATCTTGATGTTTTAGCTACATTATGCTCAAGAGGAAGACCCAGAGTCCATTATGATATTCATATTTGGTCTTTTCTTTCTTTCCTGTCTTTTAAATGACCTTTTGCTTTCTTCATGTATGCTATTCTTGAGGCCATCCTACAATCCATCTGGTCTTTGGTATTCAGGGCACAATGTCAAATCTATTTTTGAGCTTGTCTCTCAATTCAGGTGAGACATACTTAAGTTCACATGTTTGCTCTCATGGACTTGTTTCAATTTACTTCAGCTTCATCCTGGACTTGCATATGAGCAATTGATGGTTTTTTCTACAATTAGTTTAACTAATGATTACAATTGAGCTTCTCCATCATCTCTTTCCACAATTGTAGTTGGTTTGATTGCTATGTATTCCATCTGGTAAAGTTCATGTGTATGGTTGTTTATATTGTTGAAAAAGGGTATTTGAAATAATTATGTCATTGATCTTGCAAAATTCTGTCATGTAATCCCTAGCATGATTGCTGTCATCAAAGCCTGTACTTTCTCATTGTTCCTAACTTTTACATTCTAATCACCCATAATTATTAATGCAGACTAATTGCATGTTTGATCAATTTTAGATTCTATAAATTGGCAAAAATCTTCAATTTCTTCATTTTTGGCATAGTGGTTGCTGAATTTAAAAATATTTGTTGGTGCATAAATTTGAATAATAGTCATACTAACTGGTCTTCCTTGTAGACATTATAACATTCCTTAAAATCTTCATTATCCTGTACTTCAGGATTGTTGTTGACAGGTGCCCTAGAGTTCGTTTTGATTGATAGAAATCTTATGCACGAAAGAATGAAACACTGCCAAGCACTGTGCCAGCAGCACAATTACTGTTATGTTTCAGGCCATTCCCACTGCCACTGTGTCAATTCATCTCGTTGGAGGTCTTCCTTTTTCCCACTGACCCTCAACTTTGCCAAGCATGATGTCCTTCTCCAGGAACTGGTTTCTCCTGATAACATGTCTGAAGTATAATAGGCAAAGTCTTTACATACTGGCTTCGAAGGAGCATTCTGACTCTATGTTTCTAACAAAGACCTATTTATTCTGTTGGTAGTCCATGGTACTTTTAATATTGTTCTCCAACACCATACTTCAAATGATCAATTCTTCTATGGTATTTCTTATTCATTGTCCAACTTTCACATGCATATGAGATGACTTGGGTCAGGCACACTTTAGTACTCAAACTGAGGACATAAATCTTTGTTATTTAACACTTTAAAGAGTGTTTTTGCAGCAGATTTGCCTAATAGGATCCATTGTTTGGTTGCCTGACTGTTGTTTTCACTGTGGTGTGGATTGCGGACTCAAGCAAAATGAAGTCTTTGACAACTTCAATCTTTTCTCAGTTTATCATGATGCTTTGTATTGTGAGGATTTTTATTTCCTTTATATTGAGGTACAATCCATACTGAATGCTGGAGTCTTTTATCATCACCAATTAGTATTTTATAGTCCCTTTTGTTTCCAGCAAGCAAGTTGTATCAGCTGCATGTCACAGGCTGTTGAGTCTTTCTCTAATCTTGATGCCATTTTCTTCTTCATAGAATCCAGCTTCTTCGATTACTTTCTGGATAAATCTTATTCTTTTTAATGATGAATGTAATGCCATTCTCTTCCATTGATCATTCTCAGCATAGTGGGCCATTAAATCAATTCTGACTCATTGCAATCCCAATGGACAAAGTAGAACTGTTCCTGAGTGTTTTGGTGACTAAATTTATATGGGAGCAAACAGCATCATCATTTTCCTATGAAGAGGTTTGTTGTTGTTGTTGTTAAGTACCGTCGAGTCGGTTCTGACCCATAGCGACCCTGTATAGGGTTTCTGAGGAGCAGCTGGTGAGCTTGAACCACCGATCTTGCAGTTCAAATGGCTTTGCAGTCTGGCACATTAACCCACAGAGCCATATCGAAGTCTTGTTGTTGTTGTTAAGTGCCATGGAGTCGGTTCCGACTCATAGTGACCCTGCACAGGGTTTCCGAGGCTGTAAATCTTCATGGAAGCAAAACGCCTCATCTTTCTCCCGTGGAACTGCTGGTAGTTTCCAACTGCTGACCTTGCGGTTCACAGCCCGATTCATAACCACTATGCTACCAGAGTGGGCTTAAATTGACTACCTTGTAGCAGCATCCCATGTTTAACCCACTGTACCACCAGAACGTCTTATAGTGGACCATGTGATTGGCTAACTCACAATAGCCAATACCAGTCCTTTTCAGTATGCTAATAGCCAGGATATCTCTTTATCATTCCATTTCATTTTTGATAACTTCCAATTTTCCTAGATTCATATATATATTCCTAGTCATACACTCCATATTTCAATTATTAATAGATGTTTGCAGCAATTTCTTCTTATTTTGAGTCATGCCGCATCAGCATGAAAGCACATGAATGTCCTGAAAGCTTTACTCCATCCATGTCATTAAGGTCTGCTAGAGGAGGTAGCTCTTCTGCAGTCAAATTTTGAGATGTCCAACCCAAGGGGCTGATCTTCGGGCCTATCTGAAACCATGTTCCATTGTTAATATAAGGTTTTTCCTGACCAGTGTCTTTCTAAGTAGATCACTAGGTCCTTCTTCAAAGTCTTCTCTCAGTTTGGAAGCTCTACTGAATCCTGTCTAATCTGGATGCCCTGTTGGTATGTGCAATCCTGGTGGGGTGGCACAGTTTCTAGCATCATAGTTGCAGGCCACCACAATACAACGAGCTGATAGGTGAGTATTGGAGCTCACATTTCCTTTGTATTTATTTTATACCAAGCAGTTTCTGAAGGCTTTACGTCTAGCAACTCTTCTGATAGTCACACCAACATTTGGGGTGGTCAGTTTATGAATTGTTGTTATTGTTGTTAGATGCCTTGGAGTCATTTCCAAGTCATGAAGACTCCACATTCTATAAATCTAAATGTTGCCTGTTTCTGGGCCACCTTTGAATTCAATTGTATGCTTGAGTCCACTCTTTTAATAGAGATGTATTTTGAGTACCTACCTTCCAATTTTGGAGCTCATCTTCCAGAAGTACATCGGACACTATTCTGTTATGATCCATAAAGTTTTCACTGGCTAATTTTCAGAAGTAGATTATTAGGCCATCTTCCTAATCTGTCTTAGTCTGGAAGTTCTCCTGAAACCTGTCCACCATGGGTGACCCTGCTGGTATTTTAAATATCCATGCCATAGCCTCCAACATGACAGCAATGTGCAAGCCACCATGGCACAACAAAGTGACATTTTTGTAGTAGACTTTCATTATATCCATTTATATATGTAAATCCTGAGATATAAAAAAGCTAAGTAGTCCTGGTTAGAGAGCTGGTTAGTAGTGAAGCTGGACTTCTAATCCAGGCTGTGTGGAATGATGAATTTGTCTGTCTTGCACTGCCCTTTTATCCCTGGTTTTAAACACAAAGCACCTGGGAAGAAACCCTCAAGCTTTCTGCAGTAGCGGATGCTCCAACTGTGACTCTTTCTACACAAACATAAAGACGAAGGAAAGAGCAAAGGTCCTGAGCAAAAGGAAGCCTAGTTCAATGGAGGAATAAGAAGCTGATATGTGTGGTTGTGTTAATGTGCTGGACTGCAAAGTCGGTTGAACTGGAAGATCAGCTATTGAAACTCATCAGCTGCTCTTTGGTAACTCTTTACAGGGTCACTATGGGTCAGAACTGATCCAATGGCTGGCAACACTTAACAACAACAATAACAAGTATGGTTGAAGCACACATGAAGCCAACCAGGTAGAGTCTTACAGACCAAGGCTAAATTTGAGTCTTTATCCTTGGAACAATAGGAAGCCATTAAAGGGTTTTTAGCATTTTTAAAGTTTGCTTTGAAAATAATTAGAAAAGCAGTTGGATTTTGAGCAGGTTTAGTGGCTATCAGAAGATCCTGGAGGTTGATTCAGTTTTATTGATGGTGTTGTTGTTAAGTGTCATGCAGTCAGGACCAACTCAGAGCAACCCTATGCACAACAGAACAAAACACTGCCAGGTCCTGGGCCAACCTCACAATCATTGCTACTCCTAAGCCCATTGCTGCCACCACTATGCCAAGCCATCTCCTTGGGGGTCTTCCTCTTTTTACCCAACCCTCCACTTTATCAAACATGGTAGCCTTCTCCAGTGACTGGTCACTCCTGATAATATGGCCAAAGTATGATAGACGAAATCTGGCCATCCTGGCTTCCAAGGAGTGTTCTGACTGTACAGTTTCCAACACAGTCCATGATATTTTCAGTATTCTCCTCCAACACCATAACTCAAAAGCATCAATTCTTCTATGGTCTTCCTTATTCACTGTCCAACTTTCGTATGCATATGATTCAGTATAGGGACTTTATATAAAGGGACTTCAATATTGTCATGGAAAATGGAATTAAAAGATAGTAGATTTCCCCTTCCCCCAATTTTTTTTGAAGTTCCCTTGTATTAAAAATTAGGTCGATGGTGAGAAACAGCACCATGAAGCCCATGCAGCCCCCAAGCCCTCTCTGGCCCAACCTCAGAAGCCAGCTAGGATTTTTTGTTGGGATGGAGATGCCCTGAACATGATGCTTTAGCTTATAGGTGGTATTTTTATATTCCTATTTTTATTAATTCAAAGTTTTCCTTGTTTTTAGTGAAATTCATAACTCTCATTCATAATTTAGGGCATTTGAAATGTACATGAAAGCAACACAGAATAAAATCACATGTTAAATTTGGCTTGATATATAATCCGACTAACAAAATTAGTAATTTGCTCTCTTTAATTTCTCCTTCTGTAGGATAAAAAGAAAACTTGGCCTGAAATAACAATGAAAAAGTTAAACTAACACAAAATCATTAGGGTGTTTGTTTTCCTTGACTTCAATGTGACATATGACTTCAATATTTTCACAAGGATTAGGATCATTTTCTATATAAATCTATATTGCATCATTAGCTTTCAAGTACTTGAAAAGCCCCAGTATAATATGAAATAATTTTGACTCAAACAAATTTCCTGTTTGCATTAAGTTTGTTAGCTTAATAATACCTGTACAATGACTCCAAACTATGTGTTCCATTTTGCTTAATAGTAAAAATTACAGCTTGTCAAAACCTTATGTATTCAAAATGTACAGGTTGATTAATAGATTATAAGAAACTGAACCATGGGTTTCTGTTAGTTCTTAATACTAAATATGCTTAGCTTATTGTTGCAAAGTGCTGTTGAGTCGGTTCCGACTCATAGCCTATATTCTGACCTAATTAATAGCCTGCCAGATTTCAACTTCAACTATGCTTAAACACTTGTTGAAAGAAAGTTTATTGAAGTTTCCATTAGGAATGGTCACTACTGGGAAATGGGAAATGTAATTTATTGTACTATGTGAACGAGGAATACAGAAAACCAGGTTGAACTTGATTTCAAAGGAAGATTGTGTGTATTTTAGATATATCACACAAATATTTCCAAATGGCTTTATATTTACACTAGTGTGAAGGATTATTGGGATGCTTGAAGATATGTGATTTTCCTAAACCATTATTTAAGAACTGGTATATTATAGCCATTTTTTCTTCGACATCTTTTGTTTATAAATGATATATAATAATGACCAAAATGTCTACTAACTTAAATTACTTCATTTGTGGTGATGAAAGTCACACAGCTGAAAGCACTGAACGCAGTAAAGCTAAAGCAGAAGATTACTGTAAAGTCCTACACAAAACTTTGGAGGTACTACTCTTTGTCAGCAAAATTCTCTGAAAGCCATTATGTATATTTTTGGTCTATAGGGAATTTAGTGCCACTCGTTGTTTATACAAAGTTACTTCAGTGACTGATTATTATTAATTACCCTTCTGAAAGAATTTGAAGTCACACAGGACTCAAATTTCAACATTAATATATGCATCAAAGTTTCTCAACGCAATTGGATGATCGCTGTGATGTTGGTTGTTATTTATACCCACATGCAAGGCAGAACCAGCCAGAAACATTTTACTCAACTGAGAGACATTTATCCAGAGCTGGATCTCAAATAAAGGAGCTTGCTGTTTAAACAGCTATCCGTTATTAATTTTGATGCCAGAGCCACAGTTATCAACTAGGATTTCATGAAGAAACTAGAAAACACAAAATACTGTAAACACTCCAAAACAGTGTTTTAAAAAATCCAAATACTAAGATTTATTAAGGAGAATCTTTGCAGTCTTTATTCAGAACTTTCTTTCTCTTATTTGAGGTACAGTTTAAATAAACTTTCCAGTAGCTTTTGCTAATTTCCAGTGAAACTGCACATTTGAAAAATGGAGTGGATTTTTCGTTAGGAGTAGCAGCTGACTGCCCACACAGGAAGTAGGCACAGAAACAAAAGGCATAAAAAGAATCCAAGAAAACAAAAAATTAGGAGTTTTGGATTCTTTCATAAATTAGTAATTTCCCCAAAATATTATATAATGGAACTGTTTTAGCTGTGCACTCCCCCAAGGCAGCAGCTCCATTTCCTGGCCTTATGTCAACATTTTCATATATACATATTAATGATAATGTATAATTTTTCCACATTCCATCGAATCACCTCTCTTTGTAATGGGCTCAAGTATGGGTCTCTTCCAATCAATTGACAGGAAACTGCCATCCAACTTTTTTGGCATAGATGAGTGAGTGCCTCCAGTACTGCATCAGTTTATTAAAATATTTCAATTTGTACTGCATCAATCCTGAAGGCTTGCTTTTTGCCAATACCTTCAGTGCACCTTGGACTTCTTTCTTTAGTACCATTGGTGCTTGATCATATACTACCTTTGAATTGATTGAACACTGACCATTTATTTTTGATACAGCTAAGGAGCTCTGGTAGCGTAGTGGTTATGAATCGGGCTGTGAACCGCAAGGTCAGCAGTTCGAAACTACCAGCGGTTCCGCGGGAGAAAGATGAGGCGTTCTGCTCCCGTAAAGATTTACAGCCTTGGAAACCCTGTGCAGGGTTGCTATGAGTCGGAACCGACTCCACGGCACTCAACAACAACAACAACAACAACTCTCTCTATAAGGAGCTCTGGTAGCATAGTGGTTATGAATCGGGATGCTAACCTCAGGGTTAGCAGTTTGAAACTACCAGCTGTTCCGCGGGAGAAAGATGAGGCTTTCTGCTCCCGCAAAGATTTACAGCCTCAGAAACCCTGTACAGGGTCGCTATGAGTTGGAACCGACTCTACAGCACATAACAACAACAACAACTCTCTCTCTACCTTCCATCTTTTGGTGTTTTTGGCATCATTCAATATTTTGCCCATGAAATCCTTCGATATTACAAGTCAAGGCTTGAATTTTTTCTTCAGTTTTCAGTTTGAGAAATAGTGAGCATCTTCCTCCCTTTTAGTTTTCTAACTTCAGGGCTTTGCACATTTTATTATAATACTTAAACTAATTTCTTCCATATTTGCTTTAACATCTCTATGTTGGACAGCAAGTTTCAGAGTCTCCTCTGACATCCATTTTTGTCTTTTCTTTCTTTCCTGTCTTTTTAGTGACCTTTTGCTTTCTTCCAGTAGGATGTTCTTGATGTCATCCCACAACTCTTCTGTTTGGGGTCATTCGTGTCCAAAGCATCAAATATGTACTGGAGATGGTCTCTAAATTTAGGATGGATACGTTTAAGATAATACCTTGGCTCTTGCGGACTGGTTTTAATTTTCTCCAGCTTCAGCCTGAAGTTGCATATGAGCAATTGATGGTCTGTTTCACAGTCTGTCCCTGGCCCTTATTTTCCTAATGATGCTAAGCTTCTCCATCATCTCTTCTCACAGATGCAGTCAATTTGATTCCTGTGTAGTTCATCTCATAAATTCCATGTGTATAATCACATTTTATGTTATTTTTTAAAAAAGTATTTGCCATGAATAATTCATTGGTCTTGCAAAATTTTATCATGGGATCTCCAGCATCATTTCTATCACTGAGGCCATATTTTCCCAGATACATACCCTTTCTTCTTGTTTCCAACCTTTGCATTTCAACCACCAGTAATTATCAATATATCTTGATTGCATGTTTAATCAATTTCAGACTGAAGAAGTTGGTAGAATTCTTTAACTTCATCATTACTGGCTTTAGTGGATGTTGTGTAAATTTGAAATAATAATGGTATTAACTGGTCTTCCTTGTAGGTTTATGGATATTGTTCTGTCATAGAGAGCACCTGTATTTAAAGATAGATCTTGAAATGTTCTTTTTGATGATGAATGCTATGTCATCCCTCTTGAATTTGTCATTCCAAGCAGAGTAAATCATAGGACTGTCAGATTCAATATAGCCAATAAATACCAGTCCTTTTCAGCTCTCTAATTTCTAAGGTATTGAACTTTATGTATTCCATTTCGTTTTTGGCAACTTCCAATTTTCCTAGATCTATACTTCATACGGAGTCCTGGTGTGGCGCCAGTCATCATGATGGTCAACTCTACTTCGAGGAGGCAGCTCAGAGGTTATAGGACTTAAATTCCGTGTCTCTGAAGGAAATGAGCTAAGATTTGTTTTACAAGCAATGTCAGGGTATTCTCCAGGGTGAAGTTATTGTGATGGGACTAATAAAACGTTTGAGTAATGCTACTAATCTATTGGGGAGCAGAGTGGCTCAATAAGACAAGCACTAGACTGTGAACCACAAGTTCAGCAGTTCAAGGCCATCAGCTGCTCCTCAGGACAAAGATGGGCTTTTAGCTCTTGTAAAGATACAACCTGAATAACCCTATACAGAGTCAAAACTGACTCTATGGCACTTAGCAATAATAACTACTCTATGTCCAGTAAGCAAAAATTCAACAGAGCATCTCAAACTTGGAACGCAAAGGAGACTACATTGCATTAGACATTTATTGTTTAAATGTGCTTACTTGATTTCATCTCTCAGGTCTATATGATAACACATTGAACATTGGCCTTATAATTAGGGTCCTTTCTGGAGTATTAGATAATCTGTAATTCAACCTCTTCATAATATTCTAGCTGTAGGATATGGGAAGGTCCTCTTTCTGCATCTTTAAATCCAGTGATATGTTGTTACACGATTTTACTAAATGGTGCCTTCTCAAACCAACTTGGGAGAAATAAACTGAAAGTGAAATCCTCTCCTTCTTAATGTGCTGCCAGGAACAGAGCCCTGTCAATGACTAATCCTGATGGCAGCTGAGGTGAAGACTCTGGTGCCCTGTGTAGCACATTAGCGTCAATGACAGCCATTTAGCACATAATCTATTCCTGACATGGTAGGGCTCTGAGCTGTGCACACCAGGAAAACTGAATCCCAGGGTCCCTGTTGCGTTATTTACCTCTGCTTTGAGCTCTTAAGTCCACCACAGCCATTTAGTAAATTATCAGTGTTCTTATTGGCCCTAAATCGTGCCTAATTAAAAATCTGACCTCCACAAGCTAGTCCTCTTCCTAAAGAGACAGAACATAAACAGGAAAAATCAGCTAATTGCTACAAAAACTGCTTTTGTGGCACTGTAATTGGACCTCAGTGAAACAAATGAACCCACTGGGGATTCCTTAATGAATGTTTAACTGCAAACGGTAGTCGGGCACTTAAGCAGCTAGGCTGATGGTCCCTAATGAAATCAAATAAAATCAAATAAAAGAATCTGGCATTTTTACTAACCAGATTTCTTGGCACTATGACATAAAGAATAATATATTTCTGAGTAAATAAATATAGGAAAAGTTATAAATGAATGGTGAAAATTTTGTCAAAGCTACTCAGATTGTATTTAAAGAAAAATTCAGCACACACACACACACACACACACACACACACACACACATGGAATGACACATGCTGTTTCATTTCACACATGGGTCTCTCTGTTGTGGAGTCCCTTGAAGAAATTACTGAACTTGAGCTAGCCTATTTTCTTATCGACACTTACGGTAAGTATAATTTCCTTTCTTTACCTTTCGTTTTCTGTTTTTAGTTTAAAGCAGTTGTTTTTTCAAATGTGACAAATGTTAACAGCACAGTTTTTAAATTTACCAATGTGCTTTCTCAGGGGGTCAAAAATTTTTCTAATTTAGAATTCCTTTGCCTAGTTGATGAATGGATGACAATGAATTCTAGCCATAGTGAATTTGTTCTATAATCTCAGCTCTTTTTTTTAATTTCTTTCTGATTATATCTAAATTAAAAGTCATTATCATTTGTCCTCAAGTTGACTCTACATGTGCCAGAGGAGAACAGGACGTTTTAATTAGCTGATTTTCTAGTAGGAGATAGCCGAGTTCACCTTTTCAGGTGCATCTGGGTAGACTTGAACCTCTGGCCATACAGCTGACTGAGGGTGTAGACTGTTTACACCACCCAGGAACTCATATCTATAGTAAATGAAACCTTGTTAAATTTTTATTACCATTGTAGAAAATGTACCAATTTGTACCCACTAGTTATCTGAGACTGCTAACATTCATATATAGGTTCCTCTTCTTCACCGGCGTCCAGGTGGACAATGTTTTCCTGGCCCCTTTGTATTTAGGTTGGTCATGTGACAACTTTTGGCAGATGAAATGAGTGAAGGAAGGAGGTGTGCTACTTTTAGACCAGCCAGTAAAATATTCCCTGATTCTCCCTGTGGTCCATTCTATCTTTCACTGTTGCTTGTTGGATGGATGACTAAGACTGTAGGAGATGTACGCAAGGCTAAGAACAGGGTTCCTCAAATTGTGATCTCCAAACCTGAAGCATTACAGCACCATCATTACTTGGGAACTTCATAGAAATACAAGTTTTTCAGTTTCACTCCAGTCCTACTGAATCAGAAAACAATCTGCTTTAACAAGCCCTCCAATTGAGTCTCATGTGTATCAAAGTTTGAGTACAATGTTGGATTAAGTAGCATCAGCAACATGAGCAAGGAATAACTAACTGTTCCTGGTGTTAGTCAGCTGGGCTGACTATTAGAGAAAATTTGGACAGTAGAGATTCAATGGTAGAATTCTCATCTACAGAATGAGAGACTGGCTTTGATTCCCAGTCAACACACATCATGCTCAGCTACCACCAATCTGCCAGTGGTGTTGCTATGATGCTGACAGTCTAACACATACTAGGAAGAAAGATCTGCCAATCTATTCCTGAAAACCCATCAGTGAAAACTGTCTTAGACTGGGTTCTCTAGAGAAGTATAACCAGTGGAACTTATATATGCATACAAAGAGAAGTTTATATCAAGGCTCACACAGCTGTCGAGGTGGGAGAGTCCCAAGTCCAGGTCAGATGAACCAAGAGCAGCAGGGCAAACATTAAGCAGGGAGGCAGGTAGGTCTGGCAGGTCCAGCAGGTAAAAAGATAAGAAGGCAGGTTGCTGGAGACTCCCCAGATCAGCAGGGAATAAAGCATGGCTCAGGTCGAAAGAACCAGAAATCAAAGGCAGATGTAAGATCCAGACTCAGCCGAAAGCAAGAAAGCTTTGCCTGAGTGTCTGACGTATTAGAATCAGATCACACCCCCAAGGAAACCATCTTTCAATGGATTGGCTGCTCATAGCAGGTCTTATCATAGGGCTACATTATATTAGATCTCATTATGGGGATGACTACAGCTCAACTGCCAAGCCACTGAGAATCCTGGCCCAGTCTAGTTGACACAAAACCTTAACTATCACATAATACCTGTAGATCACAAAGGTCTGATTGGCAACCCATCACGGGGATGGAGCAGAGCTGGTTTCTTTCCTTTGTGCATGAGGTCACTCCACAACAACTAACAACACTATAGGAATTAATGTCACCTCTCCTTATAATTGTTGTTGTTAAGTGCCGTCAAGTTGGTTCCAACTCATAGCAATCCTGTATAGGATTTCCGAGGAGTGACTGGTGGGTTTGAACTACTGATCTTATGGCTCAGTTCTTATCATATAGCACCACACCAGAACAGCAGTAAATATACATTCCACATGAACCAGTTCATTTGCTATCCTGGAAAACAAGTACTTTTATTGGGCTGCTAACCACAAGGTCTATAGTTCAAACCCAATGGCTGTCCTGAAGAAGAAAGCTGTGGCAGTCGTTTTGCTCCCATAAAGATTTACAGCACTGAAAATCCTACACAGGGTCAGTATGATTTGGAGCTGATTGCATAGTAGTGAGCTTGGATTTTTGCATGTGGGTAAGTGCTCAACTGCTAACCCAAGTATGGTCATTTGAAACCACCAGCCACTCCATGGGAGAAAGATGTGGCAGCCTGCTTCCAAAAGGATTGTTGTTGTTGTTAAGTGTTGTCGAGTCAGTTCCTACTCATAGCGACCCTGTATAGGGTTTCCAAGGAGCAGCTGGTGAATTTGAACTGCCAACCTTGTGATTCAAACTGACCTTTCTGTTCAGTGCTTTATTCCACAGCACCACGTGAAAGATCACAGCATTGGCAAGCCTACAGGGCAGTTTCTACTCTATCCTATAGGGTCGCTATGAATGGATGGCAATGGGCATTCAGTAAATATCTCTTTCTTTATAAACTGCATTTATTTTAATTAAGCTAAAGGGCATAGGAGAGAGCTTTATCCGAATAATGACATGGGAAATATTTTACAAATCCTTGTATGATTTAGCAAATAGTGTTTAATACAGAATGATCTGGATCAAACTTGCATGAGTGGATTTCTTTTTGTGTCCTGATTCTGCTACAAATTAGGAAATCCTTCTACACTCTGGATCTCAATATCTTTAAATCCAAAATAGGCATTGTGATAAATGAACTCTAAACTCACTTACATCTCTAGATCTATGATTCAAATCCCCAAATCCTAAATTTGGAATCCATATATAGACAATGAGATTATGTCCAGTGGTTCCCTTTTTAACCTTTCTCTTTGAAAAAGCAAGGAGAACGATTCTGTGCTGTTACCTTGGCATGCTGATAATGTCATAAAAGACCTTGGTGAAATTCCGAATAACATCCCCTGGGTTTTTGATATTACAAATGGCAGGATATGATGAGAATTAATCTTTCAATTATTTTGTTGTTGTTATTGTTAAGTGCCATTGAGTCAGTTCCGACACATAGTGACCCTGAACAGGGTTTCTGAGGCTGTAAATCTTTACAGGAGCAGAAAGCCTCATCTTTCTCCCATGAAACAGCTAGTAGTTTCGAACTGTTGACCTTGCGGTTCGCAGCCCGATTCATAACCACTACGCTACCAGAGCTCAATTATTTTAGGCATCACCAATCAGGATCATGAGGTGGCCTTATGAGGTGAATGGTAGCACTTGACTTTGCACGACTTAGCACTCTGCTATCAAGATCATTGAGAGTTCTTTTTATTTATTGCTAGTTGCCATCAAGTTGGCTCAGACTCATAATGACACCATGTACCACATATCAAACATTGTCTGGTCCTGTTCCACCTTCATAATCCACTCTGAATTTTACACGCCTTCCAAATCTGGTGCATTTGTTATAAGACAATCTTCTGTTGTGAACCATATATACAGTTTTAATTGACTAATTTTCCAAAGTATGTAAGTAGGTCTACCTTCTTAGTTTATCTTAGTCTAGAAGTTCCACTGAAATCTGACAAGATGGGTGATCCTGCTGGTATTTTAATATCTGTTAGCATAGCCTCCAGCATCATGGCAATATGCAAGCTACAAATTGCCAGATGGTGGTGGATTTTAGTCATACTGTAAGTCAAATCACACAGTTCTCTTAAACAGAGAAGGTTACTTAAATTCCTAATTCTCATTTACTCATATTCTAAATGGGCATATTGATAATATTTATACGGGTGAGTCAAAATTTATCTGAACTCTGATTATATCAAGACACCTGTTCACATCTATGGCTAATGACGACATTGATCATGAATGTGTAATGATTCTGTAGAATAGATGAGTGACAAAGAATTATGTGGCAAATCATTTGCAAATCATGGCTTTGCCTATGAAATGATCTTTGATAGACTTGGGTTTAGAAAAGTTTGTGCAAGATCGGTATCAAAACAACTCATGGAAAAGCATAAACAGATGTATTTGGACATCTGCAAACAACATTTGGACTGAAACTCAAAGGAAGATAAGTTTCCTTAAAAAAAAAAAAAAAATACTGGTGATGAGACTTGAATTCATCACTATGAGCCTGAGATTAAATGGCAAAGTATGGAATACAAACATTCTCAATAGCGGACCAAGAAAAAGTTCAAAAGTCAGCCACCAAATAGAAAATTAATACTTACAGTTTTCTGGGATTCTCAAGGGCCAGTATTGGAACACTATCAGGAAAAAGGTTAAACAATCAACAGCGCTCGTTACAGTGAAATGCTCACTGAAGAGCTAAGCCTAAATTTTGGATTAAATGCAGGGGACTGCTATCCAAGGTGTTGTGATCTTGCGTGACAATGAACATCTGCACACCTTTGCCCTTGCTGTTGACACTGCAAAAATTTCATTTTGAGGTGTTAAGGCATCGTCCCTGTAGTCCTGATCTTACCTCACTAGACTTCTACCTATTTAGTCCCCTGAAAGCAACTCTTTGAGAGTGAAGATTCACCTCTGATGAAGAAGCGAAGACAGCAGTGCATTTGTTGCTGGCAGCTCAGCTTAAAACACTTTAATATAAGGGATTAAGAAAGATTGTTGAAAGACAGACAAAGTGTATTGAGAAGCAAAATGATTCTGTCAAGAAATGATGTATTTGTCTATTCTAAAAGTTGATTCAAATCAATTCTACAGCCAGAGTGTAGATGATTTTGACACACCCTTGTATCTAATTCACTTATTGTCAGACTCAAATAAGGTGATGTATCTATCAAAAGGCTCTAACGTTTTATTTAAGGAACTCTCATGATGCTGTAGGATAAGCACTGGGTTTGCAGTTCAAACCTACCAACTGCTCCTTGGGAGAAAGATGGGGCTTTCTGCTCCCATAAAGATGTATATCCTTGAAAGTCCTATGCAGGGTCACTAAGAGTTAGAACTGATGTGAAGGCCGTAGATTTAGTTCTCTGGTTTTGTAACATCCTACTTGCATTGTTCTGGTGTGGTACTGTGGGTTACTGTGGTAGATTGCAAGGTCAATTTGAACTGCAAGGTTTGCGATTCAAGCTCACAGGCCGCTCCTCAGAAACCTTATACAAGGTCGTTAGGAGACAGAACTGACTCGACAGCACTTAACAACAACTTGCATTGTGTCTAAGGCATTTTCATTCTCTTTCATAATCTTAAATTCAGATTTAAAAAAAGATGGCAGTAGAATCTCACATTCAGATTAATTATAGCAATCCATTGGAATTAGTAACCTAAGTTACTGAGTTAATTTATAACATCCAGTTTATTATTTTCCAAGTGTGTCTAGTACTTGAAAGAACTGCTAGCAAATTGTTTTCAAGTAGACATCCTTTGGGACTACTTAAATAAATAGTTAAGACTCATTTGAAAATAGCAGCATTCATTTGCATACAAACAAAATAATGTGTGAAAGCTTTTAAAAACTGTTCAGTGGTATGAATTTAAATTGGGGGCCCTAAGGACCAGTATGTACACCTGTAATTCATGAAGATTAACTGTTTACCTGTAGCTCAGAGCCACAAACTCATTTCTTTAAGCCGTGAACTGGTCCAGGAAAATGTATCTTCCAGGCTTTTACAGAACCCAATGTACCTTTTTCCAATTTCCTAGTGTCTCGGTTCTCAGTTTCCTTCCTTTCCCCTGGTTCACTACCATTATGTACCTGGTATGGGTAGAGGCTGGGGGTTGTGGTGAAAGATCAACAGGAGTCTGAATACAGATGGGCTGTTAACTGAGGCAACACACTTCTCTCCCCACCTACAGACACCATCTTCTCTAGTTTCCAGCCTCTTACCCGAAGATGAATTATCCAATAAGCAAGCTAGCCTTGTGCTTAAGGCATCAACACAAGTGGGGCAGCGGTTGTTCAGAGCAAAGACCCACAGATGTTAAGCAGACAGGACATCAGAAAATCCAGTGTTACAGTAGAAGGGAATTAGCAGGGCACTAAATGAAAATGATTACCAGCTTCAGTGTGTGGCAATGTACTGGCCACAAATACAGTGTGTGCAGGGTCAAGAGGGCACCAAATTGCAAGGTTTTAAAGCTAAGAGACCCTTACCACACCAACACTTTTTTTTGGGACATCTGCCTCCTATGGAATTGAAACTCCTTATCTCAGCAGGTCTCTATTCCTAATAAACAACAGGTGGTGGGCTACATTTGCCCAATAGGCAACTGTTAACAACATGAGCAGTTATTGGACTAGGAGAAATTATATTCATATATAACAGAGCTCTGATTCATCTTGAGAGAATTGTCTTGTACATCCATGTTGGCTGATCCAGCAACTCCAGCCAGGAGGGTCAGTTAAGTTCTTTGCCATGATACAAACACAAGTCCTGATAAACCATGTATGGGAACTCTAGTCTTAGAGGACCCACAAAAACGAAGGAACTCCAATAAGTTTACCATTGCAATGAATTCAGTCAAATAACTTATTAACTCCATGGCATTTATGTATAGAACTAAGTTTTTAAAAAGATAATATTTATAACTTTAACTTTAAAACATATTTTGCATGGACATGGATACATTTAATATAATACATGGGTAATAATTTAAAATCATTCTAAAGCAAGCAAAAGTACCATGGACTGCCAGAGGAATGAATAAATCTGTGTTGGAATAAGTACAGCCAGAATGTTCCTTAGAAACCAGGATTGCGAGGCTTCGTCTCTCATGCTTTGGACATATTGTTAGGAGGGACCAGTTCCTGGAGAAGAACATCATGCTTGGTAAACAAGAGGGTCAGTGGAAAAGAGGAAGACAACCAATGAGATGGATTGGCACAGTGGCAACAGCAATGGGCTCAAGCATAGGATGAAATGTGAGAATTAAAAAAATAAGCATCAAAGGTAACAAAGAAAAGAAAGAACTGCAAAAAGGAAAATGTTTGCAGAGGCAAACCTAAGAAAATCTCACTGATGAAAAAACCCCAAACCTAAAACTAAACCCAATGCCATGGGGGGTTATGAGTTAGAATTGTGTGACTCATAATGGTCCTATATAAAATTTCAGATACTACAAATCTTTAAGGGAACTGATTCAGCCTTATCTTTCTCCTGCATAGCAGATGTTGGGGTAAACTGACAACCAACACCTAATTCAAAATACTGCCAGGGCTTCTTAGATGAAGAAAAATACCCTGTGAATATTCAAAGAATGAGACAAAATAAGAATTTTTTTAAAGACACAAAATAATATAAAATAAAATTACTGATATTATTAAGAAATAGAAAATATTAAGAAGGTAAAAGAAACAAAACAAAATACTTGCATCATGCAAATTGAAAGACTCACACAATTTTTATTTGTATACCTGTGGTAGAAATTATGTCAGACAGATTTTGAATTATAAAAGTAAAGAGTAAATCCTTTTCCAATGTTGTTGTTGTTAAGTGCCGTCGAGTCGGTTCCGACCCATAGCGACCCTGTACAGGGTTTCCGAGGGTGTAAATCCTTACAGGAGTAGAAAGCCTTATCTTTCTCCCGCGGAGCGGCTGGTAGTTTCGAACCGCTGACCTTTAGGTTCGCGGCCCGATTCGTAACCACTACGCTACCAGAGCTCCTTGTAGTGTGTGATAATAAACAATTCTGGCCTTTTTCCCTTGGCTTTTGACAAGTAATCCTGAGAGTAACTGAGGTGCTTTTGACTGTAACCTCTTTGCTTTCAGCAAGCCAGCTTGTATCATCTGCATATCTTAGGCTGTTAACGAGTCTTCCTCCAATCCTGATGCCATGTTTTTCTTCATATAATTCAATTTCTCATACTATTTGTTTAGCATGCAGACTGAATAAGTATGCTGAAAGAATACTACCCTGGTGCACACCTTTCCTAATTTTAAACCATTCAGCACTCTCTTGCTTTGTTTAAACCACTGCCTCTTGGTCTATGTACAGGTTCCTCAAGAGCACAATTAAGTGTTCTGGAATACTCATTCTCTGCAATGTTGTCCATAGCTTCTCTTGATCCACACAGTCAGATCCTAATTTGCATCCTTAGCTATAATAAACCTATAATTGCAAGTATAATACTTTCTATGAGTTTGTAACCATGGCAATGAAATGATATACGGTAGGATGAATGTTAGTTATTTCAGCAAATAATCTTACCCAAAGAAGAAGAAGGAGGCAACAGGTGAAAATGTGGCTGGCATTCACTTATTTGGCAATCAGAAGGCAATTGTCCTTTCTACCTGTTAAATTTGTCTTACCTACCACCAGGTTACTAGGGTTGGAGACAGTGCTCTGTGGGTGGTTGGTATCAGAGATTATTGAGAAGTACGAAAGCAGAGACTGAATCGATAGCCACATTTTGGGGATTGGACTCATGATCATTCTTATTCAAAAAATTATCCATTAAGTTGTAAATACAAAATCAATAACAATAATAAAAAAAATCTATCATCTACCAAGCAACAAATACGGGCTGAAATTAGACTTCTTTTGTATAACTCCAAGCATTAGTAAATAATAAAACACTATTTCAGAATTTTGATGAAGAGATTGTTTTCTAACATTTTAAATCATAATCAATTCATTTTAAAAGATAGCATAGAGAATTACACCAAAACATGTTTTACTTCGATGTATATTTTATTACATGTACATATATATATGTTGTTGTTAAGTTCCATCTAATCAGTTCAGATTCATAGCAACCCTGTACAGAGTTTCCAAGGAGCAGC
The DNA here is from genome assembly GCF_000296735.1 of Chrysochloris asiatica. Lineage (NCBI taxonomy): Eukaryota > Metazoa > Chordata > Mammalia > Afrosoricida > Chrysochloridae > Chrysochloris > Chrysochloris asiatica. Next base: position 10,932,367 of record NW_006408578.1, on the reverse strand, counting down.
TTTAGGATTTGAACTGAAGACCGTGTAGTATGCAGTGGCTAGGAGCATTCGATTTATACTTCTTCCAAGACATTTTTGCTTCTTCTAAAGTCCATAGTACTTTTTATATTCTTCGCCAACACCATAGTTTCTAAGTATAGATTTTTCTACAGTCTTCTTTATTCATTGTCTAACTTTCACATGCATATGAGGCTACTGAAAATGCCATTGCTTAGTCAAGCACACATTCATTCTCAAACTGGTATCTTTAATCTTTAACACTTTAAAGAGGTTTGCCTAATACAATACATTCTCTTTTGATTTCTTGACTGCTGTCTCCATGATTGGGGATCCAAGTAAAATGAAGTCTTTGACAGCTTCAATCTTTTCTCCATTTATCATGAACCATTAATAGGTTCAGTTATAAGGATTTTTGTTTTGGTTTGGTTTTACATTGGGGTGCAATCCTTACTGAAGCCTGCAGTGTTGGATCTTCATCAGTAAATATTTTAATACTTACTTTATCAGTAAGTATCTTTGCTTCCAGCAAGCAAGTTTGTACCATCTGATATGGCGTGTTATAAATGAATCTTCCTCCAATCCTGATGCCACATAACTCATTTTCCCAGATTATATGCTCAGCATACAGATTGAATAAGGATGGTGAAAGAATCCAAAACTGGTAAACACTTTCTTATTTAAGCCATTTGGCATCCCCTTGTTCTGTTCTAACAACTACCGCTGGATCCATAGACAGATTCCTCGTGAGCACAATTAAGTATTCTGGAATACCCATTCTTTACAATGTCAGTCATAGTTTGTCATGATCCACACACAATACCTTTGCACAGTCACTAAAGCATCAAGTAAACACCTTTCTGGTATTCTCTATTTTTAGCCAAGATTCATCTGACATCAGCAATGATATCCCTTTTTCCAAGTCCTCTTCTGAATTTGGCTTGAATTTCTGGTATCTCCATGCTGATATATTGTTGCAACTCTTTTTTGTTGTTGTTTTTTAATTATCTTCTGCAAGATTTTATTTGCATGTGATATTAATTATACTATTCAAATATTTTCACATCCAGTTGGTACATCTTCCTTTGGAATGGGCACAAAAATATGGATCTCTTCTGGTAGATTGGCCAGGTAGCTTTCTTCCAAATTTCGTGGCATAGTCAGGTGAGTGCCTCGAACGCTGCATCAGCTTGTTGAAACTTTTCAATTTGTGTTCCATCAATTTCTGGAAACTTGTTTTTCACTAATGCCTTTAGTGTAGCTTGGAATTCTTCCTTTTTTACCATCAGTCCTTAATCATGTCGTACCTCTTGGTTGAACATTGACCAATTCTTTTTGGTACAGTAACTTATACATTCCTTCAATCTTCTTTTGATGCTTTCTATATCATTCAATATTTTGTTCATAAAATCCTGCAATTCTTAGTTCTTTCCATTTAAGAAATGTTGAGCATGGTCTTCCCTTTTGGATTTCTAATTCCAGGTATTTGCACTTTCCATTAAATACTCTGCTTTGTCATCTTGAGCTGTCCTTTGAAATTTTCCAATTAACTCTTTTACATCATTTCTTCCTGTTGCTTTTGCTTCTCTTCACTTAACAAGTTTCAAAGTCTCTTCTCACAACCATTTCTGCCTTTTCCATATTTTAAATGACCTTTACCTTTATTTTATGGTTAGCAATTCAGTGCTTATCCTGCTGTGCCACACCAAACTTCAAAATGTGACCTATTGGAACTTATACCATGAAGGTTAAGATGTTTCAACTTACAACTAGTGTAAAGGTTTAAAAAACAACAAACCAATATGTAATAATTTCAATAGGCACAGAATGTAAACAATTTATAAATTATAATACCTATTTCTGATTTTGGACTCCTGGTGTGGTGCTGTAGAATAAGCATTGGACTGCTAACCACAAGTTTGGCAGTTCAAACCTACCAGCTGCTCCTTGGAAACCCTAAACAGGGTCACTATGAGTCAGAACTGACTTGATGGCACTTAACAACATTACAGATTTTAAAAATTGTCTCTCTCGATAATACAGAGACCTTCCATTAAAAATTTCTATGAAATCAATAGGCTTATTGTACTTAATGGCAGAATTTGATAAAAATTTTCATTGAAATCAGAGACCATATGAATCCATCCTAGCATTCATCATTGTATTGTAGAATATAGCTGATGGTACTAAGCAACAACTAAATAAAAGTATAACAATAGGAAAAATGTAAATTATTTTATTTCTTATTGATGATTTTATATAGAGATATTCCAATGGAATCAATGAAGAACATAGAATTAATAAGACTTCATCAAGACATTTTTGTTGTTGTTAAATACCGTTGAGTCAGTTCCAACTCATAGTAAACCCTGTAAAGAGTTTCCAAGAAGTGGCTTGTGGGTTCTAACCACCAATCGTGTGGTTCAAGCTGACCTTATGGTCCAGTGCATTATCCTGCAGTGCCACACAAGGACTAATGCCTGTATTTGTTGTTGTTGTTAAGTGGTGTCAAGTCAGTTTCAACTTATAGTGATTCTGTATAGGGTTTCTGGGGAGCATCTGGTTGAGATTGAACTGCCAACATTGCAGTTCAAATGACCTAGTAGTCCAGCCCATTAACCCACAGAACTACACCAAGATTCCCAGAACCACCTCCCCAACTTTTTAAATTTTATTTTATTTTTCAGTATTTTACTATTTTATTCTACATCTTATATAGATCATAAAAGGCCACAACAGTTTTTCCACCTATAAACCCTTTAAAGTAGAGGACAAGATGAAGGATAGACAAGTATCAAATGAAGTCCAGTAATGAAGGTATATACTCGATGCAGTGTATCTAAGGAATAACAAAGAGATACCAAGTAATTCAAAAGAGCTCTGGTAGCGTAGTGGTTACGAATCAGGCTGTGAACCACAAAGTCAGCAGTTCGAAACTATCAGCTATTCCGCAGGAGAAAGATGCAACTTTCTGCTCCTGTAGAGATTTACAGCCTCAGAAACCCTGTACAGGGTCGCTATAGTCGGAACCAACTCCACGGCACATAACAACAACAACAACCAAGTAATTCATATTTACCACGCAATATAGATTTTTATAAACCTCTTTGTAGCCCCATTTATGATAGCCAATGTCTAAATTGCCCATCACCAGATGCTCCTCAGAAACCCTATACAGGGTCACTTTGAGTCGGAGCTGACTTAACAACACTTAACAATAACAATGTCAACCCAGTACACTGAGGAAGTAAGCATGTTCCTTGATATAAAGAATCTTCCGTTCTGGTGGGAATTTTGAGGAACTGCATCCATAAGCAAAAGTCCAGTCCAACAAATTGTAGCAATTGACACTTGGTCATAGTCTCACACATCTGTATCATCGTCTGGTCAGATCAGGCCAAGTCATACAAGCTAGGTCAAATAGGTGCCAGCTGCAAGTTTAGGAGTTCATACCCACTTCTCTGCGCTTCAAACCAGCTGGGTGCTACACTCTCATTCAGCCCTATCCCCCAGGGGCTAGTTCAATGCCCATGGGTTTAAGAGCACACACACTACCTAAACTTTAGATCAGTCAGCTCTCCCTCTTATCTCATTTCAAGGTCAATAGGTGCCAATAGAACATGTCCAAACTCAGCCTATGTCTTCATTGGGGCATTTCTCCTGATTCACCTCTCACAAGTAGACCCTGGTGGTCACCAGCAAGCATACTAGATGGCTTACTGGTTCCCTTTAAATTTCAGTCCTAGAAGGGGATTTTCTCCAATGGGTCATTACAATGAATTCTGCTTAAACCAAATAGGGATCATTCTGACTTCCTCTGACTCTATAAGAGGGAAAGAGGACATAACTCAAAATCAGCCCAAGTTCAATTCCTATGAATTGAAGATCAGACATGCCTCCACCCTATATAAGTGCCTTTGACTTGAGAACCAATTTAGAAAATCATCCTCATGATTTTATTTCTCTAGAACCCCACTCTGTTGGTACCACATGTCTTAGGCTGGGTTTTCTAGAAAAGCAAAAACAGTGAAGCTCTTTATGAAGGAAATGGCATACAAGTGCAGAGTCCCAGGTCCCCAGCAAAAGAAAGAGAGTGTGTCTCTCTGCATGTCCATTATATTGGGAGCAGTCCACACCCCCATGGAAACATCCTTTCAATTGATTTGTTGTTCATAGTAAATCATCATAGAGTTAACTATGACTGTATTCAGTTTCATCACCATTGGAGTCAGTGTATATCAAATGCTAAACCTCTGGAAATCCCAGCCTACTCATGTTGACACAGAACCGTAACTATTATACACTGAGAAGTCCTTCTTTTCATAACTCTTTGGGATTTTGAAGAGGGGAAAATTTTAAGAAGACTATGGATTTTTTTTTTTTTAAGAAAAAAATGTAAATGATTGCTTATAAAGGCTACTTGAATTTCAAGAATTAAATACAAAAACACAAAAATTTTGTGCCAATGAAAAAAACTTTGTTGCAGAGTTCCTTCCTTTCTAGAGGTCAATAATTGTTTGTAACTGTAATGTTCATTTCCTACAGCTGGAGAAAAGTTTACCTTGTGGTCAGCTGAATACCACGACGGCCTCCAGAGCAGTAAACAGCAGTTCATTTTCGGATGTCTCTTTGATCTATTTTAGAGGCCGAACTAAGGAGTTGCTGGTCTTTCTTCTTCAGCAACAGTCCCTCATATATCTTGACTTTCTGTGATTAAAATCAGCAAAGACTCACGGTTACAGTATTTTAAAGTACAGAGATATCTTTATTTTATGTGGGATGTTCTCAAGAAGTCCCAGTATTGACTTTAAAAGATACTTTTGTGATGCATTATTCTATTTTCAGTAAACAGTGATTAAACAATGGAAATATTGAGATAATTGTATGTTATCAAATAAGATCTAGTCTAAAATCATCAAATACTCTTCACAATCATAGTAACATACAAGACAAAATTTAAGGTTAGTAACTTTCACTTTTAAATTACATGATCTTTATATTTATGACTATCTCAACTTTTAAAAGTATATAATGTTTAGGATTATCTCACCTTTTAAGAGAGTTTATATGCATAGTAGATAAAAATCTCTAAATGAATTTTACTGGCACAACATTAACCATGGCAAGTGATAATTAGAAATGATTCTCTATTAACAACATTACAGTAAAACCCTATTTTTAAGATATGTATTTTTGTTGTTGTTGTTGTTAACACTGTCGGAAAAAAAGCTGGGGGAAGAATAGAGCCTTGTCTATTTGTCCCTGGCTGAGGAAAACCTACACTCAATCTCCTACCTGGTTCTACCAGGTGGACTCTGTAAAATTCCTTTGACCCTAAGTGGAAGCCACTGATCTCATTATTGAAGAGTACAAGTTTAATCTATCTCTCTTTCTACACACACACACAAAACAACATTTCACAGATTTAAAAAATCCTTTCCACTGTATATATACCATACATTAATACACTGAACTACAAATATTTTCCTTATCCAGGGAGTCCTTGTGTGGTTCTGTGGGTTATTGCGCTGGACTGCAAAGTCAGTTTGAACCACAAGGTTGACAGTTCAAGCTCACAGTCGCTCCACAGAAACCCTATGCAGGGTCGCTATGAGTCAGAATCAACTTGATAACACTTAACAACAACATCTCAGTTTTGTTTCTGTTGTAGTTTCTATTGCTACTTATAAATTGCCACAAATTAAGCAACTTAACACACACATTCATTATCTCAAGAGTTTGGGCATGGGCCCCCTGAAAGCCTTCTTCAAGGTGTTGACCAGGTTGTGTCCTTGTCTGGCATGTATCTTAGGAAAGAGTTTGCTTCCTAGCTATCTCAGGTTGTTAGCAGAATTGATTACAGTTGTAAATCTGAGGGTCCTGGCTTATTGCTACTAGACAATGGAGACCATCCTTGGCAAGTAGATGTAGACCTTAAATTGTTGTCATATGGATTTCCTAACATGGCCTCTGACTTGTTCCAAGGCAACAAGGGAGACAATATCTAGGGTTTGAGTAGGCTAACAAGAGTCTTGTTAAATAGTATATAACATCACATGGAAATGATAACCCATCACTTTTGTCGTATTCTGTTTGTTAGAAGCATGTCACAGATTCTGCCCACACTCAAGGGGAGGGCTGCACAAAGACATTCATACCGGAAGGTGGACATCGTGGGGGTCATTTAGATGCTGCCCACCTCATCTGCTGAAATAAGAAAATGAAAGACATTCTGATGGTCTAGTTTTTAGCCAGGACTTCACATGGTATTTGGTAAGGCATGTCACATGGCAAATCTCAACGAGTTGGGAACATATATTCTTCTTTAAAGATGACTTGGCAAGACAATTGTCAAAGAGTAAGGATGTACCATTCTATTAAACAGAAAGCAAATAGTTGAGTGAAAAACCTAATTTACTATAGTTTACATATAGTAACTATTGTATAAGCAAGGTCAAGTATTTTGTATAAGTAAATGGTTGATATGGAAATAATTTCCTAAATATAAAACTGTATATTATCCTGAGAGCTGGTGGCTAGGAAGCAGGCTTGCAGAATATGCCTTTTGGTGGTTTAAATTATTACATAAGCCTATGTGTTTAAAAATAAATAAATAAATAAAAAGAGCTAAAATGAATAGAGAGAAATACTGTTAACTGATGATACATAGTTGTTGTTGTTGTTGTTATGTGCCATGGAGTCTGTTCCGATTCATAGCGACCCTATAAAGGGTTTCCGAGGCTGTAAATCTTTACGGGTGTCGAAAGCTTCTTCTTTCTCCTGTGGAACAGCTGGTAGTTTCCAACTGCTGATTTTGCGGTTCACAGCCCAATTCATAACCACTACATTACCAGAGTTCCTTGATGGTACATAAAGGGGATTATAATCATTGTAATGAAACAAAGTATATGATTTGTTGAATGTAAAACTGATGATCTGCCCTGTAAGCTTTCACTCAATTCACAGTAAAAACTTTAAATAAAAAACTCACAAAACTGTATATTATTGTTGTTGTTGTTAACTCATAATGATCCAATGCAAGGTTTAAGAGGAAGAGCCGGTGTGAACAACTGACCTTACAGTGAGCAGTCCAGTGCTTATCCTACAGTGCCATATCAGGACTGTGTATAGCATCTTTATTTCCCCCCCCCCAAAAAAAAAAGTATTTAAAAATGCTTTCTAATACATGTATTTGGAGTCCTAGTGTGGCACTATAAGGTCAGCTTGAACTGCAAGATTGATTGCTCAAGGTCACCAGCCGCTCCTCAGAAACCCTGTTCAGGGTTGCTGTGCATCAGAACTGACTCAACAGTACTTAACAACAGTACATGTATTTATCAAAATATGTGGTAAAAAAAAGATTTAATAAGGTATCATAGTCTTTTTAAGGAGCTCTGGTAGTGTAGTGGTTATGAATCGGGATGCGAACCTCATGGTCAGCAGT
>NW_006408578.1:10923628-10924811 GCF_000296735.1 Chrysochloris asiatica | reverse complement strand
CCACGGCACATAACAACAACAACATAGTCTTTTTAAAATTACATTATTGTACTTACTTTTCTTGATACCCATGCAAGCATGTCACCCTGAAATTAATGTTTTTATTTGTCCTATATTTTGTTTATATAATAATATCGTAGGAGTCCTTGTATGGCACTATAGTATGAGCATTGGACTCCTAACCTCACAATCAGTGGTTCAAACCCACCAGCAGCAACCCTGAAATCTTATTCAGGGTTGCTATGAGTCAAAACTGACTAGACAGCACTTCGCAACATAATATCTTAGGACACTTCAAAATGACACTGTGAATAATTTTCTCATTATGTTATCAACTTGTACATTATAACATTTTAACTATGAAGTGACTACTACATAGATCCCTACATTGAGTTGCTGGTTACATTTGTATTTTGGCAACCACTTCCTTGATACACATCCACCATTCCCTTTATGAGAATCCCTGATTGATCAAGATCATAGTCTGACTGGTGGAGTTCAGGATATAGGACTAAAGTAAAATAATGTCAAGTTTTTTCAAAGTAGTCTAAAATATATACATTTTTTTCTTAATTTACAAATAGTTGTATTTTGATTCATTTAAAAGTAGATGGAATTTAAATACCACTTAGATTAATGCCGTTAGGCTACATATTAAAGATGAGGAACACAAAACAAGCTTTCTTAAAAAAAAAAAAAAACAAGTAAATATTCTCATATTATGTTGTTATCAATCACAGATCAATTTAAACTTCTAGTAATTCCAAACATGCTTAAACTGCATCTTTCAAAGCAACCCTTTCGTTTTATCTTGGAACCTTTCCTGACTAGGTGACTTCAAGTCAAAAAGGGTTTCCACACCCCAAACAACAGATAATAAATATGTTCAGAAAACTTTGGCTGTAAGTGTTGTAGAAGTGACGATACTAGAGGACTTTCTAGAGTTACCAGCTGCAGGATCAAAGAGCTATTTGATGTCCTCACTTTTCTTGCTATCCTGTATTCCTGAATGGCCTAGAAGGAAAACCATAAAGTGCCTTTGTGTATTGACAGGCAGGAGGTCTTGAAGTAAATCAACTCTACTGGTTCAGCATAAACTCTTATGAAGAAAACATTTCCCCTATCCTAGAAGGAGCTCTGGTAGCGTAGTGGTTACGAATCGGGCTGCGAGTCTTAAGGTCAG
>NW_006408578.1:10915801-10922623 GCF_000296735.1 Chrysochloris asiatica | reverse complement strand
ATATCATCTGCAATTAAAGATAATCTTATTTAATTTTTGTGGATTTGGATACCTTTTACTTCCTTTTTTTTGCCTTATTGTTATGGCTAGAACAATGTGGAATAGGAGTGGTGATAAAAGGAATTCTTGTCTGGTTCCATTTGTAAGGGGATTGTTTTTAGACTCTCCATTGTGAATGATATTGGCCATTGGTTTTGGTTATTTGCTCTTCATTATGTTGAGGAATTGGTCTTTTATTACTGTTTTCCTGAGTGTTTTTATCAAGAATGATTTAGGGATCTTGTCAAATGCCTTTTAAAAAAAAAAAAAATGTCACTGATATGAACATGTGGCTCTTTTGTTTTAATTATGTGGTGGGTTAACTAATTGTTCTTCTAATGTTGCACAATCCTAACATAATTGGTATGACTCCCACTTGGTCACGATATGTATTTTTTAATATGTTGTGCCCCAAGTAGTGGTTACAAATTACACTGCTAATCTCATGATCAGCAGTTCGAAACTACCAGCTGTTCCGTGGTAGAAAGATGAGGCTTTCTGCTCACGTAAAGATTTACAGCCTCGGAAACCCTGTACAGGGTCGCTATGAGTCAGAACCAACCCCACGGCACATAACAAAAATTATTTTGATAAGTTGTGTTTTCATTCTCATTTGAGTCAAGAAATATTATTTTTCATGTTTTAATTTATTCTGTTACCAAGTAGTTCTGAAACAGTGTGTTATTCAGTTACACATATCTGATTTTTTTCCCTTGATCTTCCTGTTTTGACATCTAATTTTATGACATTGGAATCAGAGAAAATGCTTTGCTATATTTTGTTGTTTTAAAATTTATTGAGATTTGTTTGTGATCCAGCATATGGTATCGTCTGGAAAATGTTCCATGTGCATGGGGAAAACCTGTATATTGTGCTGTTGTTGGGTGGAGAGTTCTGTATACATCTATGAGGTTTAATTGGTTGACTGACTTGCTTAAATCTTGGGTACCTTTGTTGAGTTTCTTTCTAATTTATCAAAAGTGGTATATTTTCCTCCTGCTATTTTTGTAGACTACTGGTGTGGTGTTGTGGGTTAATGCGTTAGACAGCAAGGTGGGGTTGAACTGCAAGGTTGGCAGTTAAAAGCTCATTAGCCATTCCTTGGAAACCCTATACAGGGCTGCTATGAGTCCAAACGAGCTCAATGGCACTTAACAACATAACAACATCAACAACTATTATTGTGGGGAGTTCTGATGCAGCACTGTAGGATAAGCACTAGGCCACAAGATCTGTCTGAATCACAAGGTCGGCAGTCCAGACTCACCAGCTGCTTCTCATAAACCCTACATAGGACCATAGCTATGGGTTGGAACTGACTTGACAGCATGTGGAGTGGTCTACTCCTTTCAATTCTACTAAAGTTTGATTTATGTATTTTGGAGGGGGGTTCATTGGGTGCTAGATATTTATTTTGGTTTTGCCCTCTTGTTGAATTGTTCTTTAGTCATCATATAATATTTTTCCTTGTCTCTTTTGCTAGCTTTTATCTTAAAGTCTATTTTATTAGAATTTAATGTTGCCACACCTGCTCTTTGTTGATTTCTATTTGCTTTATATTTGTTTTTCAAGGATTTGATTTTTAGCTTATTTTTGTCTTTGTGTCTAATGTATGTCTGTTGTAGAGAGCATATTGATGGCTCATGTTTTCTTATCCTGATACTCTCTGTCTTTTGATTGGTGTATTCCATCTATTTACATTCAGTATTATTATAAATAGGTATGAATTTACTGCTGTTATTGTATTGTGTGTGTTGTTTATTTTCTTGGTATTTATGACTTCTTTGTTCAATATATTTTTCTGTGTTGAGTTCTTTTTGTTTACACATTTTTTCATTTCTTTCATTACTGTTATTTTAGTATTGATTTGTTGTTTTTGTGTTAAGTGACATTGAGTCAGTTCTAACTCACAGCAACTCTGTATAGGTTTTCCACGGTGTCGCTGGTGGGTTTGAACCACTAATCTTGTTGTTAGGAGTTAAATGCTGATCCTATAGCACCACACCAGGATTTACTTAGACTTTATGATTTACTTCTTTTTTCATTTTAGTGAAAAGGCATATTAATTTTCTTAGAGGTTGCCATGTAACTTATTATTATCTTTCTTAGTTTATTTAAACAGTTGAATCAGTCTTGATGCCATCTTGACTTCTCTATTTTGAAGTTCTATAACTAAAAAATTTATCCCCTCATTTTGCTTTGTATTTACCATTATTTACAACTTTGCATTTCTGGTTCCCTTTTTTCAGTTTTATATACCTATTTTACTTTTGATGTTTCTAGATTTCCAGGTGATACTGTATGTGACACATGAGCTATATGCACACCCATGTTCATCACAACATTATTCACAACAGTAAAAAGATGGGGAAAACCTAACTGCATATCAAAAATTGAATGAATAAACAAACTATGGGACATACATACAATGGCATACTGTGCAACATTAAAGAAAAACTATGAATCTGCAAAACACCACATAACATGGATGAACCTGAGGCAACTATGCTGAGTGAAATTAGTCAATTATAAAAGCACAAATATTGTTGGGATTACTATTGTAAAAAGACAAAAAAAGATGTACACACAGCAAGAATCATCCTTTGAATAGCTACAGTTAGAGAGGAGAAGGTTAAATCACTAACAAAAGGGTTTGTTGTTGCTGTTAGGTACCATCGAGTCAGTACCGACTCATAGTGACCTTATGCATAGCAGAACAAACCACTGCCTGGTCCTGGGCCAACCACACAATTGTCCCATCACTTGAGTCCATTGATGTTGCCACTTTTCCAATCCATCTCACGGGGGGTCTTCCTCTTTTTCTCTAACCCTCCACCTTACCAAACATTATATCACTATCCAGTGACTGGTCCCTCCTGACAGTATGTCTGAAGTATGAGAGATGAAGTTTGGCCATCCTGGCCTCTAAGGAGCACTCTGGCTGCACTTCTTCCAACACATATCTGTTGATTCTATGGGCAGCCCATGGCACTTTCAATATTCTCCTCCAACATGTTAACTCAAAAGCATCAATTCTTCCACAGTCCTCTTTATTCAAACGTGTTAATTTTGACAAAAGGAAAAGCAATATGCAAAAAGAGGGATTCAGCACAAAATTACTGAAGCAAAAGAAGACACTGGGAGGAGCACAAAAATACAAGCAGCAAAGGTAAATACTTTTACAGATTCAATCCTGCAATAACAATAATTGTAATAATCTATGAATGGATGAATAGACACTCAAGCTAAACAAAGGTGGGGAGCAAATGAGACTACATACATAAATATAGTTTTAACATGATATTACTACATATGAATTTATATGCACTGAAAATATATCCATGATATAATTAAGCATTTAAGGAACATACATTTTATTATATCATAAGGAGTCCTGGGTGTCGTGCTGCAGGTTAATGTGCTGAACTGCAAGGTCAGTTTGAACTGCAAGGTCAGTGGTTCAAGTTCACCAGCCACCACTCAGAAACCCTATACAGTATCGCTATGAGTTGGAACCAACTCAGCGGCACTTAACAACAATATAGAGAACAAAACTATGAAATATTCTTAACCCTAACCAAACACCTTGCAGGACTGAGCCACTGAGCCAGGGAACGCAGTACCACCATCCCTGGGAATATCATGGATCTTTGGTATAGTGTAGTCTACAAAGAAAATATTTTCTATCCTACTTTGGGGAGCAGCAACACATATTTGGGGAGACAATAAAGAGGTGTTGTGAAAATAGAGAGCAATGCTGGTGTAAGTTTGAGAAGCTCTAAGTTACAAAAATACAATCTAAAAATCTGGTTTCATACTGCAATCTTGTTTATGCTACTGTCCTGGTTAATCCTTACAGAGCCATGGATGAGCATGCATCACTTTATTTACTTAATTTCTAGGTACCTCTTCTTGTTTCCTCATCACAACTACAGATCGCTCCCAAAAAAGATGTTTTGAAGAACATAGCATACAATGTGTGCTACGAAATAAAAAAGTTGAAATGACACAATACATATAATGAGACAAACAAGAAGAAAGTCTAAGTAGCCAGCCTATGATAAGCAACCTATAACAAGATGGATAGGGCAATAACAACAAATAAAGGGCTTAAAAATAATTTGAACCTGTGTAAATGAAGCACACATATAAGAGGGTAAGTTTTAAAAGGTTGCTATAAAATAATAGAAATCTTTATTAAACAAAAATATCAAAATGTAAAATGATTGTTTCTTGATATATATCCTCCACCTAGGTCTATATACCTGTGAAGCCTTGTTTCCTTTTCTTTTACCATTCCCCAAAAAATTCTGCACTCTTTGATTTCACCAGATCAAATAGCAATTCTGGCATTCTCAAAGGAATGAAATTGCTTTCTTTTTACATGTTTTTAAATTTTGTTTTCTTTTTTGGAATAAAAAGAAGACTGAACAGATACCATCAGGTCTGTAGAGTGGATGGGGTAAGGTTTCCTAACAAACTTCTCATAGGACAGTCCTTGTTACCTTCCAAGAATGAGCAGGTACATTGTCATGGTGGGAAAAAATTCCTCAACACAACTTTCCTGGCTGTGTCCACATCAGTGCAGTTTTTAATATTTCTAAAACTTCTTAATTACAAGTACCATGATCATCCTGTGTTCCCTAGAGCCTCTATCTAGATTACCCACTTGGCATGTCAAAAATCAGTCACCATAATAATCTTTTGAACTGACTTTTAAATGTTTAATGACTACAAAATATCTGTACCTATGTTCTAGTCAAAGCTACACGGAAGACATTGGTGAAAGGCATGACTCTATGAGTTGATGGAACACCAACTAAGATGTTTCAACAAACAGAGGCAACACTGTTAATATTAATACATCTATGCTAAGAAATTTGGAAGACAGCTACCTAGCCAACTGACTGAAAGAGTTCTGTATTTGTGTGCATTCCAGGGTGATAGTTAAGATTTTGTGTCAATTTGACTGGACCAAGATTCTCAAGAATTAGCTCTAATGTAATGTAATCAACTCTATGACGAGGAGACAAGCATGGCCCTTGAATAAAGAATCTTCCAGTCTAGTTGGAATTTTGAGCAACTGCATCTATAAGTAAAAGTCCAGCTCATCAAATAGTTGCAGTTGACTCTTGCTCAGAATATCAGACATCTTTATCTGTCTTAGTCTTGAAGCTCCTCTGAAACCTGTCCATAGTGACTGTTCTTATTCAGTTACCAGCGTCACAACAGTACACTCACCACTACAGTATAACACACATTATAGCACACAGTATAACAAACTGTGGACAGACTGGGAATGGGGAAAAAAAGATTCTATAAAGTACATATTAAATAGCAAATATGTCTCTTTGAGGACTAAAGTGTACTTGACTCAAGGCATAGTATTTCCCTATGTATGCAATTTCCCTATGTATGCAAAAGCTGAATAATAAATAGTTGTCATTTAGTACTGTTGAGTCAGTTCTGATTCATAGTGACCATGTACAAGGTTTACAAGGAGCAGCTGGTGGGTTTGAACTGCCACCCTTTTGGTTAGCAGTCCATTGCTCATCCTATAGTGCCACCAAAGAATAACTTGTACCTTTAAGTTATGACTTTGGTGAAGAATAGTGACTATATCATGGACTGACAGAAGAAGGAATAAGTCTGTCTTGGAAGAAGTACATGCAGAATGTTCCTTAGAAATATAGATAGTTAGACTTTATCTCACTTCCTTTGGTCATGTAATCTGTAGGGATCTGTCCCTGGAGAAATAAAGTAGAGTTTCATTTAAAAAAATAAAGAGGAAGACCCTCAGGCAAGGACATAGATTGACAGAGTGACTGCAAAAATGTGCTCCAGTTTAACCACAGTTGTGAACATTGTGCAGGACCAGCAGTGTTTCATTGCACAGTAGGTAGGGTTACTGTGAGTCAGAATGAATCCATGGTAACTAACCGCAGTGACAGGATAGTCTTACTAGAAGATGCCAGCAAGTGCCTGCAAATTTGGCCATTCACAATGGAGGTGATGTAGGAAGAGAGGCCAAGGCTTAGTAGAACCAAACAAGCTAGTCAACTACTAATAGCTGTCTTCAAGGAACCAATTACTGAACACAGGCCAGAGAGGGAACAAATACCATATTTGAAAGACGAACACATGGCAATATGGCAATCACTGATGTGTAAACATTAGATCCAGAGGTTCAAGCCGGGTTCAGAAGAGGCCGTGGAATGAAAGATTTCATAGCTGATGTCTTATGAATCTTGGCTGAGAGCAGAGAATATCAGAAAGGTGTTTACCTGTGCTTTATTGACTACGCAAAGGCTTTCGATTGTGTGGATCATGACAAGCTATGGAGAACATTGAGAAATATGAGTACTCCATAACACTTAATTGTGCTCAGGAGGAATCTATACATGGACCAAGAGGCAGTTGTTCAAATAGAACATGGGAACATTGAATGGTTTAAAATTAAGAAAGGTGTGTGACAAGATTGTATTCTTTCACCATACTTATTCAAGCTGTATGCTGAGCAAATAATTCAAGAAGCTGGGTTATATGAAGAGAAACATGGCATCAGGATTGGAGGAAGACTCATTAACAACATGCAATATGCAGATGATACTACCTTGCTTGCTGAAAGTGAAGAGGACTTAAAACATTTCCTGATGAAGTTCAAAGAGCACAGCTTTTGGTATGGATTACATCTCAATGTAAAGAAAACAAAAATCCTCACCACTGAACCAATAAACAACATTCTTATCAATGGAGAAAAGATTGAAGTTGTCAAGGACTTCA
>NW_006408578.1:10904459-10908086 GCF_000296735.1 Chrysochloris asiatica | reverse complement strand
TCTTGGATTTTCCTTTTCTTAATTTGATGTGGTGGTGGTGGTTATGTGTTATGGAGTCGGTTCTGACTCACAGTGACCCTGTACAGAGTTTCTGAGGCTGTAAATCTTTATGGGAGCAGAGCCTCATCTTTCTCCTATGGAACAACTGGTAGTTTTGAACTGCAACCTTAAGGTCTGCAGCCTGATTCGTATTAAGTGCCTTTGAGATTATTTGGTACTTTGTTAATTTCTTCCTCATTTTAAAACAGTCTGTTTTATCCTCAAATCTATCTGATCTCGACTCCATCTGGATCTCTGATACTATACTCTTCCTTCTTTCACTTTGTAGTTGGTCTGATCATAGACTGACATCCCAGATCCCCTACTTTCATTCTTGTAATTTTGTTCTGTTCTGGACTCTTCCATCTCTGGACTGAGTTATGGGTGATGTTGCCACATATGTCAATCTTTGGATGTTGTCTGCCCTTGTTGGTTCTCAGTCTAAATAACTCCCTTTAGCATGTTTTGAAGCACTAAGTTGGCTTTTACAAAATCCCTTAATTTCTGTTTATCCTGAAGTTATCTGATTTCTCTATCATATTTGATTAATAGCTTTGCTGGATATATGATTCTTAGATAGCATTTTTTTTGTCTTTCAGAGTATTGTCTATGTCTCCCCCTTGCCTCATTGCCTGCATGGTTTCTGCTGAGAAATCAAAGCTAAATCTTATTGGTTTTCCTTTGTAGGTAGCATTTCTTTATCCCTTACTTGCTTTCAGAATTCTTTCCTTGTCTTTGATTTTGGAGAGTTTGATTATGATATGTCTTGGTGATTTTCCTTTGGAGTCTCTCCTACCTGGGGTTTCCTGAATGCTTATCTTCTCATCTTTCAAGATGTTGGGGAAATTTTCTTCCAGCACTAACTTTTCTGTGGTTTTCCCTGCCTCTTCCTGTTTAGATTTCCAAACACCAGCAGGTCATGCCTCATCATGTTGTCCCACATGAATCTTAGGCTTTCTTCAGATTTTTTTCATTATTTTTCTGCTTGTTCTTCTATCTTAGAAGTATTGAGAGATTTTTCTTCAAGCTCTCTAATTTTAGTTTCCATCCCTCGAATTCTACTCCTTTGCCCTTTCAGTGCATTGTCCATTTCTGATACTTTAGTATTGTTCCAAATCTTTCTCCTGATAGGCACTCAATCCACTTATTTATCCCTTTATGTGAAATTCAGAGTCTCAGACCATCTTGTGAATCTGTTTTGTCCAGTTTTCCATGGTTTTGTTGATGAGGGTATGCACAGCCTTTCTGCCTAGGCTGTCATCAATCCCCACTTCTCCTGTTTATCTCTTCTTAATAGAGTTGCAAACATTTATATATATATATGAAATGAGTATGTGTTTTATATATTTTTTTTATTTACATGTCTTGCATTTTGTTTTCCTACCTATGTCAGTTGAAGAAATCATTTTAATCTTGATAAATTACATTTTATTATTATTTTCTTTTATAGCTTGTGTGTGTGTCCTTTTTAAGACACATTGGGCAAAATGTTTCTCCTTGTATTTTTGTCTAGGAGTTTTAATAGTTCTGTTCTGACATTTTTAACTATAACTGAGTTTGACTTAATTTTTCTATTAAATGAATTAAAGTACCAAAGCTGAGTTATATTCATACAGATTATCTATTTTGTCACCACCACTGGTAAAACTTGTTTTTTTTTGCTTTAGCAACTTTATTAAAAATGAACTCAGCATTAATTAGGGACATATTCCTGGACTCTCTGTTCTGAATTCTATTGTTTCATTGATACACAAGACTGACAAAATTTTCTTTAAAGGATTAGACCATTCGATATTATCTAAGGAGCTCTGGTAGCATACTGGTTATGAGTTGGGATGCTAACATCAAGATCAGCAATTAGAAACTACCAGTGGTTCCATGGGAGAAAGATGAGGCTTATCTGGTCCCATAAAGATTTACAGCCTCAGAAACTCTATACAGGGTCACTATGGGTCAGCACTTAACAACAACAACAACAGGTTCCTGAGATGCTTTTTCATTATTTTTCTTCTCTGTTGCTCACCTTGGAGGTAGACACAATTGATTTTCTTTTCTTTTGAGAATGTGTTCTGTTTTCTCAGATCATCATATGTTGATACCTTTGGATTGTATCCTAGACATTATGAACATTAAGTTTTGAGGATTCTGAATTCTGTTATTTTTTCCCTGATTAAGTAAGTATTCTGTTTAGTAAATTATTGCTTTACCTGCACTTGAACTTCTTTAGCAGTCCTTTCTCTGACACTTTCCCTATCAGAATGTTTCTGTGCTCTTCAATGTTCATAGTTTCCAAGTTCTTGTTTACCTGACCAGAAAGTCTGCAATATTTCCAGGTATGGCCCTGTATCTATTGTGAACTTAACCTCATAGTGAAAGCTTCAGTCAAAGTAAGTATTTCTCCATTTGTCCTACTCCAAGCAAGCAGCCACACCACTGAGACCTATTTTTTTTATGCTCAGTCTTCAAAAGCTTCATGGGAGCAGCCCCAATCAAAGTTAAATCCTCATGGCCCTTTGAATGAGCTGCTTTGATTCAGATGCATAGTTAAGATATGAGTCAGAGATGTGGGTTGGCATAATTTGGGGCTTTCTCTACTGGGATTTCCCCACTCTCTTCGTTATTCATAGTGTCCAAACTTTACTTACATGGCTTCCCAGCCATTAAGATTTTGGGTTTTCCCATGTGCATTCCCTGATGCTTGCTCAAAGATCTAAATTTAGATCTCAAAGATGGGAATTACTTGTACTGATCCCTGTTTCTACCCTGCCTTCTCCAAGAAAGTTTGAATTCACTGCTAGAATGCATATGTTTTGATTCATTCTTGGGTACCTCAGGTAGTCTCCCTCAGTGTAGTTGCTTTCTCCAAGGGGATAGTTAGGTCTTAATTCTATATATCAAACAGTTTAAAAATTACATTGTTTTAAAAGTGAATTATGCTTACCATTTTGTAGACATTTCTAGTTTGAAGATTTATGAATTTTACTGTTCTAAATTTTTTTCTCCTATTATTTCTTTGATAATTCATCCTCTCCATATTTTTTTCATTTCCTTATTTGTAGCTATTAGCCTTTCTCAATTAATTTTCCACAGCTTATCTTTTTTTCTCAAAATTTCTCTTATTAATCTTTTTGCTCTAAATTCTTGAGGTTTTTCTCAAACAACTTTCAAGTTTTCAATTATTTAAAACTTTTTTGATTATCATCATCTTATTAAATAAAAACCTTGATTTCATAATTGTTTTGTCTATCATCTAATTTTTGTTTATGAATGAAATATATACTTGTTTCTCCTTGATTGTGTTAATGAGCATATTTAAATTGCTTCTTTACATATCCAAATTATCTTGTTTAATTTGTAGTATGTATTTCTTTTTACTTTGGTCACTGTCTTTCTGGCTACAGATGTTTTTATTGATTTCCTACTCATATTTCAAACTCAGGCAGTAAAACAGCTGATTGAAATATTTGTAATGTTGGCAGGGTTAGGTTACTGATTTTTTTTTTTTTTTAGGAAGCAAATATAGATACATCAGTAAATACATCTACCACCCACTCTAACTGCTAATGTGCTATTTGGTTAGTTCAATAA
>NW_006408578.1:10899449-10904359 GCF_000296735.1 Chrysochloris asiatica | reverse complement strand
GTATTGCATTAGGCAAATCTGCTGCACAAGACCTTTTTAAAGTGTTGAAGAGCAAAGATGTAAGCTTGAGGACTAAGCTGCACCTGATCCAAGCCATGGTATTTTCAATAACCTGATATACATGCGAAAGCTGAACCATGAATAAGGAAGACCATAGAAGAATTGGCACATTTGAGTTATAGTGCTGGAGGAGAATACTAAAAGTACCATGGACTGCCAAAAGAACCAATAGATCCATGTTGGAAGAAGTGCAGCAGGAGTGCTCCTTGGAGGCCGAGATGGCTAAACTTCGTACTCATACTTCAGACTTATTGTCAGGAGGGACCAGTTGCTGGAGAAGGATACGGTGGAGGGTCAGAGAAAAAGAGGAAGACCCCAATGAGATGGACTGGCCAGGTGACAGCATCAATGGACTCAAGCGTAGCAACAATAATGAGGTTGGCCCAGGATTGGGTAGTGTTTCATTCTCTTGTGTATAGAGTCGCTATGAGTCGGTACTGACTCGATGACACCTAACAACAACAACAATGTGTAAACAGTATGTGATTGAACCCTTTCACCCCCTGAGAGATACAAATGATTAATCAACTTTGCTGTGTGACACTTAGGATAAGCACTTGACCACAAGGTCAGTTTGAACCTCAAGGTCGATGGTTCAATCTCACCAGCAGCTCCTCAGAAACTCTATATAGGGTTGCTATGAGTCAAAATCAACTCCATGGCACTTAACAATAACAACAGAAAGCTAATAGAAAGTTGGGAAGTTTAAACTTATCCAGAGGCACTGCGAATTAAAATCCTGGTTATCTAGTTTTAAAAAACCAGTCAATGAAAACCCAAGAAGCACAATTCCACACATAGAGGATCCCCATGAGTTAGACCTGACTCAACTGCAACTAGTTAGTGGTATCATGCCTGGGGTAGATGTATACACATGCTTTAGGAAAGCTTCATCTGAGTCCACAGAGCAGAGATAAAGGTACCAACTTATCCCCCATATCAGATAGTTGCAAAAAACAGTGTAATCACATATTATCGCAACAGACTAAATGTGTTGGTAGAAATTGAAATAAAATTTTTTGTCCATACCCCTCAGGGTTTACTCCTTATACTTCTGTCGAGGATTAACAATAATAAACCCAAACAATAATGACATAAAGATTATACATTAGAAAGAAGATCATTGAAACATGTATGCTTCTTTTCGATCCAGGAGAAATCTAATGCCAGTCTAATTTCTTTATTATTATTTCATTGTGTTTTGTTTTGGTGTGCTGGATAAAATTTTGAAAGGAGAAGTGGAGGTAAATTTTAAGATTACTTTTTCATCCTTAATATTCTGAAGAGTTCTGCATTGTTTTTATTTATTTATTTTGACAAGTACAACAAAAAGTTTATTAAAAAAAATAACAGGTAAAGTTCAACAGGTACTTATATTTAAGAGAAAAGCTGACTAGAAGAAAATTGAAACACCTTTCAGGAATCTACTTGTAGTTCCATTTAACTGAGCTCTGTTGCTATGAAGAAAACAGCATTTAACAACAACTTAGTGATAACTCATAATATTTTTAATTTTCATTACTCTAATAACTAGAGATATTTGTTGTTGTTAAGTCGAGTCGATTCCGACCCAAAGCGACCCTGTATAGGCTTTCCCAGGAGCATCTGGTGAGCTTGAACCACTGACTTTGCAGTTCAAATGGTTTTTCAGTCTTGCACATTAGCCCACAGTGATACAAGGCATATTTTTTCCTGTGCTTTTTGGCAATTTAGGGAGCCATGGTGGCACTGTATGTTAGGCATTGGGCTACTCACTGAAAGGTTGACAGTTCAAACCCACTATCTGCTCCACTGGAGAAAGATGAAGCTGCTTGCTCCTATATATATTTACAACCTTGGAAGTCCTATATAGGGTTGCTAAGAGTTGGAATCAGCTCAGTGATAATGGGTTTGGGGATTGACCACTTGCCTAGTTTTATGTGACAAATATGTTCAGATCTGTTGCTCATTTTTAATTTTATTGTTTATCTCTTTTTTCTTTTAAAGTTGTATTTTGAATTGAATGACAGTTTATAGGGCAGATTATCAATTTTACATTCAACAAATCATATTTTGTTTCATTGCAAAGATTACAATCCCCTCCATGTACCATCAGTTATCAGTATTTACGTCTACCCACCCCTCCCCACTTTTTTTTGATGTGCACATAAAAAGCAGAAAATATACATTCATTTAAATGTCCAAAAGTCATATTTTACAAGCCAGCCTCCTTCCTGAAGGCACACAGCCTTCCTCAGTCCATGGGCTTAGAGTCCTCAGCTGTTCTCTCTTTCTCTCCATGCCATCGCCTCTGCCTCCATGTTGCTGCATCTATTTTGTCTTCTTTGTTCGTGTGAATTTGGGCATGTTTGATAGTCTATGTATGCCATATATTAGCGCCCTTAAGGTTGTCCCTATGTTTTCATTGATGATCTTTATAGTTCTGGAATTTACATTTAAGTCTTTAGTCCATGTTAAGTCAGTTTTTTTAATATGGTATATGATATGGGTCTTGTTTCTTTGTTTGCAAATTGATTTCCAGTTTTGCCAGTACCATTTGTTGAAGAGACTATCTCTTCCCAATTTAATGTGTTTTGACCCTGTGTCAAAGATGAGTTGACTGTATGTGGATGGATTTACTTCTGGGTTCTCAATTCTCTTCCATTGAACTATGTATCTTTCACTGTACCAGTACCAGGCTGTTTTGACCACTGTGGCCAGTAGTAAATTTGGAAATCAGGAAATGAGAGGCCTCCAACTGTGTTCTTATTCTTAAGTATTGCTTTGCTTAATTCCAGGTCTCTTTCTCTTCCATATAAAGCTTGTGATTATTTTTTTCCATCTCTTTAAAGAATGTCATTGGAATCTGGATTGGGACTGCATTATAACTGTAGATTGCTTTAGGTAATATTGACATTTTCATAATGTTAAGTCTTCCTATCCACGAGTATGGTCTATTCTTCCATGTTTGTAAATCTCTTTTGATTTCTTGCAGTGTTTTGTAGTTTTCTTTGTATAATTCTTTTGTTTCACTGGTTAGATTTAATTCTAAATATTGTATCGTTTGGGTGGCTATTGTAAATGGCATTGCTTTCCTAATTTTCTTTTAAGAGCTGTCTTTATTAGTAAGAGAAATCCAGCTGATTTTTGTATGTTGTTCTTTTACCCAGCCATTTTGCTGAATCTTCCAATGAGTTCCAATGGTTTTTTTCCGAGTCTTTGGAATTTTCTATGTATAGAATTATATCATCTGCAGATAGAAATAGTTTTACTTCTTCTTTGCCAATCTGGGTGCCTTTAATTTCCCTATCTTGCCTTATAGCTCTGGCTAAGACTGCTAACTCATTACTGAATAGGAGTGGTGATAAAAGGCATTCTTGTCTGGCTCTTGTTTGCAAAGGGAAGGCTTTCAGTTTCTCTTCATTGAGGGTGATGCAATATGTTGGTTTTGTATATATGTTATTAATTATGTTGAGGAATTTTGCTTCAATCCCTACTTTGTTGAGTGCTTTTTATCAGGAATGGGTGTTGTATGTTGTCAAATGCCTTTTCTGTTGGTGACCCAACAGAATGAGGAAATCATGTGGTTCTTTTCCTTCTTTTTATTTATATGGTGGATTTATATGGTTGATTGTTAGTCTAACATTGAATCATCCTTGATTCTCTGGTATGAAACTCACTTAGTCATGATGTATTTATTTTTTTATATATTGTTGAATTATATTGACTAGGATTTTGTTGAGAATTTTTGCATCTATGTTCATGAGGAATATTGTTCTATAATTTTTTTTTTTTTTAATGATGTCCTTTTGGTATGAGGATTATGCTTCCTTTATAAAATGGATTAGGACGTTTTCCATCCTTTTCTACATTCTGGAATAGTTTGAGTAGTATTGGCTTCAGTTCTTCTCTGAAAGTTTGAAAAATTTGCTAGTAAAGCCATCAGGGCCTGAACATGTCTTGGTTGGGAGTGTTTTAATGGCCTGATCAATTTCTTCTTTTGTTGTAGATCTGTTCAAGTTCTCTGCTTCATTTTGTGTAAGTTTAGGTAGGTTGTGTTTTTCTAAAACATGTATCTATTTCCTCTAGATTTTCAAATTTATTGGACTATAACTCTTCATAGCATTCTGTTTTTATTTCTATTGGTTTTGTTGTGATGTTACCCATGTGGTTTCTTATGCATGTTATTTGTATCTTCACCCTCTTTTCTTTTATTAAATTTGCCAAAGATTTGTAAATTTTATTAATCCTTTCAAAGACCCAGCTTCTAAACTTGTTGATATTTTTGTATACTTTTTTCTCTCTCATTTATTTCTGCACTAGTCTTCATTATTTCATTTGTTCTGGTGACAGTAGGCTTACTTTGCTGATCTTTTTCTAATTGTTAGAGATATTGTGTTATTGTGTTGATTTGGGCTCTTTCTTCTTTTTGGATGTGTGCATTTATTGCTATAAATTGTCCCCTTATCACTGTTTTTGCTGTGTCCCAAAGGTTTTGGTATGTTGTATTTTCATTCTCATCTGTTTCCAGGAATTTTTAATTTTGCTTTTCATTTCTACTACCCAGTAGCTTCTAAGCAGGGTGTTATTCAGTTTCCACATGTTTGATTTTATTTCCTTGATCTTCCTATTGTTGATTTCTAATTTTAAAACATTGTGATCTGAGAAGATGCTTTGTAGTATTCTGTTGTTTTTTAATTATTGAGACTTGATTTGTGGCCTAACAACTCGTCTATTCTGCAGAATGTTTCACGTGCATTGGAACACAATGTGTATTGTGCTGCTGTTGGGTTGAATGCACGGTACAAATCTATGAGGTCAATTTGGTTGATTGTGTTGTTTAGTTCTTCTGTGTCTTTGTTGATTTTTTT
>NW_006408578.1:10880500-10893591 GCF_000296735.1 Chrysochloris asiatica | reverse complement strand
AAATATAGATACATCAGTAAATACATCTACCACCCACTCTAACTGCTAATGTGCTATTTGGTTAGTTCAATAAGTTCTTACAGGAGTCTTTTAAATGTTTTTCTGAGAATATAATTTGGTCTCATTTACATTCTCTATACAGTAGTTGCTAGACAGTAGGGTTTACAATAGGAAAACTCAATTGTTCTTAAACTAGAGCTTTAATTATCTTCTCCTTTACATATTTATTATTTTACTCTTATTCAAAATAATGTTCTACTGCTTCCATCTGGATCTTCTCTAAGTTTATTCCCGCGTTCTCTTATATTTTGTCATAGACCTCGTTATGTTGTAACATCTTATATTTCATTCACTCTATGTGTCTCAGAAATTTGTTGCAATTCCTTTATGTTCACCATTCTGTTTTCTTCTTCTTCTTTTTTAAGTTTTTATTGAGGTTTGAGTGAAAGTTTACAGGGTAGATCATCTGTTTCACATTCAACAAATCATACAACTGGTTTCATCACAATGATTACAATCCCCTCCATGTACCATCAGTTAACGGTATTTATCTCTACTCACTTTAGCTCTTTAAAAAAAAAAAACAAAAAACAAAAAAAACCACTCAGGGATATATAATAATTTATACCACCAAAGGGTACATTCTGCAAGTCTGCTCCTGTCCACCATCTCTTTTAGTCCCTCTCTTTCCATGAATCTAAAGTCCTCAGCAACTCCCCCTCTCTATGCCCCCATCTCTGCCTCCATCTCTGGCATTGCTGCATTCCCTTGATGGTCCTAGAGTCCTTTGTTTCTGGACTATAAGATTAACTGCTCCCCCATTTTTGTTACAAAACTTCTACCTTGACAATTGTGACAGTAGCAATTAGTCATGATAACAATTACTCACTATTGAATCATAAGAATCTTATCCCCATCTCTTTTAACCAGACCCATCTAGACAAGATGAAAACTATTCAGTCAAAACTCTTTCTTCCCCCATATACTCTTAAACTAAACTCTCTCTTGAAACCTTGTAAGCTAGCCACTTTATGCCTTTATCATCACCTCATTTTAGGTAGTCAATGTCTAGTTTTCCCATCCCTATCTACCTTGTGTACAGAGGGGACAGCATTAATACTTGATGTGAAGACTCCTTCCCTCTCTGTTGGTATTTAGAGTTACTGCCTCTATGAGTATAGGTCAAGTTCATCAAATTGTTTCCTTTATCAAATTTTTTTTTTTTTTTTAATCTTCCTCTAGTCAAGTTCTGAGGCGAGGTCAAATGGGTGCTATCTGCAAGTTTGGGTGTTCTTGTGCATCTCCCCTCACTTATTATTACTATTCTTTTATACAACTGTTATTCCTTAAACCATTACTTGAAAGGTTTTAATTTATTTTCATCTCTTTTCTTCCTTCCTTCCTTTCTCTTCCCTTCCCTCCTTTTCCTTTTTTTTAAAATTAGAGCCAGAGGAATGAAACATCATTCTCAGTTAATCATCTTCAACCATACTGCTTACTGTTATTTAAAGATTAAGGATGCATTCATTTCTTCAGTATTTTATTCTTTCTAGATATCAGTGAACAGAGATTTAAATAAATATAGTCATCCTCAATGGTGCCTTATCACAAAGGTTTAAATTTGTTTTAATAAAAAGCTTGTATGAAGAGACTCCAAATGTTTTGGAGAAATTCCATTATCATTCTATTTGTCTACAAATTTTTGAAGCCCCTCCTTTGTATATCATAAGGAAATATTAAAATGCTAATATTATTTGTTATGCTTACTTATAAAAGACATTTATGATTATTTTTAGAAACTATCAAATATCAACTATTATAATAAATCAAGCTCTTATAATCCAAAGACCTATATTGTGCACATAAATAAAATGGCATCAGTGTACACATGCTTTTAGAACCTGCTTTAACATAGATACATATATACAAGAGTATCTAATGCATGATATACAAGAGATCTTCAAAAAGTTTATGGGAAAATGAATTAACATATAATGGTAATTTTTTAAACTCCACATATCTAATTACAGAGGACAATTAGGATCTAAAATAATGTGTTTATTCACAGATATAGCAGAATAAATATTGACTTCCAAGGAGTTGTATCAAAGAGCCATACGGAAGAGAGAGTTCACTGGAGTTTGTGGGCCAATTGTGCTGTATATGATCTTACTGGAATATGTTTTTATCTTCTTTTTTTTCCCATTAAATAGTTTGTTTTTGTTTATAAATAGTGTGTGCATAGTTGAAAATAAAGCAAACTAAAGTTTTAAAGAAAATCTAGGTAAGCTGCTACCATGTACAAAAGAAAATCTAACTTTGAAGAGCTACAGAGAAAGCTACTGAAAACTCTGCAATTTTGGCTGAAAAGAAATCTTTAATCACAGAGCATATCTAATCAATTGGTAAAATAGCAAAAAGTTGTTGCTTTTGCTACGTGTTATCAAGTCAGTACCAAGTCATAGCGACCCTATGCATAATAGACTGAAACATTGCCCAGTCCTGGGCCAACCTCACAATCATGGAGGGTCTTCCTCTTTTTCTCCTACCCTCCGCTTTACCAAACATGATATTCTTCTTCAGTGACTGATCCCTCTTGATGATATGTCTGAAGTATGAGAGATGAAGTCTGGCCAGCCTGAGTTCCAAGGAGCACTCTGACGGTACTTCTTCCAACACAGGTCTGCTTGTTCTTTTGGCAATCCATGGTACTTTCAATGTTCTCCTCCAACACCATAATTTAATGCATTGATTTTTCTATGGTCTTCCTTATTCACTGTCCAACTTTCACATGCATATGAGGTGGTTGAAAATACCATGGCTTGTGTCAGGCACACCTGAGTCCTCAAACTGAAATCCTTGTTCTTCAACACTTTAAAGAGGTCTTGTGCAGCAGATTTGCCTAATGCAATATGTCATTTGATTTCTTGACTGCTGCTTCCACGAGTGTTGATGGTTGAGCCTAGTAAAATGAAGTCTTTGACAATGTTAGCTAAAAGTGGTGCTTCTCAGTTTTGTTTAGTTTGTGATATTGGTTTTGTCACTATAAGAAAATAACATCTAAAATTGCCACTCTTTATATATTGTCAATTTAATAGGAAGTTGCTAGGGTGAGAGTTGAGTCTGAAACTAGGAGCTGCAATTCTACAGGATCATATGAAGTATAATTAAAAAATATATTTTTTATCTAGCTATTTAATTTTTCCTAAGTGCATGCCTTATTCTTAAATCACCTTACAGGTATCTTAATGGATAAATGCAATGGAATCTGTTCCAATTTTTTCTACATTTTATTTTGCAGCATACTAATGATTAACCAAGACTTCTTTCATGGAACTTTTCTGCTGCTTCTATGACACTATTTGAAATAGTGACCTTGCCTTAGTTCTAACCTCTTTTTCTTTGGTTCTTTCTTTGTCTAGACCTGCCTCTAAGATCAATCATTTTTCTTGTTTCTCCTAATTTGAAAGATTGCAGTGATTCACTGGTGTAGATTCAACTATCCCTGACATACACATGGTTTAAGCATACATATTTCCAAACTTGACTCTATTATGAAATCAAGGGAAGTATTTTATACTGCTAAAGGACTCCTGGTGTGGCACTGTAGAATCAGCTTGGACTGTGAACCAGAAGGTGGGCAATTCAAACTCACCAGCTGCTCCTTGTAAACCCTATACAGGGTAGCTATGAGTTGGAACCGACTTGACGGCACCTAACAACCACCACCATCACCACTACTGGGCTTCCAAGAGCCCTAGTGTGGCACTATAGGATAAGCACTGGGCTGCTAGCCCCAAGGTCAGCAGTTCAAACCCACCAGCCTCTTCTCAGAAACCCTAAACAGGGTCACTGTGAGTTGGTGCAGCAGTTAGCAACAGCAACAACAATAAGTAATCCTAGTTTGGCACTGTTGAATAAGCACTAGACTGCTGGTGCTTCCAAACCACCAGTCCATCTTGGAAAGCCTATACAGGGTTCCCATGCATAGGAACTGACTTGCGGGCACACAGCAACAACAACTGAGCTCCCAAAGGCTTATCAAGTTCAAAATAGCCCTAACTAAGAGTCCTCGTGTGGTGCTGTGGGTTAATGCGCTTGAACTGCAAGATCGGCGGTTCAAGCTCACCAGCCACTCCTTGGAAACCCTATCCAGGGTCGCTATGGGTGGGAACTAACTTGACAGCACTTAACAAAAAGCCCAGTGTAGATTCTTCTCTTTTTGGCTTTATTTTGGACAGTTCACTGTCCAAACTCAACTAGAGATACATGGTGAAAAAGCCTCATGATCTGCCGCAGTAAAGATTGCAGCCTGAAGGACCATAAGGCACAGTTCTACTTAGCATGGTGTTGCTATCAATTTGACAATACCGAATAACAGAATAACTTCATCAGTTCATTCTCACTTGAACTAGAAATCATTAGATTATCCTTTGCTTCCACCCAAGCACTATATCTAATTATCATGTAAGACCTGAAAGTCTTGCCTCTAAAATGCCTCCTGAATTAACACCAAATCATACATTTCCATTGTAATTCACCTTATTCAAGTCTCCTACTTGTTTTCTCTAGCTTTGTTTCCTGTTCGTTTTTTCGCTCAGTTCCCTGTTTGTTTTTTCTTGTTGCAATTTCTCTTTCTCTTTTTCTGAGAATACAGATTTGATCATGCTATAAATTCCAGGGCTACTTTAAGAATTTCATAGCTTCAAACAAACACTGACATAAAAAATTCTTCTGTCCTTTGCATAATAAATGCTGCTTATTAGCAGACCTATGGCTATCTTCCCATACTCATTTTTTGTTTTCTTTTACTCTGTTTCACCCACACAATGCAAAATATCATCACATAGGTAAATGTTGTGAAAATAGATGTTAGAGATTTTCTCACACTATTTCCTCTATCTGAATGCTCTTTCTTATGTAATAAGTAAAATCCCATCCATACTCAAGATACAAAGAAATTCCAAACTGCTAATTCTTCCCTATAGTTGCAAATTAGTTTGTGTCTTGTTTATATTAGCATAAGGAGCTCTGGTAGCGTAGTGGTTACGAATCGGGCTGCGAACCTTAAGGTCAGCGGTTCGAAACTACCAGCCGCTCCGTGGGAGAAAGATGAGGTTTTCTACTCCCATAACAATTTACACCCTCGGAAACCCTGTACAGGGTCGCTATGGGTCGGAACCGACTTGATGGCACTTAATAACAACAACAACAACAAGAAGCCCATGATACTCAACAATATAAGGGGTAGCTGCACATACATTTCATTTGCCAACATTAGTTTGTTAGCTCATGCGGCCAAAAACTCTGTTGTTTAATGTTTGTCGTCTTTCTAAGAGCTTGTATTATCTTGCTATTGCACCCGTTATATTGACTTCTGATGTGAAATAACATGCTGGACTGCAAGGTCAGTTCAAACCGGAAGTTTGTTGGTTCAGTTCTACCATCTGCTCCTTAGAAACCTTATAAAGGATAGATATGAGTTGGAACTGACTGGAAGGCACTTAGCAACAACAGCAATTTAAAACACTAAGGATCGTGACCTTAGACTTAATTTGAGTTTATAAATTAAAGAAATATTAGAAATAATAATAGTTGTTAGTTTCCTTTCTTTTTCTGACATTAGCTATCTAAACTTTGAGAGAATATGTGATGGCCAGGATGTATTATAGCAATGATGACAAAAAGATATAGCTCACAAGTTAGACAACATGTTATTTTATTGTACAACCCATGGAGCAGTTCTACTCTGTTCTATAGAATCCCTATGAGTCTGGGTTTGGTTTAGTTTTTCTTTTTGTTGTTTTTGTTTTTACATAGAAGGTGAAAACAATGAACTGAAGAGATATTATTTCTGTGAATATATTATCCATTTTGCTTATCCATATTTGCTTGTTAACATGTTAATTGCATATGTTAGAATTCACCTCTAGTAAATACACGTTTTGAGCAATATTAGTAATTTGAAAAATCATGTAACTAGTATCACAATCAAGAATATAGAACAGTTCCCTAACTCTACAAAGTTTTCCCTTGCCCCTTTGAGCAAGATCCCTTTTTCCTGACAGTGATGATTTCGCTGCTTTCTGTCCCTATAAATTTGGCTTTCCTAGTTTTCTAGAATTTCACACCATTGGAATCATAGTATGTCACCCTTTATGTTTGACTTCCTTTATTTAGCATAATGCTTATAACATCCAATGATGTTGCTACATGTACTAATATTTTATAATCTTACATTGTGAATATACTGCAAACTGTCTCTATATTTGCCAGTTGAAAATCTTTTGGGTTGTCTTTAGGTCATAGCTAATAGAAATAATGATACTTTGACTATTCACACACTTTTTTAAAAAGTGGATATATGCATTCCTTTTTCTTGGACAAGTACTTGAAAGACAGATTACTGGGTCATATGAGAAATACATGTTTAACTTTACAAGGTACTGCCATACTGCTTTCCAAGGTGGCTATATAATTTTATATTCCAGTAAAAAATGTACAAGAGATCCAATGGCTCCAAATCTCAACAGTCTTTTCATCTTTAGCCCTTCTAGTAGGTGTCTGGTGTTATTGCATTGTTACTTTCATTGATATTTACAATTCTATGATCTTTGTCAATGGTAAGTATATTTTCCTATGCTCATTGATCATTTTTTAACAGCTCTATTGAGACAAAATTTACATACCATACAATTCAGCCCTTTAAAACATACCTCATGACATGACATAGCAAGTGCATAGAGTTGTGTCTAATTTCAGAAGAGTTTCATTACACCCTCCCCAGAAGAGGGAGAACCATCTGTTTATTAGTAATCCCTGTGCATTCTTCCTATTAACACTTCCCTCACATGGGTCCAAAGCTCCTTTCTGTCTCTAGATTTGCCAATTTTGAACATTTCATAGACATGGAACCAAACAATATGTGGTCTTCTGTGGCTGCAATCTTTCCTGGCTCTTCACTCTGAGAATCTAGTGATGTTCTTTGAGGTTATACCCATGATAGTGTGTCCCCCAAGAGTCCCTCACACTCAACCTAATTCACATCAATCTCTAGCAATTTGTCAAAATGACCATTTTAGTGATCTTACCAATTTATTGCTACACCTCTTCACCAAGTCAGTGTATTCTGGCCCTGATAACTAGATTTACCCATCTATCTTGATTAGGGGTTGTTTCCCCCCCTCCCGCCCCTGGGATTTAGTCCTCTCATAGACATGAGAAAAGTTACTGATTTTTCCATTTTTACAGATTTTTCTTGTAATGACTTCTAAATATTACTTTACATATTACATATTGGGACTAAAACCAGAAATCTTTTCTAATATGGAAAATCCTATTGGATCAACACTAGATTGCAAACCATAAGATGTGCAGCCCAAACCCACCAGTTCTCCTTGGAAACCCTATCCAGAGTGGTTGTTGTGTGTCAGATCCAACTTGATGACACAGCCACAACATTTTCTTCTAGAACCTGACGACAATATGCTTTTATTTCACTCTGTATTTGCATTTCAATTCACATTCTTCTTTGTATTTTTACTTCACCTTTTTTCTTATTTTCTATAAATTTGGATATTTTCTGTTGACCTGTTTTCTTTGCTCTAACTAACTAGTTTCAAAGGAATCCCAAATATTTATTTGTTTTAACTCTAGTATTTTCATTTGACTACTTCCTTATATATGGAGTCCTGGTGTGGCACTGTGGGTTAATGCGCCAGACTGCAAAGCCATTTGAACTGCAAGGTTGGTGGTTCAAGCTCATCAGCTTCTCCTCAGAAACCCTATACAGAGTCGCTATGGGTCGGAACTGACTCAATGGCACTTAACAACAACAACAACTTCCTTATATGGACTTCTGGTGTGGCATTAATGAGGGTTAATGCACTGGACTGTAAAGTTGTTTTGAATCACAAGGTCCGTGGTTCAAGTTCACCAGTTGCTCCTTGGTAACTCTATACAAGGTCACTATAGATTGGAACAGACTTGATGGTACTGAACAGCAACAGTACCTTCCTTATATAATTGAAATTACTCAGAAATTCTCTATTCTTGTCATAAACTTTGCTAGTATTTAAGGTTTAATGTGAAAAGTACTTGATATTGAGGTCATTGTAAAAATGGATAATAAACTTATAGTAACTTACTTATTAGTACTATATGCTACTTTGTATTTTTAGTGACATTTCTTTTCCAAATAGTATCATTCAATATTTATTCTTTAAAGATTAGTTCACAATTAGAATTTTTAAAAAAAGAAAACCTAAATAGAAATTATAAAGAAAACCAATTTGTAGAACTACATAGAAATGATTTTATGAGGACTTTAGAGAAGCAAAGTGTATCTAACATTTTCCAGGGAAAACTTGGTCATTTCCGCTCAGTAGAGGCAGATTTTTACAGCAAAAAAAAAAAAAAAAAAAAAATGGTGAAAATTTTCTGCCTTTAGGGCAATTGCAAAAATGTTTTAATGTGCCTCAGCTGGAAATTTCTTTGTTTTGCCAAATTAAATGATCATTTTCTCCCTGCAAAATGTGTCTTTTATGTTGGAAAGGGTTTAGAAGTAGAGTGTATTTGGACATCATGCAAAGCTTTTACAAATTTTCAGTGTTTGGCACAAAAATGCTGATTTTTCTGTGTTTCCTTTGGCCACCAATGTGAGGATCTCTACAAATGAAAAAAAAAAAAAAAAAAGTGGAAAAAGAATACAGCACCATAGGTTGTAAGAATGACCTCTTTAAGGCACCTCATTTGAACTTGTATTAGAGAGGCTAGTTGAATATGCCTCTTTCCAGAAAAGTTTTAAAGCAGGTTTCACTTCCCCTTCTCCCTCTGTGGAATTATATCTATGGGATCCTAGTGTGGTGCTGTAGGATAAACACTGCACTGCTAACCTCAAGGTCAATGGTTCAAACCCACCAGCTGCTCCTCGGAAACCTTATACAGAGTCACTGTGTGTTGGAACCGAGTTAACGGTACTTAAGGAGCTCTGGTAGCGTAGTGGTTACGAATCGGGCTGCGAACCTCAAGGTCAGCAGTTCGAAACTACCAGCTGTTCCGCGGGAGAAAGATGAGGCTTTCTGCTACCGTAAAGATTTACAGTCTCGGAAACCCTATACAGGGTCGTTATCAGTCGGAACTGACTCCACGGCACATAACAACAACAACGGCAATCACAGTCCTGGTATGGCAATGTGAGATAAAGTGCTGGACTAAAAGGTCATTTTGAACTACAAGGTCAGTGGTTAAAATTCACCAGCTGACCTGTATAGGGTTTCTGAGGAACAGCTGGTGAGTTTGAACCTCTTACCTTGCAGTTCAAAATGACCTACATTATCCTGCAGCGCCACACCAGGACTCTGAATATAATATACAATATATATGTTGTTGTGTGTATTTCTGGAGTGGCACTGTAAGATAAGTTCTGGAGGATGAACTAAAAGCCTACATTGCCAGGGCTTCTTGAAAGCAGTCATGCTAACTATAAGAATGTGTGTATTGTCCCTAAATGTTGATGTGTGACTTTAAATTCCAAAGGCAGGTATACCTTTGGTGTGGTGGTTTTGCTGTTGGACTGGTTCCAACTCATAGGGACCCTGCATAGGGTTTCCAAGGCTGTATATCTTTACAGGAACAGAAAGTCTCATCTTTGTCTCACAGAAGGGCTGGAAGTTTTGAACTGCTAACCTTGAGGTTAGCAACCCAACTGGCAAGCCATATGCTACCAGAATTCCTTGTAATACATACTAGAAAAGAGGAAACAAATAAATTAAGGTCCTGTTTACAAATTAAACTAACACTGTTCATAAATTGCAATATGAACCAACTTTAAAAGAAATGAAATCATGCGACCATCACAGAGATTTAAAAAAAAACACTTGTTAATGATCTAAAAATTCCATTTACATTTTCACTCCTTTTTACAAATCATATATATATTTAGATTTGTATATCATTTTATTATGAATGCCACAACATTAAAATTGTTCATTTGCACCAGAATATTTACAAAAGTAAGGAGATGCTTGTTCATAGCTCTTAATGAAAGAGACAAAATATCACTGTATTTATTGCTGTCTCTACTTTGTACTTTGATTTAATAACAATGAACCTATTATCTTGACTTTCTTATTAGTTAAATTCCTTTTATTTACTCTACTAGCTTTATTTTTGTGGAATGCTAAGAAAAACAAAAAACTTCTAAATTGGCAAAAATAACATCGATTCTAGCCCCATGGGGTCCATATATGAAATGGACATATTTATTTACAGCTTTCATAACATTCATAGTAGTAGCCCAAAATAAAACCTCCAGCCCCTACTTTTTAGGAATTCACTTTATGCTTTTAATGTTGATAAAGAATGGGGAAATTGATAGTGTGAACATTTCATGTTAAAATGCTTATTTGAAAAAAAAACAAACAAACCAAATAAATAGAAGAAAAATGGTTGGTGCAGGAACTCATCCAGTTATTTTACTTTAGGCTTAATTGGATTTACCTAGAATTGATATTTGGTGTCAGCATTTGTTATACCACCAGTACGAGCAATAATTACCCATTGTGAAAGAGGCTGTGAGGAGATGTGAATTCTAAGAATGAAACCCCCAAACCAAAGACTAAATATTAATTTATTTTAGTCAAGTTTAGTATTATCACTTTTTAGTCATTTAGGCTTTGTCTTCATATTGCAGTTTGATGTTTTCTTGTTTGGTCTCCCTCTTGTATATATTTCTTTTCTTTATAGTGACAGTGAAAGAAACAGGAGTCCAATAAAATGACTTCGAAAATAGTTACATAATTCCTCTTCTGCCTTGCAGGCAGCCATGGTGTTGGTGTTGGTGTGGCATGGAATCAATTCTGACTCATAGTGACCCTGTATAAGGTTTCTGAGGCTGTAAATCTTTATTATTATTGTTAATGTGCCATGGAGTCTGTGCCGACTCATAGCGACCTTGTACAGGGTTTCTGAGGCTGTAAATCTTCACAGGAGCAAAAAACTTCATCTTTCGCCTGCCCAACAGCTGGTAGTTTTGAACTGCTGACCTTGAAATTCACAGCCCAATTCATAACCACTACACTACCAGAGCTCCTTGAAGCACCAAGCCTTGTGGTTTGAGCCACAAGGCTGGAGGGTCAAACTCACCAGCTGCTCCTCGGAAACCATATACAGGGTCGCAACCGACTTGACAGTACTTAACAACAACAAATATATATATTCACTATATGTATAAATACCATCAACCTGAAATAGAAATCTATTTTTACATAAACACAAATCTATATATTACGCAGAATTATACTTTTTAGCTATTTAACTATTATACCATTCAACACCCTTTCCACCCTGCTTGAAAATGCACTCTATCATTTATACCAATAATTCTGAGTTTTCTTTCTTGGTCTACCTTTCTTTCTTTCTTTTTTATAGCAATTGTTACTGTTTTGTTGTTAAGTGCTGTCAAGTTGGTTTTGAGTCATAATTACCTTATGTTGAGTTTTCTGAGAAGTGACTGGTGGGTTGGAGCCATGGACCTTGTGATTCAAACCAACCTTGCAGTCCAATGCTTATTTTACAGGGTTCCATCATCTAATGTGCTAAGTAGTTTCTTTGTTTGGTATATCTGTTGGTTACTACATATGCCCCTGGGTCTAATGCTAACTCCATAAGAACAGGGATCTTTGTTTTACTCACTGATAAATCCCAATTGCCTGTAATAGTCTTTCATGCATATAAGTGCTCAAGAAATGATCAAAGGACCAACTTATGAAAACCATACGTGTATATACTTATATGTGTTTGTTAATATGGGTATGTGTGTATTTATTAGACTTTTAAATTTCTATATATCTTTTCCCTCATTTTCTTTCTTTTAGTATTTCATCTATCTCTGCCATTTAACTATTCTATGGACTGCACAGTGATTAAGAATAATGCAAAAGGTTCAGTTTAATTGACTAATATTATGATCTCAAATCTCTGAAGTTTATACTTTACCAAACAAAATTCTTTTAAAATTGTGTTTGTTTGTTTGTTTCCCATTTTCTCAACTCTTGAATTGTGATCATGGTGCTCTGGGCATAGTTGTTCTAGAATCTTTCTTATTTTTTCTAAAGTAAAAGAAATGAGAAAGATACTTCTGAGCTAAATAAAACAATCTAGGTTACATCCAAGCCTTCTACTGAAATGGCGTCAATAGCTAAACAGCATCTCTGAGCAAACATAGCTCAGATGCATTTGAGTTAAATTCAGATATTACTATAGTGTAGCAATAGAACATCCTTCTGCACAATCATATTTTAAGTTGACAAATTAAAGATCCAGAAGCTCATGTTATCATATCTCTAACACCAAAGGCCAACCAGTTGATCCTGGAACAAATGAAACCTATTTGAGGAGTAGCCAGAGAGTTAGAAGGTAAAAAAAATAGTCAGCTGTAGTATCCTGGCTATCAAATGGAGAAAGAGATTTCAAAGGTTACGATTGAAATGTTATAACTGAAACA
This sequence comes from Chrysochloris asiatica, assembly GCF_000296735.1. Classification (NCBI taxonomy): domain Eukaryota; kingdom Metazoa; phylum Chordata; class Mammalia; order Afrosoricida; family Chrysochloridae; genus Chrysochloris; species Chrysochloris asiatica. Next base: position 10,881,086 of record NW_006408578.1, on the reverse strand, counting down.
GGTTGTTTTTGATGATTATCTCATAAATTATTACTGTTCAATTTCTTTTTAGTCTAAAAGTAGCAAGCCTATTACAGAAGTATTAGCAAAGAGAAGAAAATGAATTCATTCTCAACTTGATAAAAGCAAATAAAAGCACGCTCAAAGAGACTGACGGACTGACACAGAGGCTGCAATGAGCTCAAACACAGGAGCAATTGTGAAGATGGGAAAGGACCGGCTGGTATTGTGTTCTGTTGGACATAGGATCACGATGATGACACCGAACAATAATAACATATGGGGTCAAAGTGACAATAGCAACTCAAAAGATTAGATAGGAACTTTCAGGGCCAGTGAATTTATGCTAATAGGGGAGAGAAGCCCAGAAAAAGGAGGATGACAATGGTTGTATAACTAAAACAATGTAATCAGCATCACTAAAAAGTAGATACAGCATGCTGGTGGGGTGTTGTGGAATAATGCACTGACCCACAAGGTTGGTTTGAACCACAGGGTGGGTTCAAATTCACTGGCTGGTCCTCAGAAACCCGATACAGGATTGCTATACAGGGTTGGAGCTGACTTGATGGAAGTTAACAACAGC
>NW_006408578.1:10860058-10879930 GCF_000296735.1 Chrysochloris asiatica | reverse complement strand
AACAAGTTATGGATAAGTTATTCCTTAACCATATCTTATTGGTGGATATTCCAATTTGATCTTTCAATTGAGAAATATTTTTCAGGGTCAATTTGTGTCAAGTACAGTGTAGAGAAAAAGAAAAAGATCCTCAACAAGGATGCCAAGACTGCCATTGGACACGGTGCAAATTGAAAAGTACAAAATTCTTCAGGGAAGGATGGATTGTTGTTGTTGTTAAGTGCCGTCGAGTTAGTTCCAACCCATAGCAACCCAGCATAGGTTTCCAAGGAGCAGCTGGTGAGTTTGAACTGCCAATCTTGCAGTTCAAACTGGCTTTGCAGTCCAGCACATTTACCCGCAGCACCATACTTGGACTCAAGGAAGGACTCAAGGTGATGGAACCATCACCTTCAGAAATTTATACACCTAGATGAAAGCTATGTCGAGAAACAGTAGTTTCACAATTTGATATTTTTGTTTAGTAACAGTTGCTATGATTTTGTAGCAACAATTTTTTGTTGTTTTATTAAAAATGTTTTATAGTGAATTATGTGATAGTTTACACGGGAGAACATTAGCTTTACATTCATCCTATCGTATATTGTTACATTGCCATGGTTACAATCCCCTCCTGAATCATTAACCAACTAAATGGTACACCCTGCAAGCCTGGCCTCTGGTCGCCAGCACATAGTCCCTCTCTCTCTCTCTGGGTCTAGAGTCCCTAGCCACTCCATCTCTCCATGTTATCATCTCTGCCTCCATCTTTGGTATCACTATTTCTCTGGGTAGGGTCTCACATTCCGCTCCTCTCCCTTGATGGTCCCAGGGGCCTCCGATCCTGGACTGTAAAGTCAACCACTCCTCTCCTTTTGCTATAAAACATCTACCTTTACATTTCCAACCCTCACAGTCAGTCCTGATAGTAATTATTCACTATTGTACCATATGAATGCTATCCACATCTCCTTTCATCAGCCCCACCCAGACAGATTGGACACTACTGAGTGGAGATTCTACCTTCCCCCACCATCTGGAGCAAGGTTCCCTCTTGAAAGCTTGTAAGCCAGTCACTTCTTGCCTTTGTAACCCCCCTCCCCATTTTCAATAGCCTATTCTTATCAAGGGAGAAAAGATTAAAGTTGTCAAGGACTTCATTCTTCTTGGATCAACTATCAATACTCACAGAAGCAGCAGTCAAGAAATCAAACCAAGTATTGCATTAGGCAAATCTGTTGCACAAGACCTTTTGAAAGTGTTGAAGAGCAAAGATGTCAACTTAAGGACTAAGGTGCACCTGACCCAAGCCATGGTATTTTTAATAAACTCATATGCATATGAAAGCTGGACAGCGAATAAGGAAGACCATAGAAGATTTGATGCTTTTGAGTTATGGTGTTGGAGGAGAATATTGAAAGTGCTATGGGCTGCCAAAAGAACCAATAGATCCGTTTTGTAAGAAGTGCAGCCAGAGTGCTCCTTGGAGGCCAAGATGACTAAAGTTTGTTTCTCATATTTCAGACATATTGTCAGGAGGGAGCAATCACTGGAGAAGGATCTCATGTTTGGTAAGGTGAAGGGTCAGAGAAAAGGAGGAAGACCCCATTGAGATGGATTGGCCAAGCGGCAGCATCGATGGACTCAAATGTGGCACCAGTAATGAGGTTGGCCCAGGATTGGGTAGTATTTCATTCTGCTGTGCATGAGGTCACTATGGGTTGGTAGTGACTCAATGGCACATAACAACAACAACATGTCCAAGTTTCTCATCCCTCTCTACCCTGTGTATTGAGGGGGTGGGAATGATCCTTGCTATTGTTGTTGCTGTTGTTAGGTGCCATCAAGTTGGTACTGACTCACAGCGACCTTATGTACAGCAGAACGAAACACTGCCCGATCCTGAGCCAACCAGAGTTGCTATAGTCAGAACCAATTTGGTGGTATACAATCACCACCACTACCACCACTACCACCACCACCACTGTCTCTTTGATTTTTGCAGTTTGAGTACAATATGTCTTGGTGTGTAGGTTTATTTTTTATTCCTATAATAAAGTAATTCATGGGATTTTAATTCAAATTATTATTAATTAATATTATTTTAATTATTACCAATACTATTAATATTAGCATTATTAATTGTGAGGTTCTGACTTGTGGATGTCTTATATATGGGAGAATTTCAGTATGAATTGATTAGTAAAGAAGATTTTGCTTCAGAAAATGCATCATTTTTACTGCCAACGTTCTAAAAATATATTTGTGTTGGTTGTACTTTTATTTCTAGCATTTTCAGGGCTCTTCATTTCTTTGTGAGGTTCAAACTTCAATCTGTTACTATAGTTCTGCCTGAAGAAAGTTTCTTCAATAAACGAGGCTTTAAAAAAAACTATGGGAAAATGGAATTGAAAGATAATGGAATTTTTCCATGAACTTTTTGAAGCCCCATCATAGATATGCAGATCTGCTAAGAGTGAAGGCGATGAATTTATATTTGAAAAATCCGCTTTGTTTAGCTCTATATTTGAGAGGTATTTTCACTGGGTATAAAATTCCATTCACAGCTTTTTCTGTTTTTCTTTTAGTCTTTAAAGTTGTTATTCTATTATTTTCCTGAGTTGCATGTTTTCTAAGGCGACATCTACTGTAACTATTTTTTTTTTCTTCTGTATGTAATATTTCTTTTCTCCTCTGTCTGCCATCAATATTTTCTTTTTCACTTTGGTTTTCATCAGTATGTCTGGGATGGGTCTAAGGTTGTGGATGTTTTGTTTGTTTTTGTCCTCTTTGAGGTCTTCTGGGATTCTTAGACAGGCAATTTGATGTTTCTCATTATTTTTATAAAATTCTCCAGCATAATTTCTTCAATTTTTTTTTTTTTTTTTTTTTTACTACTCTTGTCTCTCTTTTCTTGGGGAAATCAAATTTTATGTACATTATGCCATGAGTCAGAATTAACTTGTGACTGTTATCAATTAACGACAAAATACCATCTGCTATTGTGCCACATAAGGAGCTCTGGTAGCGTAGTGGTTACAAGTTAGGCTGTGAACCTCAAGGTCAGCAATTTGAAACTACCAGCTGTTCCACGGGAGAAAGATGAGGTGTTCTGCTCCTGTAAAGATTTATAGCCTCAGAAACCCTGTACAGGGTCGCTATGAGTCAGAATCGACTCCATGGCACATAACCATCACCACCATTGTGCCACAACTTTGGAATATTTTCCCCCCTGGCCTCCCTTGTTTTCCCCATGCTTTCATTTGAATAATTTCTGTGGATCTCTAACTTTAATTCCCTGAATCTTTTCTCATTTATGTCCAATCTATTCATGGCCTACTGTTGTTGTTGCTAAGTGCCGTCAACTCGGTTTGATCTATTTAGGATTTCCAAGGACTGGCTGGTGGGTTTGAACCACTAACCTTGTGGTTAGTAGTACTGTTGGTATCTTACAGCGCCACACCAGGACTATTAAATAATGCTTCCTTATAATCTTTGATATGGTGTTTTGTTTGTTTGTTTGTTTGCTTAAGGAGCCCTGGTGGTACTATAGGATAAACATTGGACTTCTAACCACAAAATTGGCAGCTGAAACCCACCAGTTACTCTGTGGAGAAAGACGAGGCTTTCTGCTCCTGGAAAGATTTAACAAAATATTTAAACAAGTCCACAAGATCCAAAATTTGACATTGAACTTATCCATGTGAATTTAGAAACCATCTCAAAAACAGATAGGCGTTAGTGACTGAAGACCAGAAGAGTTGTGGGTTACCATCAGGAACATCACATAGAAAGAAAGCAAAAGGTCATTAAGAAGACAAGAAAGAAGGAAAAGAGCAAAATGGACGTCAGAAGAGACTGGTTTTGCTCTTCAGCATAGAGAGGCCAAAGCAAATGGAAGAATGAGGAAGTAAAAGAGCTGAACAGAAAATTTCAAAGGTTAGCTCTAGAAGACAAAACCAAGTATTATCATTAAATGTGCAAAGATCTGGAGTTAGAAAACTGAAAGAGAAGAATACTGCCAGCATTTCTTAAGCTGAAAGAAATGAAGAAAAACTTCAAGCCCTGACTTGCAGTACTGAAGTATTCTCTGGGCAAACTATTGAACGATGTAGAAAAAAACATCAAAAGAAGACAGCAGTTAATAACAACAACAAAGATTTACAGCCTCAGAAACCCTAAACAGGGTCTCTGTGACTCAGAATTGACTTGATGTCAGTGAGTTTGATTTTGCTTTATTTGTTTTATTTTGCTTTAGTTGATTGTGTTGTTTTTTAATGTTCCCACTTTACTCTTTCTGACTGCCAAAATATCACATTTGTTCATTCATAGTGTCCATGAATTTTTAAAAATTCTTTCTTGTTTCTTTTGTTCTCATGAAATATATTTTTATAGATCTCATAATTTTCAATTAAATATCAGATATGTGTACAAGACAGCAGAAATAGAGGAGAATAGTATTTAAATCTAGAATGATTGCTCCTCTTTTTTGGGGTGAGGGTTCTGGCAACTATTATGTGTAGCTGACTGCATCCAGTTGTAAGTTTTGCTGTGTTGAGCTTATTGTTATTATTATTATTATTGCTGTGGTTACCATGGTTACCATGGGGAGTGCAGGCTGTGACTCTATAAGATAAGTACTGGACTCTGAACTATGGGTCAACAGTTGAAAACCACCAGCCCCTCCTCAGGAAAAAGATGAGAGTTTCTGCTTTAAACATTTAAAGACTAGGAAGCATTTGTGAGTAAGAAACAGCTTAAAGGCACTTAACAACAACAACAATGGTTACCAAGGGTAGACGATTGTTGATAAGTACCATAGAATTGATTTAGACTTATAGAGCTCCCATGGGACACCAGTACTGACCTTTAGGATTTGTTTGGCTGTAATCTTTATAGGAGAAGATTGTCAGATCTTTTTTCCAATGGAGCTGATGAGTAGATTCAAACCATCTGATTAACAGTCCGGTCCTTAATTTGTGCCACTAGACCTCCTTATCCACAGTGAACAGCAAGCTTTACATTTCTTCAGTTGCTTAATCTGGGGCTCTTAAAGTTTTTTTCAGTGTCCAACATACCCCATCAAGGTTTCAGTCTTCCCTAAATAACTGTTCCCCAGAGGAGAGTGTCTCCATGCATGGTCTTGTCCTTCTCCCATTGGTCAAGTACTAGGCTGGTGACTTGGGGTTAGGCGCATGGTGAGATTGAGGGTGTTCATTGTTGTTCTGGTGCATCCCCGACCTTAGGAAGGGCCCACATGCATAGGAAAGCCCTGGGTGATCAGCTTCTGTAAAATTTACAGCCAACAAACCCCGTGGAACAGATCTGTTCTGTAACACATGGGTCACCATGAGGCAAAATCAACTCAACCGCAATGTTTTTTTCAGTTTAGGTTTTGGTTTACATACCTGTGCCTTAGAGGGGGTGGGATTTTTTTTTTTTTTAGTATTCCTGTCCTACCTCCCTTGAAATGTGTATATGGGGCAGATCTCTTTTGGGAGACAATTCTCCATGAGTCTCTTGCAGTTCTGTACGTCTTGTGAGTAAAGACACTGTCAGTGGCTCGATTCTCTTTCCAATAATGTTTGTACTGTGTCTTCTTGTGGAGCTGAGGACACATCTGTTTGTTGTCTAATATTGTGCAGATAAAGTGTCCATCCAGGGCATCTGGCAGGCAAGTTTGCTTGCAGTCCATTATAAAAGGTTAGGGTTCTTCTTTAATGACATCCACTGCATGTGTAGGCATCACTTAACACTTGTCATCCTATGGGAATTGGAGCTCAAGGAACTGTTGAAAGAAAATGATGATACGCTGGCTGGCACTATTGCTGTCAGTATTAAACTGTCATTTGTCTCTGATAGAAAAGCTTCCTGTTATTCTGTGAACATTTGGTAAAATCTCAGACCTTTCATTATCTTTGACAGTCTCAGATGGGAGTTTTCTGGGCCTCCCCTAGTGATGGTGGTGATTGTGTGCCACTAAGTCAGTTCCAATTCATAGCGACCCTGTATAGGTTTCTGAGGCTGCAAATCTTTATGAGAGTAGAAAACCTCATCTTTCTCCCATGGACTGGCTGGTAGTTTCAAATTACTGACCATGATGTTAGCACCCTGACTCATAACCACTATGCTACAAGACCAGGCATCTAAATGGTGTCAATGTAGGATCCTGGGTCCAAGTCCATGTTGATGTGGCTCTTATAGGTGTAGAGGAGTCCAAACTTTGCTGGTAGCACAGGACCCTTGCCTGTGTTGTTTGTTTGTTTGTTTGTTTGTTTTGTGTGTGTGTGTGTGTGTTTTAATGTTTTATTGTGAATTATGTGATAGTTTACATTCATCCTATCATATATCATTTCATTGCCATGGTTACAATCCCTTACATTCATCATCAGCCAATCATAGGCTATACCCTGCAAGCCTGCCCCCTGGTCATCAGGCACAAAACCCCTCTTCCTCTCTGGGTCTAGAGTCCCTAGCCATTCCCTCTCTCTACATCATCATCTCTGCCTCCATCTCTGGTGTCACTGCTTCTCTGGGTAGGGTCCCACTCTTCACTTTTCTCCCTTAATGGTCCCAGGGATCTCTGATCCTGGACTGCAAAGTCAACACTCCCCTCATTTTACTATAAAATGTCTACTTTTACATTTCCAACCCTCACAATCTGTCCTGATAACAATTATTCACCATTGTATCACAAGAGACCTATCCCCGTTTCATTTCATCAGCCCTGCCTAGACAGATTGGACATTACTCAGTGAAGATTCTACCTTCCTCCACACCCTCTGGATCGAGGCTCCCTCTTGAAAGTTTGTAAGCCAGTCACTTCTTGCCTTTGTAAGGCTCCCCCCACCCCATTTTGTGTAGCCAATGTCCAAGTTGCCCATTCCTGTCTACCCTATGTATCAAGGGGGTGGGAATGACCCTTGCTGTAAAGATTTGTTCCCTCTTTTGAGCTACTGCTTCCATAGGTGTAGGTCAAGTTCATTAAATTATATCAGATGATTCATTTTTTCCTCTTCTTTCTTCTTCTAGTTGAATGCTGATCATCCCTGCCTGTGTTTCTAGACATATTTTCTCATATTTCTCCCAGAGGGTAAAGGAACTTTCTTCTATTCTTCTCCAAGGGACGATATTACATTACTTTGTACGAGAGAAAGTTCTGAGAGATTGACAGGGTTTAAGCACTGGGCTGCTAACTACAAGGTCAGTGGTTCAAACTCATCAGCCACTCTTCGGAGACCTTGTTACAGTATGCAATGAGTTAGAACTGACTCGATGGCACTTAATAAGAAAAGTCTGTACAATCATAGATACTAATCATCTTCGTCACCTGTGCTACCCAAAAATGCTGTCTCTGGTCTTCTGTCCTGTCTTCAGTCCATCTTCTAAGCACCAGTTGGAAACCAATGAATAATATCTTGCAAATAAATGCTGATTTCCTGTGTGCTTGTTTTGCAGTGTGTTTAGGGCCCTTAATTACTCATTCTTGGCCTTTTGTTGTTGTTAAGTGCTGTTGAGTTGATTCTGATTCATAGCGACCCTGTGTAGGGTTTCCAAGGAGCAGCTGGTGAGCTTGAACCACCGACCTTGCAGTTCAAACGACTTTGCAGTCTGGCGCATTAGCCCACAGCGCCACACCAGGACTCCCTTGGCCTTTTAGGATTCACTAATTTTTGACTGATTTCTTTTTACCCACTACCATGGTTGTCACCTCACTTCCACATCTAGGTTTTGTTTGTGTCTTGCCTCTCTTTGAAGAGGTGTAAGCATCCATGAATTATCTCTACTTGTCTGCTTTGAGGACTCAATTCTCTAATGAGTTAAAAAAAAAACAATTACACTCTTATAGATAAATCTAGTTTTCCCCTTGTTAGGGTTAGAGCAATGTTCTTTGCAGCTTTCCACATTCTAGAACTAAGTGTGCTGTTAAGAGCTGTTGAGTCAGTTCTGACTCATAGCAACCCTCTATGGGGGTCCCAAGGAGTGACTGGTGGGTGTGAACCACCAACACTTTGGTTAGTTCATTGCTTAACATATAGTTTCACACCAGGATTCTCATTCCTTCAAGTTGGTTCTAACTTATAGCGACCCTGGTTCTAACTTACAGGTTTTCCAGGAGCAGCTGGTGAATTTGAACCACTGACCTTGCAGTTAGTAGTTCAGAACAAAGTGTAATAACGATATAAATCATTCATTTGAAAATATTTGTAAGGCCTACTTAAGGCAAAGCTATTATATGGAATCACATCATTGTTGTTGTTAGCTCAGATAGGAGGCCCAGACTCATGGATACTGCACACACACAGTGGGACAGCAGATCAGACCTTCTAATTACAGAGTAGCCACCAAGAGATGTCCAAATTATGTAGAAGAACAATCTTCTTATTGTAAAGGCATCTTGTTGGTGGAAGTTCTGCTTGTTTAGCTCAATGCCAACCTTGTTATCGCTCTTGGACTCAGCTTTCTGTACTATTAACTTGATCTCTAAGAATGCCTTATCAGCCTCACAATTTCTGGTTCTTTTCTAGTCTGTATCAGACGAATATCCTCTGCTACATTAATATTTTGCTATTGAAGTCACTCAAGGCTTCCTTTGTTGTTCTCAGTTTCCTCAGTCAGCTTGCCAGGTGATACCTAAAGGGCCTAGACAGTATTTCAAGTGAGATCCTGGTGTTATCGGTGCTACAGAAATAACCATTCCAGGACAGGGCCTCGAAGCCATTTGAGTTTTCGTTTTCCTTTAATTTTCTTTTTAAAGGTACTAATCTCTTTGGGCCTTAATTCTTTTGTCTTTAAAATGAAAAAGTTGGATTAAAGAACCTTCAGAGCTCTATCCAAGTGACAATTCTCTACTTTTGTTGTTGTTGTTGTTGTTGTTTAATGAAGAAGATGAATTGCATGATTTAGTGCTGGAAATAAACATAAAGATACATAGTCCAAACTATTAATGGTAAAAATGGGAAAATGAAGATTAAAAAGAGTTAAATGATCTACCCAAGGATACATGTTGTTGTTGTTGTTAAGTGCCGTGGAACTGGTTCCGACTCATAGAAACCCTGTATAGGTTTTTTGAGGCATGGTTGGTAGGTTTGAACTGCCAACATTGCTGTTACCAGTCCAGGACTCCATGCACATGTGTAAAATGAAAATAAAATGCAATTTAATGATATTTGCTTGACCATCAGGAATGCCTAGAACAGTGATGAATAGCCCAGTTAGACAGACTACATTGAAATCCAGGGTCAACTTCCAACTTCTCTGAGGAGCCTAGGCAAAAGGACTCAGCCTCTCTAACTTTCTAGGAGTCCTAGTATGGCACTGTAGGATAAGCAAGTAAACAGCAAGGTTGGCAGTTCAGACCTGCCGCTTGCTCCTTGGAAACACTATACCCATCAGAACTGATTTGATGGCTCTTAACAACAACAGCAGTTACGCTTTGGTTAAAGATGGTTGTCATTGTTAGTTGTCATCCGGCTGGTTCTGACACATGGGGACCCCATGTATGCAGAGTAGAACTCCATTTGGGTTTTTCAGAAGCAGAGCACCAGCCCTTTCTCCCTGGGTCCCTCAGGTTTGGTTGGGCTTAAACATTAACTTGTGGCCAGTACTTGAGTCCTTAGCCATTTGTACCACCCAGGGATTCCATTTGTGAAATAGGAGCGATAATAATAGTGGGGGTTTTGAGATATGAGGGACAGATTAATTTACACTATTTTTAAAAGTGCTTGGTCAAGTGCTTTTACTAAGCATTGTCATCATTGTTAAGTGGTGTTAAGTTGGTTCTAACTCATTAGCGACCCTGTATAGTGTTTCCGAGGAGTGGCTGGTGAGCTTGAACCACCGACCTTGCAGTTTAACCAAACCTTGCAGTCCAGCGCATTAACCTACAGTGCCACACCAGGCCTCCTTACCCAGCATCTGAAGGTCTTTTAAACAGTAGAATGTGCATATGTTGTCCATGAAATTTAATGTATGAACAGCAGAAGAGACTGCGCTTTGAACAGAATTATATTTTATTGTCTCACAGGTAGGTGGGAAGTTGAGTCTCTGTTGTTTTCCAGAATGGATCCTTTTTTAAAACATGTTTAATTAACTCCGTTAGCATATCTGTTTCCAAGTGTGTGGAAGGTGATATTGTCCTAATAGCATTGCAACACTTGAGATGAAAGTGCATATGTGGGTGGATGTGTGTGTGTGTGTGTGTGTGTGTGTGTGTATGAGTGTGAAAAAAGAAGAAGATGAAAGGTTTCAATCAAAACTAAAGCAGAATAGCTGCCATGGAACTCATTTTTTCCCAAGGAATAGCTGTGGTAACACGCAGTGCCAACTTGGGAGTTTTTAGCATTTATTTTTTAGCCAATGCTATAATTTTAATCCCTGTTTATTGACCAAGAACTGCTTCATTTACTGAACTAACCACGTTGCGCAGCCTTCGGCCCACCCCTTGGTTTTGCTTCTCGTCTAATAAGCAATGCCTGCTGCTGGCCCATAGATGGCAGCATTCCCAAACAACTATAGTTCAGCACAGACCATCCAAAATCTCCTTTCAGAGAGAAAACAACTCCATAATCTGTTGACAGGATTAAGGACCCCCATTGTTTTAAAAGAAGTAAATAAATGCTTGTGGCATTCTGGAAATCTCAGAAGTATATAAGAGTGTTAAGAAAATTTTGTTCTATAGTTGCTGTTGTTGTTAGGTGGCACAAAGCTGGTTCCTTATCATAGCAACAGAATAAAACACTGCTCAGCTCCACACAGTTTTCTGTTTAAACCCAGCATTGCAGCCCATGTGCCAATCCATTTCCTTGATGGTCTTCCTCTTTTTTACCGATCCTCCACTTTACCTAAAGTCCCAAGTGTTATGTTGGGTAACGTGTTGGGCTGTTAATTTCATGGTCAGCAGTTCCACTCTTCCTCAGGAGGAAGATGAGGTTTTTGGCTTCTGTAAAAGATTTACAGTCTGAAACCCTATACAGGGTCACTATGAGTTGGAAATGACTCAATGGCACACAACCAACACCACCACCACTTTACCAAGCATAGAATCCCTCTCTGGGGACTGTTCACTCCTAGTAACATATCCAAAGTATGTAAACCAAAGTCTTATCATGCTCCCTTCTAAGGAGCATTCTGGCTGTACTTCTTCCAGTGACCAAAGGGTTCGCTCTTTAGTTGGTCTGCAGTACAGTCCATATTCTTCACCAACAACAGAATTCAAATTCATCAGGTCTTCTTCAGTCTTCCTTATTCATTTGTCATGCATTTTGTTGTTGATGTTAGGCGCTCTTGAATCTGTGCCTATTATTACTGCCATGTTATCAATCCATCTTCTTGGGAAATGCTCCTCTTTTCTGTTGATCCTTAACTTTAAGAATGATGGATGTCCTTCTCCAGGAACTAATCCCTCCTGACACCATGCCTAAAGTCTCACCATCCCAGCTTCTAAGGAGCATTCTGATTGCACTTCTTCCAAGATAGATTTGTTTGCTCTTCTGGCAGTCCATGTACTTTCAATATTCTTTAACAACAACATAATGCAAATGCATAGGATCTTCTATGACCTTCCTTATTGTTCAACATTCATATGAATAGGAAATTATTGAAAATACTATAGCTTGAGTCAGGTGCACCTTAGTCTTCAAAGTGATTCTTTAACAATTTATAGAGGTCTTTTGCATCAGATTTGCCTAATGCACTATGTCATTTGGTTTCTTGACTGCTGTTTCCATGAGCATTAATTGTACATTCAAGCAAAATGAAGCCTGGCATCTTCAATCTTTTCTCCATTTATCATGATGTTATTTATTAGTCCAGCCACATTAGGTGGTTTAAAGACATTGACTTGGGGCAGGCACACCTTGGTTCTCAAATTGAAAACATTGCTTTTTAAATTAGCACTTTAAAGAGTTATTTTGCAATAGATTTGCTCAACACAACTTGTCACTTGATTCCTTTACTGCTTCCATGAGTGTTCATTATGGATCCCAGTAAAATTAAGTCCTTGACAACATCAGTCTTTTCCCTGTTTATTCTGATGTTGCTTATTGGTCCCGTTGTGAGGATTCCATATTGAAAGCTATATAGTCTTTGATCTTCATTAGTAAATGCTTCAAGTCTTCTTTATTTTCAGCAAGCAAGGTTGTGTCATCCACATATTGCAGGTTGTTAATAAATCCTCCTCCAATCCTGATGTCGCATTCATCTTCCTATAGTTCAGCTGCTTGGATTATTTTCTCAGCATACAGATTGAGTTGGTATAGTGAAAGGATACAACCCTGACACATAACTTTCCTGATATTGAATCATGCAGTATTTCCTTGTGAGTGCAAGTAAGTGCTTTGGAATTCCCATTCTTCACAATATTATTCATAATTTGTAATGATCCACATTGTTGAATTACTTTGCATAGTCAATTAAACACAGGTAAACAACTTTCTACTATTCTGTGCTTTCAGCCAACTTCTATCTGACATCAACAATGATATGTCTTCTAAACTGTAGAAGAGGTCCCACAACATCTTCTAACTCCAGCTTGAATTTTTGGTAGTTTCCTGTCTATGTACTTTTGCCAAAGTTTTTGAGTCAACTTCGCAAAATTTTACTTTTGTGTGCTATTATTCAATAAACTTCTGCATTTTGTTAAATTACCTTTCTTCAAAATGGGCACAAATAGGTATATCTTTCATTCACTTGGCAAGGTAACTGTTTTCCAAATTTCTTGTTATAGAAGATTTAGCACATTGTTTGATAAAACATTTCCACTGGTATTCCATCAGTTCCTGGAGCTTTGTTTTTTTTGCCAATGTCTTCAGTGCAACTTGGACTTCTTCCTTCAATACGATTGGTTCTTGGTCATATGCTATCTCTTAAAATGATTGAACATTGACATGGTTGAACATTGACCAATTCTTTTTGGTACAGTGACTCTGTTTATTTCTTTAATCTTCTTTTGATGCTATTGCATCATTGAATATTTTGCCCGTAAAATTTTCCAAGACTGAAGCTCAAGTTTTGATTGTATTTTTCCAGTTCTTTTAAGTATGCTCTTCCTTTTGGTTTTCTAACTTCAGTTCTTTATACATTTCATTATAGTATTTACTTTGGATTCTCAACCACCTTTGAAATCTTCAGTCCAGCTCTTTTGCTTCATCATTTCTTCCTTTCACTTTAACTTGTCTGTGTTCAAGAGGAAGCTTCAGAGTCTCTTCTGACATCCACCTTGGCTCTTTCTTACCTGTCTTTTTAATGATCCCTTCCTTTCTTCTTATATGATACTATTGATGTCACCTCACATCTCATCTAGTCTTAGTGCATTAAATCTATTCTTGAGATGGTCTCTAAATTCGTGTGGGATATACTCAAGGTTATACATTGGCTCTTACGGACTTGATTTTATTTCCTTCATGTTACACTTAAGCTTCTTGTTGTTAAGAATCATCAAGTCAGTTCTAATTCATTGCAACCCTAGGGAAACTAGAGCAATACACTGCCCAGTCCTGCACCATCCTCACAATTCTTGTTATGTTTGAACCCATTGTTGTTGCCATTGTGTCAATCCATCTTGTTGGGAGTATTCCTTTTTTATTGATGCTCCACTTTACCAAACATGATGTTCTTCTCCAGGGACTGATACCCCCTGACAACATTCCTAAAATCCTCCTTTCTAAGGACCCTGTTATTGTTCTTAAGTGTCATTGAGCTGGTTCCAACTCATAGTGACCCTGTATAGGGTTTCCAGGGAGCTGCTGGTGAGTTTGAACTGTCGACCTTGCAGTTCAAATCAACCTTAAGGTCCAGTGCTTATCCTACAGCATCACACCAGGAACTCCACGGATATTTAAAACACTAGTAGCATTGCTTCCAACATCACAGCAACATGCAAAAAAACATGGTGCTACAGGTTGATAGGTGAGTGGTGGAACTTGAAGTTGCATATGAGCAGTTGATAATCTGTTCCACAATTGGGCACTGGCCTTGTTCTGACTGATGTTATTGAGCTTCTACATCATTTTGTTCCATAGATATATCCTTTTTTATTTCTGAGTATTCTTTCTGGTATGGTCCATGTGGATAGTTGTCATTTATGTTTTTGAAAAAAAAAAAAAAAAAAGGTAATTCCAATAAATAAATAGGTCATTGGTCTTGCAAAATCCTCATATAACATTAGGCATTGTTCTATTCCCATAGACATATTTTCCAGCTAGTGATCCTACTTATTTATTTCTAATTTATACATTTCAGTCACCAGCAATTATCAATAGATCTTGAGTACATATTTTATTACTTTCAGTCTACAGAAATTGGTAAAAATTTTCAATTTCTTCATCTTTGGCATTAGTGATTTTTGCTTAAATTTGACTAATAGTTGGATTAATTAATCTTCCTTCTAGGTATATGTATATTATCCTATCATTACAGTGTTATTCTTTAGGCTAGATCATGGAAATTTTTTTGCTGATGAACGTGACATCATTCTTATTCAATTTGTCAATCCTATCATATTAAACCATATGACTGTCTGATTCAAAATGTCCAATAGCATCAGTCTACTTCAGCTCACTAAGTGTAAGATATCTATCTTTAAAGGTTCTTTTTCATTTTTGACAACTTCAAATTTTTCCAAATTCAAATTCATACATTCCATTTCTTAATAATTAATGGATGTTTGCAGCTGTTTCATTTCATTTTGAGATATGTCCATCACCAAACAAAAATCCTATAAGTTTTACCCTTTCCGTGTCATTAAGGTCAATTCTACTTTATGAAGGTAGCTCTTCCCCATTTATATTTTCAGTGTTTCATCTTACAGCATTGTTTCAGATATTGTCCCACAGTTATTCATAAGGTTTTCACTAGGCATTAGTTTTTTGGAAATATATTGCTGGCTTTTCTTCCTAGCTTGTCTGAAGCAGGAAGCTCTGCTGAAAACTGGCCACCATGGATGACCCTGCTAATGATATTTGAAATAGCAATGGTTTAGCATCCAGCATCAGGGCAGCACTCTAGCAGACCCCACAATACCACAAACAGAGAGCTGAGTGGTGGAATTCTATGGTAGAGGTATCAAATGGATATTATAGCATTTAAAACAATTACCTTAGATTGATGCGTATTATTCTGAAAATCCAGCCTGTTAACTTTATCTACTTTGGATTATTTGTTAAACTTTTGCATGGTAGGATTACTTTCTGAGCACTAACCTCCTTACTAGCATTAGTAGATGTTATTGCTAGGTTCTATAGAGCTGGTTCCAACTCATAGTGATCCGATGCACAACAGAAAGAAACACTGACCTGTCCAGCACCATCCTCACAATTGCTGTTACGTTTGAGCACATTGTTGATGCCACTGTGTCAATCCATATATTGAGGATCTTTCTCTTTTTTTCTGATTATACACTTTACCAAGCATGATGGCCTTCTCCAGGGACTGGTCCCTCTTGATAACATGTACAAGAGATAAGAAACAAAATCTCTCCATGCTCACTTCTAAGGAGCATTCTGGGTCTACTTTCAACACTCATCTGTTTGTTCTTTTGGAAATCCATGGTACTTTAAATATTTCTCCAACATCAGAACTCAAATGCATCAATTCTTCTAAGGTCTTCCTTATTTATTTTATGTCCAACATTCACATGCATATATATATGGTAAATAATAATACTATGGGTCAGGTGCACCTTAGGCCACAAACTGATAATAATACTATGGGTCAGGTGCACCTTAGGCCACAAACTGATATCTTTGCACTTGAACACATTAAAGAGGTCTTGTGCAACAGATTTGCCAAATGAAATATGTCATTTGATTTCTTGACTGCTGCTTCCATGAGTAGCAATGGTTAATCCAAGAAAAATGAAGTCTTTGACAACTTCAATCTTGCTCCATTTTTCATGATGCTATTTTGTCAGCATGTAGTCATTTGAACTGCAAAGTCAATGGTTCAAGCTCACCAGCTACTCCTTGGAAACCCTATACAGGGTCACTATGGGTTGGAATCGACTCAACAACACTTAATAACAACAACAAATTTATTGTTCCAGTGGTGAAGATTTAAGTTTGTTTTACAGTGAGTTGTAATTCACACTGTAGCCTCTAGTCTTTGATCTCCATCAGTTTCCAGCAAGCAAGGTTGTATCATCTGCATATTGAAGACTATTAATGAATCTTCCTCCAATCCTGATGCTACATTCTTCATATAATTCAGCTTCTCAACTTATTTTCTCAGTATACAGATTGAATAAGTATAATGAAAGGATACAGCCGTGACAAACATATTTCCTGATTTTGAACCATTCAATATCCCCTTTTTTGTTCGAATGACTGTCTCTTGGTCTATGTCCACGTTCTTCTGGAGCACAATTAAGTGTTCTGGAATATCCATTCTTTACAATTCTTTATCCATGGCTTGTCATGATCCACAAAGTCAAAAGCCTTTACATAGTCAATAAAGCACAGGTAAGGAGCTCTGGTAGCATAGTTATGAATCAGGCTGCAAACCTTAAGGTCAGCAGTTTGAAACTACCAGCCGCTTTGCGGGAAAAATAAGAAGCGTTCTGCTTCCGTAAAGATTTACAGCTTCGGAAACCCTGTACAGGGTTGCTACAGGTTGGAACCAACTCAACGGCACTGAACAATAACAATCATCTTTCTGGTATTCTCTGCTTTCAGCCAAGATCCATTTTACGTCAGTAATCATGGATCTAGTTCCACATCCTCTTCTGAATCTGGCTTAAATTTCTAGCCATTCTCTGTCGATGTCCTGTTGAAGCCATTTTAAAATTATCTTAAGTAAAATTTTACTTGTGTGTGATATGAATGATACTGCTCAATGCTTTCTGCCTTCTGTTTGGTGACTTTTCTTTGAATGGGTACCTAGATAGATCTTTTCCCATCAGTTGATTAGGTGACGGCCTTCCTAATTTCTTGGCATAGATGATTGAGTGCTTCCAGTTGTATGTGCTTGTTGAAATTTTTAAATTATATTATGTCCATTCCTGGAGCCATGGTTTTCGCCAATACCTGCAATGCAGCTTGAACTTTTTCCTTCAGTACCGTTGGTTCTTAATTATATGCTATCATGAAATGGTTGAACTTAGATCCCCACCCCACCCCCCCTTTGATACAGCAACTTTGTGTAATCCTTCCAACTTCTTTTGATATTTACTGCATAATTTAGTATTTTGTCTGTTCTTGTTATATGCCTTCAAGTCAGTATTGATCCATAGCAAACGACTTTGTCTAATGCATCATGTTTTCTTTTGATGGTCTTCGTCTTTGTATAGGATTTCTGAGGCAATACATTTTGACAAGAGCAGAAACCCTTATCTTTCTGTGGCAGAGCAGCTGGTAGATCCAACTTCTGATATTGTGATTCAGAGGCCAGTGTTTATCGTACAGAGCCACCACAGTCCCTATTTTGTTCACAGAATCCTTCAATATTTCAAGTTGAGGCTTGAATTTTTTATTTAGTTCTTTCAGCTTGAGAAATGCTGAGTTGTTCTTCATTTTTTATTTTCTAACTCCAGATATTTCATTACAATACTTGACTTGCACATTTCATTGTAATTCTTGACTTGTCTTCACGAGCTGCCCTTGAAAGTTGTGTTCAGCTCTTTAACTTCCTCATTTCTTCCATATGTTTCAACTTTTCTATGCTCAAGAGCAAGTTTCAGTCTCTTCTGACATCCATTTTGGACTTTTCTTTCTTTCCTGTCTTTTAATGACCTTTTGCTTTCTTCTTGTATAATGTTTTTGATATCATCCCACAACTTTTCTGGTCTTCAGTCATTAGTGTCTAGTGAATCATATCTGTTCTTTAGATGGTTTCTAAATCCAGATAGTCATATTCAAGGTCATGTTTTGACTCCCATTGAGTTATTTTCATTTTCTTCAGCTTCAGCCTGAACTTTCATATGAATAATGGAAGGTCACACATTATGTCTGTTCCACAGCTGACTCCTGGACTTGTTTTGGCTGATTGCATTCGACTTCTCCATCATGTCTTTCCATATATGTTGTCAATTTCATTCCTGTATATTCCGTCCGATGTTGTCCATGTGTAATGCTGCCTCTCATGTTGTTTAAAAAGGACTTTTCAATGAATAAGTCATTGGTACTAC
The DNA here is from genome assembly GCF_000296735.1 of Chrysochloris asiatica. NCBI lineage: Eukaryota > Metazoa > Chordata > Mammalia > Afrosoricida > Chrysochloridae > Chrysochloris > Chrysochloris asiatica. The sequence continues at coordinate 10,861,830 of NW_006408578.1, read as the reverse complement.
AGAATTCTATCATGTTATCTCCAGCATCATTTTTCTATCACCAAGACCATATTTTCCAACCCTTCCTCTTTGTTTCCAACTTTTGCAAACCAATCACCAGTAATCTTCAGTTTATCTCGTATGCATGTTTGATCAATATAAGATTGAAGAAAGTGGTAGAATTCTTGAATGTCATCATCATTTGATTTAGTTGTTGATGTGAAAAATTGAGTAATAGTCATATTAACTGCTCTTCTTTGTAGATATTATTCTATCACAAATAGCATTGTACTTCAAGATAAATCTTGAAATAGTTTATTAAGCAATGATTGTGACATCATTTCTCTTCAATTTGATGTTTCCAGCATAGTAAACCATATGATTTTATAATTTAGCATGGTTAATACTAGTACATTATGTTCACTAATGCTTAGAATATAGATCTTTATGTATCACATTTCATTTTTGACAACTTCGATTTTTCCTAGATTCAAATTTTGTACATTCCATCTTCCAATTATTCATGGGTATTTGCCATTGTTTCTTCTCATTTTGAGTTGTGCCCCACCAACAAATGAAGGAAGGTCAGGAAAGCTTTGTTCCATTCACACCATTATGGTCAACTCTATATTGAGGGGACAGTTCTTCCTCAGTCATATTTTAATTGCCTTCCAGCACTGTATCTGGCGTGTTCTGCTGCTGTTAATAAGGTTTTCAGTGTCTAATCAATCTAAAGAGGTCTGCTTCTCCTTCCTCCAAGTCTGTTTTAGTCTAGAAGCTCTTCTGAAGCATTTCTACCATTGGTGACCCTGCTGGTATTTAAAATACTGGGGGCATAGCTTCCAGCATCACAGCCACATGCACGCTACCACAGTATGACAAGTTGACAGACAAGTGGTGGAGAAAAGTTGATGTTGTTGTTATTTTTAAGTAGGTTCTGACTCATAGCAACCCTATGCACTCATGAACAAAATGTTTCCTGACCCTGAAACATCCTCACAATTGTTACTTACACATGAGCCTATCTATTGCTGCTACCACTGTACCAATCAGTCTCTCTCACAGAATCTCAACTTTACAAAGCATGTTATCCCTTCTAATAATATGTTCAAAGTATGAAAGATGAAGTCCCACCACCCTGCCTTCTATTCTGGCTGTACTTCTCTCCATAGCAATTCGTATATTCTTTTGGTAGCCATGGTACTTTAAATATTCTTCTCCAATGCCATAATTGAAATGCATCAACTTTTCTATGGTCTTCTTTTTCATTGTCCAATTCTCACATGAGTATGATGTTGTTGTTGTTGTTGTCAAGTGCAGTCGAGTTGATTCTGGCTTATAGCGACCCTGTATAGTATTTCTGAGGAGTAGCTGGTGACTTTGCACTGCTGACCTTGCAGGTTAAACTAACCTTCCAATCCAGTGTATTATCCCACAGTGCCACACCAGAATGAGGTGATTGAAAACACCATGGCTTGGATCAGGCACACCTCAGTGCTTAAACTAATAACTTTGCTATTGAACGCTTTAACAAGGTCTTGTGAAGCAGATTTGCGTGATGCAATATTTCATTTGCTTTTTTGAGTGCTGCTTCCATGAGTGTTGATTGTGAATCCAAGCAAAATGAGGTCTTTGACAACTTCAATCTTTTCTCCATTTATCATGGTGCTATTGATTGGTCCCTTTGTGAAGATCTTTGTTTCCTTTACACTGAGGTGCAGTCCATAGTGAAGACTGTAGTCTTTGATCTCATCAGTAATTATTTTAAGTCCTCTTGTCTTACAGCAAACAAT
>NW_006408578.1:10857812-10858763 GCF_000296735.1 Chrysochloris asiatica | reverse complement strand
GTCTGTCATTAGTATTGACTGCATCAATTCTGTTCTTAAGATGGTCTTTAAATTCAGGCAGCATATATTCAAGGTTGTAATTGGAATCTCATGGACTAATTTTCAATTCCTTCAGCTTCAGCCTTAATTTGCTTATGAGCAATTGAGGGTCAGTTCCACAGTCTGGCTCTGGCCTAATTTTAGCTGATTATATGAGGTTTTTCCACCATCTCTTTCCACAGATGTAGTCAATATGATTCCTGTGTATTTCATCTGGTGAATTCCATATTCATACTTGCCTTTTTGTTGTTCAAAAAGGTATTTGCATTTAAAAAGCTGTTGGTCTTGTAAAATTCTATCATCTCCAGCAATATTTCTATCACAAAGGCCATGTTTTCCAACTACTGATCCTTCTTTGTCTTTACATTTCAATCACTAATAATTATCAATACATCTTGATTGCATGCTTGATCAATTTCAGACCCAAAGAGTTAGTTGTTCTTGTCGTTGTTAAGTGCCATGGAGTCGGTTCTGACTCACAGTGACCCTATATAGGATTTCTGAGGAACTGCTGACATTGTACTTAGCAGTCCAGTGCTTAGCCACACTATGACCCCTAAATCTTTATGGAAGCTGAAAACCTATTCTTTCTCCTGTGAAGCAACTGAATCAAATCCCGTGAATCAAAACTGGTAGATTTGAACTGGTTAACAGTTCAACTCATAACCCATTATTATACTAGGGCAGAATTCTTTAATTTCATCATCACTGGATTTTGTGGTTGGTGTGTAAATATGAATAACAGTGGCATTAACTGGTCTTTCCTGTAGGTGCTTGGATGGACAGTCTATCACAGACAGCAGTGTACTTCACTATGTTCTTTTTGACTATGAAAACAACGCTACTTGTCTTGAAATGGATCAATACATTTAAGCTCACTAATGTATAGGATATTGTTCTTTAAGTGTTTTA
>NW_006408578.1:10854981-10855827 GCF_000296735.1 Chrysochloris asiatica | reverse complement strand
CATATTTGATCAATTTCAGACTGAAGATGTTGGTAGAATTCTTCAATTTGAATAATAGTGGTATTAACTGGTCTTTCTTGTGGGCATATGGATATTATCCTTTTACATACAGCATTGTACTTCATGGATGATCTTGATATTTTCTTTTTCATGATGAATCCAATGCCATTCTTCGTCAATTTGTCATTTGCAGCATATTATTAATGGATGTTTACAGTGGACAGTAGTGATAGCGAAGGTTAAAATTGAGAAGACTATACTTTTTTATTTCAAAATTTCCATGAGGCATTTAGAAATTAAAATATTATCTGTTGTATTTACAGATCATTATGTAATGATGTGGTGCACAATGCTGTTGTTGTTAAGTCCTGTCGAATCCCATTCCAATCCATAGCAACCTTGTATAGTGATTCTGAGGAGTGCCTGATGAGTTTGAACTGTCAGCCTTGTTGTTCAGTGATCTTGGGATCGAGTGCTCATCCTACAGTGCCATAAGAAAACTAAAGTATATAACTGTTGTTGCTTTTTTAGGTGCTGTCAAGTTCAGCTTTTTTATTTCACAATTTCTTCCTTTTACTTCAGCTACTCTGCATTCAAGAGAACATTTCAGAGTCTTTTCTGATATCCACTTTGATCTTTTCTTTCTTACTTGTATTTTTGTATTTGACCTTTTGTTATCTTGATGTAAGATGTTCTTGATGTCATCCCACACCTAGTCTGGTCACCAAGACATTATAGCATAATAGTTGTTGTTGTTGTTAAGTGCCATTGAGTTGATCCTGAGCCATAGTGACCCTGTATAGGGTTTCCAAGGAGCAGCTGGTGAGTTTGAACCACCGACCTTGC
>NW_006408578.1:10851602-10853296 GCF_000296735.1 Chrysochloris asiatica | reverse complement strand
ATAGTGACCCTGTGTAGGGTTTCCTAGGAGCAGTTGGTGAGCTTAAACTGCTGACCTTGCAGTTCAAATGGCTTTGCAGTCTGGCACATTAACCCACAGTGCCACACCAGGACTCTGATAAGGTTTAGGGTCAGCAAAAAAAGAGAGAAAGATCCTCAGCAAGAAGGATTGCCACTGTGGCTACAGTAGGCTCAAACACAGAAAAGCTTCTGTGGATGGTGTAGGGCTGGATAGGGTTTCGTTCTGTTGCTCATAGTGTTGTTATGAACTGGAATTGAAATGAGAGCAACTAATAACACCACTTACTACCACCAAGAAAGAAGAGGCAGGAGTGGAATGTGTCCTTTGGATCTGGAGTCCTTACCCTACAAAGTTCTTAGATCCAGAGAAAGACTGATACCAACACACATAGAGATCTCCATGCAATGCTGGACTTACAGAAGCTAACATTAGAAGAGAATCATTTGTCTGAGCTACCAAAGTCAGAAATTCTTCCTGAAAGCTAGCACTGTGAATTTGTGTTTCTAGCTTCCTAAACCATGAGATACTATGTTTCTGTGTGTTCAAGCCAAGCACTTGTGAGATCCCTTTGAAAACAGCACTAGATACTAAGGCAGTCCCTCTCACATTTTCATTAGCCTTGTAGCTTTCAGTGGAGCTTATTCTTTAACATCATGAAGAATTTTATCATTGTTTTTAAGGATCTTTGTGATTGTTCAGTGTGGCATGCCTGTATCGCAAGCAATAGCAGTCATTAGCTTTCCACTTTGTTTAATAGCCATAATTTCACTTCCAAATAGATGCCTTTCCTTTGCTTTTGGTAACTGCTATCGCCCCCACTGCTTTTTTTTGTAATTGGGAGCTGTGGTGCACTTCACAATAGTATTTTAGAAAAAAAAAATAAACATAAATAATGCTACAATGCTTAAAAGATGTGTGATACAGGAGATTGGACACTGCTGCCTACAGGAGATTGGACACTGCTGCCTACAAGTCAAAGTACACACTTATATGGTAAGTATTTTAGGTTGAAAGCATAGTACCACACATACATAAGTTGGTAGCAGACATTGATTATTACGATTAACACATCAGAGTCCTGGTGCGGCACTTTGGGATACAGTACTGGATCACAAGCCCATTTGAACCATAAGGTTGGCAGTTTAAACCCACCATCCACTCCTCGGAAACCCTATACAAAGTCACTATGAGTTGGAACTGACTCTACACCACTTAACAACAATTAAGGCACCATTCATTGTTAGGATTAAGACATATGCATATGTATGCATTTATATATATATATACATACATATACACTGTAATACCATCACTTATATGATCAGTTTGTCATACTGTGGTGGCTTGCATGTTGCTGTGATTCTAGAAGCTATGCCATAGGTATTTTAAATACCAGTAGGATCACCCACGTGGGTATGTTTCAGATTACCATCCAGCCAAAGACAGACTACGAACAAGGAGCACCAGAATACTTCCAAATATTTATTCACTGAAAATATTATGAAGAAAAGTAAAACCCTCTTAGATAGCACCAGACTAATGAATATTGGAACATGATGAATATCACTAGCATATTATGAAATATAGTGTCAGAAAATGTGCCCCTCAGTTTGGAAGACACTCCAAATATGACTGGGTAAGAGCTGCTTCCTCAAAGTAGAGTTGACTGTGAC
>NW_006408578.1:10844276-10849468 GCF_000296735.1 Chrysochloris asiatica | reverse complement strand
CTGAATTATATGAACAAGAACATGGCATCCGAGTTGGAGAAACACTCATTAACAACCTATGATATACCGATGATACAACCTGATTTGCTAAAAGCAAGAAGGACTTAAAATACTTACTGATGAAAATCAAAGACCACAGCCTTTGGTATGGATGGCACCTTAATGTAAAGAAAATAAAAATTCTCACCACTAGACCAATAAATAACATCCATATAAATGGAGAAAAGATTGAAGTTATTATCAAAGACTTGATTTTGCTCAGATCAACCTTCAACAATCATTGAAGCAGCAGTCAAGAAATCAAATGTCATATTGTATTAAGCAAACCTGCTGCACAAGGCCTCTTTAAAGTATTCAAAAGTGCAATCCTGTAAAGATTAAACTACATATCAAAAACATTTAAAAATTCAATAAAGTTGAATTATTGAATGCACAGAATAAAGCTCCATATAGCTCTTATTTTATTTTTATGACAAATGCAATTGGAAAAATTGACCTTAATTATAAATGAGACTTCTGGGTTTCAACGCCAAGGACAAGGGTCTCAGGGACCATCCAAGTTCATTGACATAACATAGTTCATGAAGACAATATTCCATATAATAATTTGGTAAGTAGCATCTCAGGTCTTCAGCACTTATGAGCAGCCATCTGTAGCAAAGTAGAATGAAGAAAGTTGAAGACTCAAGAATGCAATTATTCCAAACAACTAATGACCAGTATGAATGAACCACAGTTTTTCTAATCTGAGTTCAGAAGAACTAGATGGTGCCTGTCTACCACAACCCATTGCTTGGACCAGAACACAATGGAAGGTCCCACCTAGAGTGGGTGGAAAATGTAGAGCAAAATTAAAATTCATAAAATAAAAAAAAAGATGTGTCTTCCTGTACTATTGCCCTAAAACAACCTGACAACGTTCTAGCTTGGATTGGAAGTCACTCCTGGAGACACCTGTTAGCCAAATAATAGACTGATCTTTAATAAGCAACATTTGGGAGGAATATGCTCCTTAGGACAATCACTTATAAGATACCAAAAGGTCAACATCTTCCCAGAAGTAAAAATGAGAACATTGGGAAGGGAAGAAGACAAATGAAAATGGGAAACACAGAGTGGGAATGGGAAGAGTTCCGACACACTGCAGGGGTCTGTACCAATGTCACAGAGCAATGTGTGTATGAATTATTCAATCAAAAATTAATTTGCTATGTAGATTTCACCTGAAGCACAATGGTGGTACTGCTGGTTGTGTGCCATGCAGGGAGTTCCAATTCATAACTGCCCTGTATAGGGCTTCCAAGGCTGTAGATCTTTATAGGAGCAGAAAGCCTCATCTTTCTCCTGCATAGGATCTAGTAGATTAGAAATGCTGACCTTGTGATTAGCAGCCCAACTCATAACCCACTAGGCTCACTACCAGATCTCCTTCAAAGCGCAATAAAATTAAAAAAAAAAAAAAAAAAGCCTCAAGTACCGGATAGACTATTAATTTTGATTGGGCTCCTCAATGATCTGGTCTTCAGATTCCATATCAGTAAAATGTGAATCATAGTTGTCTTACATTAATTTAGTAAGGGACATTTAATTTTACACAAGGCATTGGTTGTTCAGTGATAGAATCTGTGCCTTCATGTGGGAGATCCATGTTCCATTCCTGACCCATGTGCCGCCATGTCAGTGGAGGTATGAATTTTGCTCTGATGTTGAACAAGCAACATTTTATCCCATTGTGTATGAAGTCTCCATGGATTGGGGCAAACTTTAGGGCAGTAAACAACAACATGAAACAGTGTTTTGCAAGTAGAATATTAAACAGTCATTTGAATCAATGTTCAGGAGGGTCTTTAGAAAAGGAATGCAAAGGACAGATTCCTCTTGTTTACCACCCATAGCCCTTAATGTTGTCAGGCAATTGTGTAGATTCAATAGTGCAATTGAAACTATCAATAACCACTCACTGTGTATGGGTCAGGCCAGATGTTACCCATCAAAAAGAGTATTTAGCTTGACAGAATGAATTTGGCAGCCTGATGTTTGGAGAGCATTGCACATTTGTGTAGTATTGGGAATTTCATTCAATAGCATGCAATAGCAATCATACAACGGTGATGAAAGTCTGGTCAATAACTGTCTTTTAAAAAAAAAATTATTTTAGTTTATGATAAATAGTTTTGATGCTTTAAACAGTGCTCAAGGAAATTATGGCACACAGACTCATGTAAAACACTTGGCAATGACTTTTTTAAAGTCACCATTTTGCTCTAAATTTTGTGGTACCCCACCTTATTATATTTGCAACAAATCCACATATACCATCCTTTTAAAATTATCTATCTTGACTTTTGAAACACAATTCAAAGTATATGACTCTTTTTAAAGCAATGTCTTAATATTTTAAACTGATTCTTTGAAGCCTATGATTACAGAGAAATATGATGCTATGCATTGGTTTTAAGTGTATTATACTTTCTCAAAAGTAGAAAAAATTCAAGAGATTTGTTGAACATTTAATAAGAATACCAGAGCTATTCTAGTATGCCATGTATCATGAATTTTTCAGAATAAATCAAATTTAAAATAACATCTTTTTTTTTAACTAATATAAACCATTAACAAATACAATAAATATTTAACTGAATGTGACTTAATTTTTCACCTTCATATGCTGTTTATGTAAATATATTAAAACAGAAGGAGAGAAATCTCTTTTAGACTTCTGGAAATAAAATCACCATCACCTTTGTTGTTAATGGTGTTAGGTGCCCTTGAATCAGTAACAACTCATAGTGACCTTTTGCACAATAGAACAAAACACTGCATGGTCCTGTGCCAATCTTACAATCATTGCTATGGTTGAGCCCATTGTTACTTCGATTTGCCAATCCATCTCATTGGGAGTCTTCCTCTTTTTCACTGATGCTTCACTTTACTGAGCATGATGTCCTTCTCCAGGGACTGATCCCTCCAATAATATGTCTGAGATCTCAGAGACAAAGTCAGGTCATCCTAGCTTCTAAGAAGCATCCTGGCTGTACTTCTTTCATCACAGGGCCTACATGCCGGGTATTCTGGTTAGACTTTATGATCAATGAAACCAGGTCCAGCTTGCTCTGTCTGCTTCTGATTCTTAGACCTATCTTACTTTAGGTAGTTAGATAGATCTTCCTTTAGTGGCAAACATAACTTGACATCATATTTTTATCTTATTTTATGTGTCTGGCATTTATTCCTTCCTTCCTCCTCCTACATCCAAGTATCATCACTTTGTAGTAGTATACACTTCATAACTAAGTAGACTCTGATTCTGGGTCACTGCCTTTTGAGTTACCAGAGAGTTCTGTCGTTTGAACTGCAAGGTTGGTGGTTCAAGCTCACTAGCTTCTCCTTGGAAAACCTGTACAGGGTCACTATGGGTTGGGATTGACTCAATAGCACTCAACAACAACAACAACATATATATATATATATATAGGTTGGTTATATACCGTGGAGTCAGTTCTGACTCATAGTGACCCTGTACAGGGTTTCCAAAGCTGTAAATCTTTACAGGAGCAGAAAGCCTCATCTTTCTCCTGCAGAACAGCTGGTATGGAGAGAGAGAGAGAAACACAGTACCACAAAGTCGGTTTGAATCACAAGATTGGTGTTTCAAACTCATCAGCCACTCCTCAGAAACTCTACACAGGGTCACTATGAGTCAGAACCTACTTGAGGACACTCAACAATGTATATTTAATGGAGTTTCCAAAGCTCTAAGAAATAAGCATTTTTAGCTTTGACGTTAGACTTAAGGTCTGTAAGATAAGACAGAAACTGACAGCAGCTGAAGTTACTCTTATATAAGGGATTTTGATGAGAAGGCTACAAGAGAAGTCTCAGAGTTCAAGACTGCTTCCTACAGCTATCAGCAGACACTAAGTAAAAGCTTATGCGCAGGAAGAAGATGTTTTTCTAGGTGTTCTTTGTGGAGCTTCCTATCTCTGGCTTTCATCTATAATGAACTAGCATTTAAAAGAAGGTGGCATGTGAGACAAGATCAGAGCAAGAGTTCCTTATTTCTGATTCATAGAGAACTGCTGCTCCAACTAACGTTTGCCTTTTGTTGTGCTTTGTTTTGACACAATTGTCAAAACTTTTAACTCGTCTTTTTCGAGAGCTTGTCATTTCAGGAAAGAGAGGGGTGACTGCCAAAGGAATTTCACTGATGTTGTTGAGCACAGATCTGATTCAGAAGACTTAGTGTTGTTTGCAGATAAGAAAATTATGCTGAAATAAACAGCTTGACATTTCACTTCCTTTTTGCAATGCTATTCAGACACAAACCACATGAGCTAAGCCTGTTGATTTGGAAATATGAAACATGACAAATCATTGTGATTTTTTTTTAACTTGAAACCAAAGAAATTGGACACTTCCTGGAGAATTACACACTTGAGCTCTTCCAGGTAACCTCTGGGTCTTCAGAGACTATTTTATGGCTTTGAAAACTGTTAAACTAGAGCTCAGTAAGTGTTTATTGGATCTACTAGGCACAGAGTTCAAAGAAAACAGAACCAAACTGGATGTTTGTATAGCTGTGTGAAACAACTAAATCAAGCTAAGTAAGATTATGCCTAAGGAAAAACTGTTGGAGGGAAACGATTTGTAAGAGATAGAGTATCGGTGAAGATTGTAATGAGATAGAAGGGCAAGTGTCTTGAAAACAGTATAATGGGGACATATATAATAATTATCCTGTTGATGTTCAGGAGCCCTGGTGGTGCAATAGGTTAAGCATTAAACTGATAACTGCAAGGTCAGTGGTTCAAAGCCACCAGTTGTTCCATGTGAGAAAAGATTTCCAAACACAAAAATCCTATGGAGGGAGACTTCCGGTTTGGCGGTGGCAGAGCAGAGTCAGGTAGGACAGGCTCCATGGGGGAGGAGCTGAAAACCCAGAGATGCTCCTCTCATGGAAGAGCACCAGAGGTCTGGATCTAGCAAAGGGTCAGGGCGTCAGTTTCCCACAACTGCCGCCAAAAGAAAAATCACAATAAAAAGGAAAACATTGTAATTTAGAAATAGGTCAAGACACGGGACTCCCTCTGCGGCCATCACACCAGGGCGGAGGTCAGAGGGCGGGGCTATAGCCAGACTGTTATAGGGAAATGGCGCTAAAAGTGGCACAGTGACATTTGCGAAAGCAGGTG
>NW_006408578.1:10842561-10843976 GCF_000296735.1 Chrysochloris asiatica | reverse complement strand
AAGCAGGTTTGGGCTGACAGACAAACCATATAAACAATCTGTAAAACCCAAACATAAAAAGACACAACTATTTCAAGAATTATGTTGTGCACATGCAGATACCTAACTGACCTTCAGAGACAAAAAATAGTAAACAGTTTTGCTTCTATTAACTTCTCAACATCTATCTGCGCATCGCTACAGAGGATGGGTTTGAGTGAGCAGACACCCCCACCCACTACTGTAGGCTTCTATGGTGCACAGACACTGCCTGTGTAGCAAGGCAACTAGACAGTCAGCCACAGTTTTATTTTTGCTTCAAAGTGGTGGTTCTTGTTTCTGTTTTTGTATTTCTTCTGCTTTGGGGCCTTTTGATCACACATTTTTCCTGGAGGTGGGAACTTTTTCTCCCTACATTACCCAAGAAGAGACAGCAATCATGGCCATATAGCCAAGCTACAAGCACACCACATAATATTCCATCATTTAGACAAGAGCTAATAACAACTGCTAAGCATTACATGTGAAAAGAAAAGCCTATCTCCTCTTCCTATCCACCAGGAGACACCCAGAAAGTTTAATAACACAGCAACGATCATCCATTTAAGCATTAAAAAATCCATATAACTACTGGAAATGATGAACAAAAAACAACAAAAGATATCAAAACATGTCCCCAAACACAAAAGAGTAGCTGAGACAAATGAGCTGGAGACAGACAAATGTTTTCTAGAAGAGGAAGAGCAGGTTTTGGATTTCCCTGAGAAGGAATTCAGAAGAATGACATGGAAACAAATTTAAATGCTCCAAAAAGGAGTGGAGGAAAACAAGGAAGAAGTCAGGAAAGTACTACAAGAACAATCAAACGAGATCAATACAGCATTGGAGACAGTTCAAAACCTGCAAAAAGAGGTCCAGATGATTAATAATAAAATATCAGAAATGGAAAATACACTGAAAGGGGAAAAGGAGAAGAATGGAAGAGATGGGAGCCAGAACAAGTGAGCTGGAAGACAAATTTCTCAATACTGCTAAAACAGAAGAGCAAGCAGAAAGAAGGATAGAAAAAAAAATCTGAAGAAAGTCTAAGATTCATGCTGGATAACATGAAGAGGAACAACTTAAGAATTATTGGCATTCCAAAGCAGGAAGAATAAGAAATTTTAATACGACACTTTCCAAAAGGTACATAACAACCAGAAAGAAACTCAACAAAGTTACAGAGGAATAAACAACAGAATCAACCAACTTGACATCATACATGTGTACAGATCATTCAACCCAATAACAGCAAAATACACATTCTTCTCCAGTGCACATGGATCATTCTCCAGAATTGACCATGTGTTAGGTCACAAAGCAAGCCTCCATAAATTTACAAACATCAAAATATTACAAAGTATCTTTTCAGAACACAATGCTATAAAACTAGAAAT
>NW_006408578.1:10802524-10825393 GCF_000296735.1 Chrysochloris asiatica | reverse complement strand
CTCCAGCATCATTTCTATTACCAAGGCTAAAATTTCCAGCTACAGACCCTTCCTCTTTGTTTTCAACCTTTGCATTCCAGTCACCAGTAATTATCAATACATCTCGGTTGCATGATTGATCAGTTGCAGAGTGAAGAAGTTGAGTAGATAGAATTCTTCATTTTCATCATTACTGGCTTTAGTGGTTGGTGGTTAAGTTTGAACAATATTGGTATTAACTGGTCTTTCATGTAGATGTATGGATATTATCCTATCACAGACAGCAATGTACTTCAAGATAGATCTTGAAATGTTCTTTTTGATGATGAGCGCTCCACCATTCCTCTTGAATTTTCGTTTCCCAGCATAATAAACTATATGATTGTTAGATTCAAAATGGCCAATATTAGGCCACATCAGCTCACTAAAGCTAGGATATTGGTCTTTATGTGTTCCATTTCATTTTTTGACAACTTCTGATTTTCCTAGTTTCATACTTTGTACCTTTCATGCTCCAATTATTAATGGATGTTTGCAGTTCTTTCTCCTCATTTTGAGATTTGCCCCATGAGCAAATGAAGATTCTGAAAACTTGACTCCACATGTGACGTATAATTTGAGGCGGCAGCTCTTCCCCAGTCATATTTTGAATGCCCACAAACCTGAGGAGCTCATCTTCTGGCACTATCTCTGACAATATTCTGTGCTATTCAGAATATTTTCATCTTCTGGCACTGTATCAAACAATGTTCTTCTGCTATCCATAATGTTTTCAGGAGCTAACATTCAGAAGTAGCCTACCTCTCCTTCTTACTCTTTTGTTTTAGTCTGGACACTTCGCTGATACCTGTGCATTGTGGCTAACCCTGCTGGGTTTAAAATACCAGTGGCATTGCTTCCAGCACCATAGCAACATGCAAGCTACCATGGGGTGACAAACTGACAGACAAGCTAAAATAACATGCTTAAAATTGATTGATTATATTTTTTTAAATACAACATGATTATATAGTCTTAGTGTGGTGATTATTTATTTATTCTATCAAACATTACACAGAACATTTTCTATTTGTAAAATACAGTGTCCTAACTCTGGAGAATACAGAAATGGATAATTCTCTGCATTTGTGTTTCTTATATTTTAGAGTTGTGTTTCATATAGTTCACTCATTCAGGTTGTACTTGGTAAATAAACAGCTTGAAAGGGTTTAATAAAAAAAGTAAAAACTGAAAACAAAAGCACCCCGTGCTCTGATGTCAGAAAGTGGCCATCTCCACTTCATGACTATCTGATGAAAGAACAGGTTTAACTTATATAAATGGATTCATTGGCTCATTTAAACTCAGTCTCACTGTTTATTTTCTTGGATATGAAGATGTTCTGTAATTTCCTTCAGCTATTTGACACAGAAGTTTGAGAGAGCATGCTGAATGAAGTTCCACCGCCTGAGAGCACAGCATTTTCTACTTTGAGGGGATCTTAACACCAACAATCCTGGAAAAAAGGCTGTTACTCAGAATAATCTGGTGAACAAATCAAGGAGAGACTATGTGTTTTGTTTTTTCCTATGTGGGTAGTTCATATTCTTAACAAGAGTTAACTTGTACCTTGAAGTAGCAGTAAAGATTTAGACAAAGCACACACTGATAAGATAATACACCATGTCTAAATACAATTATTACTGTGATAAGAGGAGAAAGAGTGGGTAGTTCTCCAATATAATTGACTTTCAAATAACAATATCATCTCTTTCTCCCTAGTCCCTTTGTTATGAGTTGAAACCGACTTGACGACACTTCACAACAACAACATATTTCTTTAATTGTGTCTCAATACATTTGAAGCATTTTGTTTGTCAATATTAAAGTTACAATAAAAATTTTTGTTGTTATGAAGAGTATGGATTTTACTTAATTTTTTATTTATGATGTTGTTGTTGTTGTTGTTAAATGCCATCAAGTCAGTTGACTCATATAGGGTTTCCAAGGAACAGCTAGTGAGTTTGAACCACTGACCCTGTGGTTCAAACTGACTTTATGGTCAAGTGATTATTCTATAGTGCCATACCAGGATGCAAAGTACAAATACATTTCAGGTAAGGCCAAGTGGATATTTAATTTTTTAAAAAAGTGGTAGGATACCTTGTAAATAGATATTAAAATTAACTAAAAATTTTGAAAGAATAAAACCCATAGAATAAAATTTGAAAGTATTTATTTTATCTCACATAAGGATGATAAAGGAGTTCTGGTGTGCCATTGTAGGAGAAGCACTGGACCCCATGGTTGGTTTGAACCACAAGGTCGGTGGTTCAAACGCACCAGCCACTCCTCGGAAACCCTATACAGGGTCTCTATGAATCAGAACCAACTCGATGGCACTTAACAGCAATAACAATTAAGGGATCATAAAAGTAATTGGAGAACTCCAAATAAAATGTTAATACATTTATTTTAAATGCAATACGTATACAAAATAAATTGTAAATAAAGTCTCCAAGTGAAAAAAGTATTTTCATACACAAAACTGCATCACATATGCAAATTAACAAAGAAAAAATTAAATACAATCACCATGTGCACAGAGTACATACAATTTATGAACTATCACAAGCCAATAGCTAATAAACACAAAAGTCAGCAACTATAATACAAACTTTACAGATTATTTGGTCATTTGTTGTTGTTGTTACTGTTGTTAAGTGCTATCGCATTGGTTCCAATTCATAGCAACCCTGTATAGGGTTACCAAGTAGTGGTTTGTGGGTTTGAACCACTGACGTTGCAGCTCACACCAACTTTACAGTCCAGTGTATTAACCCACAGTGCCATTAGAAAACTATTTTTTTCTACTGATCAAACTTTGGCTGTTTATAAAGTATAGTAGTGCTCAGTGTTATATAAGTAAATGGAGGAACTCCTACTTTTCTGGAAGGAATTTGTATTAATAGCTTATTTGCACACTTGTGAAGTGTTGAATTGGCAAAAGTTGTGCAACGCATATATTTCAACAATGACAAAAAGAAGCATAAAAGCTGAGGCTACTGATGTACAAGCAAAACACTTGGTTCCTTGGTTTGGAGGCTTAGGGAGTTTTAGGGTCATGGTTTCATGGGCCATCCCAGTTAATTCGCCTAATAGCATGTTTAGTACTTCTGCTCTGTCTCCTAGTATGTTTCATAGTATGTGGAGTCTTTAAAGCTTGCAAACTGCCAGCCAAGGTACAACAACTGGTTTTATTTACTTGGAGTGACAGAGAAGGAAGGAGAGTCAAGAACAGGAAAAAAATATGCAATGTGTGGATAGCTGCCCCCATGAGCAACTGCAGCCTTTGCCACGAGACCAGAACAATGGATTGTGCTTGGCTACCATGTTGAAGAGCAAAGATGTCAGCTTGAGGACTAAGGTGCGCCTGACCCAAGCCATGGTATTTTCAATAACCTCATATGCATGTGAAAGCTGGGCAGTGAATAAGGAAGACTGTAGAAAAATTGATGCTTTTGAGTTAGGGTGTTGGAGGAGAATATTGAAAGTGCCGTGGGCTGCCAAAAGAACCAATAGATCCATTCTGGAAGAAATGCAGCCAGAGTGCTCCTTGGAGGCCAAGATGGCCAAACTTTGACTTATTGTCAAGAGGGAACCGTTGCTGGAGGAGGACATCATGTTTGATAAGATGGAGGGTCAGATCAAAAGAGGAAGACCCCCAACGAGATGGATTGGCCAAGTGGCAGCATGAATGCACTCAAGCTTGGCAACAGTAGTGAGGTTGGCTCAGGATCGGGCAGTGTTTCATTTTGCTGTGCATAGGGTCACTATGAGTTGGTACTGACTCAATGTCACCTAACAACAACAACAACAACACCATTAGTTAACATTTTGATCAAATACTTGACAGAAAAATCCTAATCAAATGAAGAAGAGATCAAATTCTCCTGGATTCCAGATTTTCTAGATTCATGGAGGGTTGATTAACCTCTGAAACTACTGCTCTGAGATTATCTTTAAACTTTAAACCAAAATTATCCCCTGCTGACATTGCAAAACCAAACCATCATCTAGTTTAACTAGGAAAACTGTCTCCTTTCAGCATTATGCTCTTTTAAGAATTATCTTTATGAAACCAAATTGACAGCAGCAATTTGAAAGATTAGGGGGGAAGTGACTCAATGTTAATGAGGAAGAAACAATTCAGAAAGGGAGGATGGAGGATGTGAATGATTGTAAAACTTAGAGAATAGAATCAATGTCTCCAAATTGTACATGGATTAATTGTTGAGTTGGTGTATGTTTTCTGTATAACTACATTCTCAACAACAGAATGTTTTTTTAAAAAATGTTATGTAAATAAACTTCTTAAGTATCTGCTTCATTTGATCTAGTAGTTGCAATTTTAGATTTTACGTCATGAAAATATATATAACCATTTCAGTATAACTTTATTGATAATAATAGAATAAGATTACAAGATATATTATTTATTAAGTAGGATTGTGGGGAAATTACTTGTGATAAAATGTCAAATAACAAAACAGTATACAGCAGCAGCTTTATATAACTAAAATAAAATGTTTAAAGTTTGTTGAATATATTTTTACAATGCATTTGAAAGCGACTTTAACCTTTTGTTTTTACTATTTGATATCTTATAATTTCTCTTTATAATATATTCTTTTAATGTTCAGTTATTAATAAAACAATGCTCTTAGAAAAGAGTGACCCACGAAAAATAGGTATTTCATCAAAGGGTTTAATGTTTCAAAGACTGGATTCATGGCATGATTTTCAAGCCTGCCTACTTTCAACATGTTTCTAAACACTCACAATTATTATTATCACTTTAATTGCATAGTTACAACAGAGTCTTAAACCCATTGAAGCTGATAAAGTAACTCTGTAGACATAATGCTGTAATGGTTGGAGTAGCTGGAGTTAATCTTATTAATCATCTATAGATAAAGGCAACCACATGAAATACTGTGCACAGGTTATGGTATCTGGGTGATACTTATGGGTGAGAGTTCCACACTCTGGCTTGTTTGGGCTTGTTTCATGTTTCCCAAATGAAAGGGAGAACATCTGTGTACACCCACCAAGTTTTCTGGAGTCTTTCCTCTGGTTGAATGATAGCAAAGAATCAGACAAATGATCTCTCTTTAGTCCCAGTATAGACACTGGAATCCACTTCTCACAGGGCAGTAAATTTGTTATAATTGTTATTGTCCTGAATTGTCCGATCGATCCTGGCTCATGGTGACTCATATCTGCAGAGTAGAATTCTGTTCCTTCGGATGGTCAAGAAATCCTGGTGTGTCACTGTAGACTAAGCACTGGGCAGCTAACTGCAATGTCAGTGGTTCCATCCCACCAGCTGCTCCTAGGA
Organism: Chrysochloris asiatica; assembly: GCF_000296735.1. Classification (NCBI taxonomy): domain Eukaryota; kingdom Metazoa; phylum Chordata; class Mammalia; order Afrosoricida; family Chrysochloridae; genus Chrysochloris; species Chrysochloris asiatica. The sequence continues at coordinate 10,820,034 of NW_006408578.1, read as the reverse complement.
AACGCTACACAGTGTCGCTATGAGTCATAACTGACTCAATGACACTTAAGAACAACAACAAGGTTGTCCAAGGCTGTGAGCTTTCTGAAGCAGTTTGATTGGAAACTAACCTTTCATCTAGTAGTAGAGCACTTGTCTTATTTATCTAATACTATTGTATCAGAAATACCACACTTGGATGACTTTAAGAAACAGAAATGTATTTTCTCAGTTTGTTGTTGTTGTTAGATGCCATCAATTCGGTACAGACTCTTAGTGACCTTATGCACAACAGAACAAACACTGCCCAGTCCTGTGCCAACCTAACAATTGCTGCTACAATTGTGAGTCCATTGTTGCTGCCACTTGACAATCTATCCAGCCATTTCCGCTGACACTCCACTTTACCAATCATGGTATCCTTTTCCAGGGAATGGTCCCTCTTGATAATGTGTCCAAAGTACGAGAGACGAAGTCTGGTCATCCTGGCTTCTAACGAGCATTCTGGTTTTACTGCCTCCAACACAGATTCATTTGTTCTGATGGGCCATGGCACTTTTAATATTCTTCTCCAACACCATAACTCAAGTGCATTAATTCTTTTACTCTCTTCTTTATTCATTGTCCAACTTTCACATGCATATGAGGTTACTGAAAATACTTGGGTCAGGAGCACCTTAGTCCTCAACATCTTTGCTCTTGAATACTTTAAAGAGGTCTTGTGCAGCAGATTTGCCTAATGCAATATGTTTGTTGTTGTTGTTGAGTGCCATTGAGTCGATTCCAACCCATAGCAACCCTGTATAGGGTTTCCAAGGAGCAGCTGGTGAACTTGAACCGCCGATCCTGCAGTTCAAACGGCTTTGCAGTCTGGTGCATTAACCCACAGCACCACACCAGGACTCCAATGCAATATGTTTAAGAGGCTAGAAATCTGAATTCAGGGTGCTGGATTAGGGGAAGACATTCTATTTCTGTTAGCGTAGTGTTTACGAATCAGGTTGCTAACCTCAAGGTCAGTAGTTCGAAACTACCAGCCATTCCACGGGAGGAAGATGAGGCTGTCTGCTCATGTAATTATTTACAGTCTCGGAAACCCTGTGCAGGGTCACTATGAGTTGGAATTGACTCCACAGTACTTAAAAAACAACAATTCTATTTCTGTTGGCTCTAGAGGAAGGTTCTGGTGTCTTCAGCATCTGTTTCCAGGTTCCTTGCAGAGTGCCATGGGTCTTGGCATCACCTTCCTCTATTTCTGCTTCCCACTTATTGCTTGCTTGTTCAATTTCTTTTAGATCTCAAAAAACTTTACCTTAAAACACCCTCTACACTTACCCTGGAGTCCTGATGTGGCACCATAGGATAAGCATTCAACGTCTACATCAAACTGAACTACAAGGTTAGCGGTTCAAACTCAGCCGCTCCTCAGAAACCCTATACTCGGTCATTATGAGTTAGTTGGAAGCAACTGCAAGGGATTTAACAACAGTACTCACCCTGCCTCATTAGTATAATAAAGAGAACCCATTTCCAAATATGAGTATTTTCTTGTTTTTGTTATTGTTAAGTGCCCATGATTCCAACTCATATCCACCCTATACTGGGTTTTCTAGATGAGGCTTGTGGGTTTGAACCACTAACCTCGTGGTTAGCAGTCCTTTACTTATGCTGCAGTGTCACACCAAAACATAAGCACAAACCAAAAGAGATACACGCCATCAAGTTGATTCCAACCATAGCGTGGTTAGAAAGTACAATATGCATATTGGGGAGTGACAATTCAATCTATAGCAGTGCTTATCCTTCTGTGCCATCTAGGGTACCAAGGAAGATCAATTTAAAAGAAGAGAAAAAGGAAGAAAGTAAAATAAAGCACAGCTTTCATTGCCATCTTTATCACCTCCATCCTTCTACAACAATAGAACTGTTTCTCTGGCATTTGACCTCTGTCTTTATTTGGTTTCAGAGTGATCTCGGACAGCCTTAAGGCAAGCAGAGATGAGACAGAAGGAGAATATCTTTTCACTCTAAAAGTGTAACAAAGGCTAGTTTCAAAATTCAAAGGATGGATTTTTATTCTTCAGGTAAGAATCGGGAGAACAGAATTCTTGAGTTTTCATTTTTATGTGGCATAGTTATTTATTTTCCTGTGACTTTTATTACTTTATCTGAGAAGAAGAGCTAAAATATTTGTCATCTATCAACTGTTGGAGGCTGCCTTTAAAAAAAAACTTATACCTACACAAGTGTTGTTTGCTTTGGACAAACAACCAAAATTTCATTGGTCTTCTTTGGCTTTTCCAGTTTATTCTTTTATAGTTCTTATTATTAGACCTATAGATTGCAAAATATTAGCCTTATAAAAAGGGCTGCTTTTTTTTTTTAAACATACGGTACAAATGGTTAACAAGCTTGGAGTTTGGAGGCTTGAGTTAATTCAGAAACACCCAAGAAGAAAAGCCTTCCATCTACTTCCAAAAACCAGTGACTGAAAATCCTATGAGACAGGTCTATTCTGACAAACATATATGGAGTTGCCATGATTTGGAGTTGAATCTACAGTAGCAGGTAAATGTATGACAATAGAGAGAAGAGGAAGATGTTAAATCTACAAAATGTGTGCTACTAATTGTTCTTTTCACTAACATCACTTTCTATGATTCATTCTCCCTTGCACTTACTCGGTCTCTCTTTCCTTGTCCTTTCTCCTTCATCCCCAATCTCTGCTTCCCTCCCTTACCTAGCTACACTATAAATACATGGCCCAGTTTTTATTATTATTGTTGTTGTTTTTCATGCTATCCCAAAAGTTCTGTGAAAATTCCAGTGAGAAGTAGGCCACTCATAAAATTATTCTAAAACTAATGCCTTAGTTTTAGAGAGATTTGGCACCCCATTTTTAATCACTGTAACCTTGATTCCAATACCCCACAGTAATAACCACACCTTAAGTTTTGTCATCATGTAGAATTCCATCTCACTCCGAAATTCCCATCTCTGAACATAAACTTTTATCTCTAATTCTTCCACCTCCTCACATGCATGAAAATATTTCGTCATGTCTCTCAACAATGTATATTACTTCATCAATTTATAGATCTTCTTCAAAACCTATCTGTCCTGGGTATTATGATAAATTATTTTGATGCTCTCTCTATTCCCTAAATCACTTACTCTTTCTCAAGGAAGTGAGAATGAGCAAGCAAATGGCCAGCAGTTGAGATTTTTGGACGAAGTTATTAATACTGAGAAAATAAGTGATAGCTTGATGTGAAGAGGCTTCAGATGGATGGGCTTGGGTTAGAAGATGAGGGGCAATCAAGAAGTTCCAGACTTTATTTTGGGGGAGGCATTGGCTGGTGATAGTTTTAATATTACACCATAATATTACACCAGAAAACTCATTTCCCAGATGTTGCTTTTCCCACTATATGGAAAAAGAATTTTGCAGGTGTGATTATGTTACGTATTTGAGAATAAGAGTTATCTGGCTGAACTCTAACAATACTTATAAACATCCTTACAAAAAGAACAAAGAGGGAAATTGATTTTGTATTGAAGAGGAGAAAATCTGCGACCATGGAGGCAAAGATGGGAGTGATGTGACCATCAACCAAGGAACTCTGGCAGCCACTCACCAGCTTCTAGACACCAGATCAAGGCAAGGACACATTCTTCTCTAGTGCCTCATGCTTGACCAGGGCCTGCGGACATGAATAGGCAAGACATTTTCTCTTCAATTTATTTGCTTTGTAAACTCTTATAAGATTGTTGTCATTACATGCTGTTGAATCAGTACCAACTCACCCTGTATAGGATTTCCAAAGAGTGGCTGGTGGTTTGACCAAACTTTTAGTTCGAACTGACATTTTGGTTCAGTGCTTATCATACAGTGCCACAGTAGGGCTCAATCTAGTAGATTATAGGCATGTTATTTATTTTAATATATGATATATTGAAACTACTAACAATTTGTCAAATGGTTTCAAGTAAAATCCTCAAGCTGAGATGTAATCTTGTCAAACATTTGAAATGCAAAGCTTTGATCAAATTATTTTGTGTTTTGATCTTTCTTTTTCACTATGAATTTTTGCCATTTCTTTGTTGTATAGACTCTCCCTACCTATCATTTGCCTATGCTTCCTTTGAATTTAATTTGTTTATGGCTTATATTTTTTCATTTATCACATTTTCAAAATTTATTTTAGTGTAAGATACAATTTGAGGATTTAAGTTTCTTCCATTTGTCTAAAGATATTACCAATGGTCTCAGTTGCACTTATCAATAACGCTTCTTTTTTAATCCTCATTTATTTTGTAATAAAAAATATGCAGTATTTTATACAGATTGTTGTTGTTGTTGTTGTTGTTGTTGTTGTTGTTGTCAGGTGCCATCGAGTTGGAACCGACTCATAGCGACCCCATGCACAGCAGAACGAAACAATGTCCGATCCTGGGCCAACCTCACTACCACCGCCACACTTGACGCCATCAATGATGTCACCTGGCTGATCCATCTCATTGGGGGTCTTCCTCTTTTTCTCTGAACCTCCACCTTAACCAGCATGACATCCTTCTCCAGCAACTGTTCTCTCTGGACAATGTGTCCAAAGTATGAGAGACGAAGCCTAGCCATTTTGGCCTCCAAGGAACACTCTGGTTGCACTTCTTCCAAAACAGATCTATTGGTTCTTTTGGCAGTCCATGGCACTTTCAGTATTCTCCTCCAACACCACAACTCAAAGGCATCAATTCTTCTACGATCTTCCTTATTCACTGTCCAGCTTTCGCATCCATATGAGGTTACTGAAAATACCACAAAGCGGCGGGGTGAGAGGTGTCTGAAGACCAGGTCAATGGGGAGATGCTGCCTAGCGGGAAGAGACTGCAAGGACCGGCCAGGTTGTCCTACTTATCCCGGATGCAAGAGCGCCTTCCTAGCCTAACCTTTGGATCTTGGCTTTGAGGCGGGGTCAACTGACCAACTTATACAGATTAGGTTTATTAATTGGTCTTTTTTATTAGTATTTCTTGATTCATACTCTTAATTTTTTGAGTTTTTGAAAAATTTCAGTATCTATTAAAATAAACCTTCCCACTGTATCCTTTGATCTCCAAATTTTGGGTCTTCTCTCCTATTTATAAGGTGCAGAGGGCACAGTTAAAAAAGCACTGGACTATAAACCACAAGGTGAGTAGTTTGAAGTCATCAGCTACTCCAAAGAAGAAAGATGAAGCTTTCTACGGTGCAAAAATGTATAGCCTCAAAACCCCTATTCAGGGTCATTATGAGTTGGAACCAACTCATTGGCCTTAAACAACAACAAATTCTGTTCATAAAGAGTATTGGTGGCACAGTGGGTTAAGTGCTGTTGCTAACCACAAAGCAGAGGTTCAAACTCACTAGTTGCTCTGCAAGAGAAAGATGAGGCTGTCTGCACCCAGAAAGATTTACAGTCTTGAAAACCCATACAAACAGTTCTACTCTATGACACTGTATTTTGGATTTAATTTCCTGTTTATATTTCCAGATCAAAATATATATTGGTTCTCAAAAATATTTTTTTTAAGTTTACTTCAAATGATTTTAGAAATAAGTAAATTTCTGAAGAATTGACATATTCTATTGACAATATTTTCTTTATCCATCCAGAAGCATGCAGTGTCTCTCAACTTATTCAAATGTACTATCTTCTGTATCTATTTCTGAGTCCTGGTGTGGTGCTGAAGGATATTGCACTAGACCATAAGGTCAGTTTGAACCACACAGTGTCCTTGATGTCCTTCTCCAGGGACTGGTCCCTTCTGACAACATGTCCAAAGCATAAGAAAGGAAGTCTCGCCATCCTTGCCTCAAAGGAGCATTCTGTCTGTGCTGCTTCCAAAATAGACCTGCTTGTTCTTCTGGCAGTCCATGGTACTTTTAATATTCTTCTCCAACACAATAACTTAAATGTATCAATTCTTCTACAGTATTCATTATTCATTGTAATATTTCCACATGCACATGAGCCTTTTGAAAATGCCATGGCTTTGGTCAGGTGCACCTTACATGCATCTTTGCTCTTGAACACTTCAAAGAGATCTTGTGCAACAGATTTGCCACACTCAATATGTCATTTGATTTCTTCACTGCTGCTTCCATGAATAGTGATGGTTGATACAAGCAAATGAAGTCTTTGACAACTTCAATCTTTTCTACATTTATCATGATGTTATTTATTGGTCCAATTGTAAGGATATTTGTTTTCTTTACATTGAGGTATAATCCATAATGAAAGCAGTGTTTTTTGGTCTTTCTTAGTAAGTATTTTAAATCCTCTTCGCTTTCAGCAAGCAAGGTTGTACATATCACAGGTTGTTAATGAATCTACTTCCAAACCCGATGCCAGGTTCTTCTTCAGATAACCCAGGGTGTCAGATTATTTGCTCAACATACAGACTGAATAAATTTGGTGAGAGAATACAATGCTGGCACATACTTTTCCTGTTTCTAAACCATTCAGTATCCTTTTGTTCTGTTCTAACAACACCTCTTGATCTAAGTATATGTTCCTCAGAAGCACAACCAAATGTTCTTGAATATTCATTATTTACAATGTTACTCACATCTTGTCATGATCCACACAGTCAGAAGTCTTTAAATAGTCAACTGTTGTTGTTAAATGCCATCAAGTCAGTTCCAACTCATAGCAACCCTGTGTATAGGGTTTCCAAGGGACTGCAGATGGGTTTGAACCACTTGCCTTAAAGTTCAAACCAACCTTGCAGTCCATTGCATTATCCTACAGAACCACACCAGGATTCCAGAATAGTCAATAAAGCATAAGTAAACACCTTTCTAGCACTCTCTGCTTTCAGCCATGATCCATCTAGCATCAGTAATTATATCCCTAGTTCCAAGTCCTCTTCGGAATTCAGTTTGAGTTTCTGGCAGTTCTTGTTGATGTACTGTTGTAGTCGGATTTTAATTATCTTTAGCAAAATTTACTTGCATGTGATATTAATGATATAGTTGGATTATCTCCACATTCTGTTGGGTCACTTCTCTTTGTAATGACCACAAATATGGATCTCTTCTAATTGGTTTGCCAAGTAGCTGTCTTCACTATTTCTTGACATAGATGAATGAGCACCTCCAGTGCTGCATCAGGTCACTGAAAGATTTCAATTGGTTTTCTGTCAATCTTAGACATGAAGAACAGGGAAAAAATGGAAATAAAAGACTGAATGATTGTCCACATTCAAGTTTGTAGTCACTCAAGTGTATATATCATAGTTGGGGGAATTGGAAAAGGGTGGCTTCATTTTATTTTCCAGATTCTAGAGTAAGAGTGGTTTTGCTCTTATTAGTTGGTGCCCTGATGACAGCTATCTTCACGTAGGTTCTTTAGAGAAGCAAAACAAATGAAATTTCTGATTTGCATAGCTGTAGGACTGATTAACAAAGATTTGCAGGTCAGATGGCAGGCAGGCCAGTCTGGCAGGTAAGAAGGCAGGCTACTGACAACTCTTAGGATTTACATATAATAGAGATGGCTACTGGCTCAAGTCCAAAGAACAGGAGATCAGAGGATGAGCCAGATGCAAGATACAGAGCCAGCAAACTTTTCCTGAGTGTCCAATATATTGAAAGCAGGCCACACCCTTGAGGAACTTCCTTTCAATTGATTGGCTGTTCACATAGTGCTGATTACATTACATTATATCTCATCCTGGGGGATAGCTGCATTTCAACTGCCAAACCACTAAGAATCCTGGCCTAGTCAAGTTGATACAAAGCTGTAACCATAAAAAACATAAAATGTAATTATAACTACGAACATGAAATGGTCACTGCTTTGGAAAGGCAACAAAAGGCAGCATTTCAGGCAAAGAATTAATCAGTAGAGTACACATGTTGTTAGGTGCCATCAAGTTAGTTCCAAATCATAGCGACCCTGTATAGGGTTTCTGAGGAGAATCTGCTGGGTTTGAACTGCCAACCTTGTAGTTCAAAGTCCAGTGCTGATCCTACAGCACCACACCATGTGTCCAGAGTATACATGGTGGTAGTTCTGTGCTGTGGACTCAGTTCCGACTCATATTGACCCTGTACAAGGTTTCCTAGGCTGTAAATCTTTACAGGAGCAGAAAGCTTCATCTTTCTCTCACGGAACAGCTGGTAGTTTCAAACTGCTGACCTTGTGGTTGACAGCCTGATTCGTAACCACTACGCTCCCAGAGCTCCTTAGAGTATACATAGTACATTGAATTTTTGAATGTTTTGAAAGTTAAATGGGAATAAAACAAAAAAAGATTTCACAGTGATAATTACAAAAGTTCTCAAAATTAACAATGCCTAAAAGACCACATTCCTTTGCTAGGAGAGGAAGTACGAACATAGGCATTTGCACTAGTCTAACCCAAGTGACCACTACGCTACCAGTGTTCCTTGGAGCAGCTGGCAGTTTCGAACTGCTGACCTTGCGGTTCGCAGCTTCAGCAAGGTCAGCAGTTCGAAGCTACCAGCTGCTCCACGGGAGAAAGATGAGGCGTTCTGCTCCCGTAAAGATTAACAGCCTCAGAAACCCTGTGCAGGGTCGCTATGAGCTGGAACCGAACCGACTCCACGGCACATCACAACAACAACAACAACCCAAGTGAATATCTACATAATACAAGGTGAACAGTTTTCTTATATTCTAAGAGTAAGAGAGCTAAGACTAGGTTAAAGTTGGCACAGCCACATACTATGTAGACCATTAACCGCCATCGCTTAGCTAATGACACCCTTGTGATCTGAGGCCGCTGCCCAAGCTGTGCTCAGGAGTGTAATGCTTATAGTTTCTTTCAGCCTAATTATCAAGGTGCCTGGCCCATGCAGTGAAGTAATATAATGCATAATAAAGCTCCCCAAGAGTCCCAATCCAAGTATAGTGCAACAAGTCACATGAACTAATGAAACACTGGAATACTTCCTGAGAAAAGCCCTGAAAATCCCTTATCCAAGGTAATGGGAAGTTATGCACTGTGAGGCATACTCTTCAAAGGAGTGAATCTCAAGTAGGTAGGAACACAGACTGTCAATGAGAGACACAAGGACTGAAATGTTTACACTGTATGAATCTAAGAGGAAGTGAAAAATAAGAGTTTTCAATGTTTGGTTTATGGGGCCAGTTAGAAATATTTACTTACTCAGACCCATAGAACATTGTTTAACCAACAGAAATCAGAGGGTGAATGAATTTCTCTAATTTATAAATAGAAAGCAATCCAGGCTTGAGATTAAAAAAGCAACAGAGGATATTGTGTTTATCAGAACATTCAGTAGACATTCAATATGAGGTTTTGTTTCTACTCTGACCAAGAGACTAGATGGGAGGGAGCTTTCTTACTCTTTGGTGCTAAGGTAAGACTAATTCGAACTCCTTATTTCAAGGCCTGTGTGTAAGATTTCTTATGAAGGTCACATGGTTCTCTCTGCTATTTATCTTTCTCTGTAACTGTAGACTAGATGTTGTAGCAAATCTAAACAAAGCCCCACTTTTTCCAAAATGCACACCAAAGGCTCTCTCTCTCTCTGTATCCAATGCTCATGAACATATACATGTACATACATACCTGTGTGCACCCACATTCGTGATTCATAGCAGTCATGACTAAACAACTAGAAGCACTGGCAAGGGATCACACAGAACAGAACTCTAAAGAAAATTATTATAAAAGGCAAGTTAGACCTCAGTGTTACTCTGAGGCATTTATCACCCATCCTGATTCTGAGCGTTCCTAATTTGGTAGGAAAATCAGTACTCAGGTTCCATAAATGTATGGCTCTTCCTCTCCCTTCTTGTGTCTATAACTCTAGATTGTATTTACCTGATAATTGGTCCTGTCTTACTCTTACAACCCAGACCTATAGCTAAACCATCAGGTGCTGAGTCGATGAAAGGTATTCCCATTGTGGATCCACAACACAAACTTTGTTTGCATCAATGTCTACCTTGTTGTATTCATTGTTCTTGAGTGCCATGGAGTCGGGTCAGACTCACAGTGACCCTGTATAGGGTTTCTGAGTCTGTAAAGCTTTGCAGAAAGCCTCATTTTTCTCTTGAAGCATAGCTGGTAGACTCAAACTACTGATTTTGTGATTCATAGTCCACTGCTTATCCTACAGAGCCACTGCATTCCCAATGCTTATCTGTTGTTGTTAAATATTGCTTCAGTTCTGACTCATAGCAACCTTGGATAGAGTTTCCAAGGAGTGGCTGGTTGGTTTGAACTGCCAAGTTTGTGGTTAGCAGTTCAATGCTTATCCTTCAGCTTATCCTATACCAAGATTACAATGTCTTCCTTGTTGTTAAGTGCCATTGAGTCAATTCTGACTCATAGCAATCCTAGGAGCCACTAGTGAGTTTGAACTGCCAAACTTGTGATTCAAACAGACTTCACGGTCCAGTGCATTATCCTGCAACATCATATGAGGACTCCAATATCTGTCTAGTGGCCACTATATAACAGTCAATATTCTAAACACTAAGCAAATTTACAGCCTCGGAAACCCTGTGCAGGGTCACTCTATTAAGGAGATAAGGTAGCGTAGGGGTCATGAATCTGGCTATGAACCACAAGGTCAGCAGTTCGAAACTACCAGCTGTTCCATGGGAGAAAGATGAGACTTTCTGCTCCCGTAAAGATTTACAGCCTTGGAAACCCTGTACAGGGACACTATGAGTCAGAATCGACTTCACGGCACGTAACAACAACAACAAGCAAATTTAAAATTTAAGAAATAATTCATTCTCCTAATGATCCTAAATTTTGTTGGGAAGGGATAAGTGAAAACAGATCAAATAATTATTACAAGGTGTGGGAGATTTTGGAAAAGAAATTCTGAGTTTACCTAGTAATTTGTAGAAGGTCTTGAACATAAAGCACATCTAAAGTGAGAACTCAGATGAGTGGAGGTTTCCAAGGACCCAGAAGGAAGAAGGATTTTCGTATACAGGAAACAGCAACCCACCCACTGCCATCAATCCAGTCTGACTCACAGTGACCCTGGATAAGATTTCAAGACTATAAATCTTTACAGGAACTGAACGTCTCTTCTTTCTCCTGTGGAGTGAGTTGCTGGTGGGTTTGAACTTTGGATCTTGCGGTTAGCAGTCCAGTGCTTTTATTGTACAGCACCACCTGGGCTCCTTGTCGTTGTTGTTAAGTGCCATTGAGTCAGTTCCGATTCATAGCAACCCGGTATACAGTTTCCAAGAGCAGCTGGTGAGCTTGAACCAACAACCTTACAGTTCAAACAGCTTTGCAGTCTGGCGCATTAACCCACAGCGCCACACCAGGAGTCCTCCGGGAAGAGCAAAGACAATGTAGAGAACAAATTCAAAGGCTGCAAGGACAGAAAGATAGTAAGGGACAGGAATTGGTGCGAATATGTGACTGCTAGAAGACAAAGGACAAGAAGATAGATATTTCTGGAAGACATCCAGATTATAGGAAAATATTGAGTCTAAATGTTACAAGATCAGATATACTTCTTAACATATGGAAAACAACTGGAGGTCGAATTGGAAAGAGGGGATGAGACTAGAGTTCAGGTAGAGAAGCCTATGAGATGTTTACTATAGAAATTTATGTCAGAACTGTGGCACTGTAGGATCAGCCCTGGGCTGTGAATCACAGTTCGGCAGTTCAAACCCACCAGCTATTCCTCAGGAACCCTATATAGGATCACTTTGAGTCAGAACCAACTCAATGGCACTTAACAACAACCACACGTCAGAAGTAGAAAGAACCTAAACTAAGACAGAGGGAATAGGTCGGAACTGCTACGTATATAAGATATTTCAGGAGACCAAATTAAAAACATAAGAAAAGAAAGTGTGAGTAGTCATGAAAATACAAGGAAAGGAAAGAGGAACATTCTTTGGTTGCTAATTAAATAACAGGATTCAAAATTGCCCTGGTCACCAACATAGTAAATTTAGGATAAGAATTAGATTTGAGGTGTTAGGAGGGAAATAGTAATTATGGCTTTGTAAACTTGAATGTGAGGTGTCTATGCAGAAGATCAGAAGACAGCTGAAATGGGTCCTTCCTAAGATTCAGCGGGTTTGATGATTTTATCCTAAGTTAAATAATTAATCATGGGCTCTTTCCTGCTCTACTTTACCCTAAAACTAGGGCTGGGGGCATTTTTGCTGAGTCACATGGATATGATTTCTAGCTTGGTGCCATCTGTTGTTGTTGTTAAGTGCTGTTGAGTTGGTTCCGACACATAACGACCCTGTGTCAAGTTTCTGAGGAGCAGCTGATGAGCTTGAACCACTGACCTTGCAATTCAAAGGGCTTTTCAATCTGGTGCCTTAACTCACAGCACCACACCAGGACTCCCCATCTGTTTCCATCTGTCTGTAGGTGTGATGAATTTACACTGCATATTCGCATTCATTTTATAAAGCCATCATGCCCCATTCCCCACCCCCAGATGGTTTCCTACCAGGGAGCTCAGAGATCAGTAATATGGCAGGGAAGATTGGCTGGCCCCTGATAGAACTGACACCATGACTTTGGCTTCTAATCAGCTGACCCTGGAGACCACTGATAGCTGCCACGTAACAAAAGGGTAAGAGTGAGATTCATTCAAAAGAAGAAACAGAGACCCATGTTTTGTTCTTCAAACTATTTTTAAGAAAAAGGCATGCCGCTTCTTGGAGTTTGTCTACTGAAGCTGAAAAACAAAGATGATTTTGAAGAAGACTAAACCAACTCATATCACTTCAATCAGAAGACTGGCAATATAAACATTAGTGTTCTATGTTTAGGTGTGTGTGTGGTTTTTTCCTCTAATGATACTCCCAATGCCCAAGAAAACTAAGCACGAGTCCTTGTAACAGACCAAATGTTTCTGAATTTTATCAGTGGACTCTGAATGGTGCTGGAGCTGCATTTGGATACACTATAGAATTCATGCCTTCCATGCAGGAAACCCCTAGTCCTGGTGTGGCGCTGTGGGTTAATGTGCTGGACTGCAAAGTCACTTTGAACCGCAAAGTCAGCAGTTCAAGCTCACCAATTACTTCTCAGAAACCCTATGCAAGGTTGCTATGGGTTGGAACCTACTCAATGGCACTTAACAACAACGACACAGGAAACCCAGGTTTGCTTCCTGGCCAATGCACCTCATCCCCAGTCATCATCCTTCAGTTAGTGGAGTACTGAGTGTTGCAGCAAAGCAAAACAAGCTTCAGCAAAGCTTGTAGACTAAGACAGAGGAGAAAGAAGGGCCTGAAATGCATGCAATAAAAAGCCTATGTCTTAAAACACTCCAATACACACCCGGCCATGGGCATGGTGCACAACTGGGCAGCCTTTATTTCCTGTGTACACTGGGTGCCTTGAATCAGGGGCCAATTCTACAGCAGCTATCATTATTCTTATGTTTTTCTACCTTAAAAATAAAATGTAATTAAGGAAAATAACGTGTTCCATTTTTAAAGACCCAATTCAAATAAATCTCTTGTTATGAGCCTTTCAATCGATGAGAATTTGCTTAATTCCCAAACCCTAAGAGTTTACATTTGAAATTTCACTAACATCCATTTCTTTCATTCTGTCTCCTCTTTCGGAGGGCATGTTACTTGAAACCAGAAAGTAGGTTTTCTTTATCCTTACATATTTTGCAGTAGTCAGTTCATTGCCATACACGTAAGAAATGATAATATTTGCTGAGTTAAAGTACATCAAATTTCCCTGTGAAATAGAGTTAAGAGGCATAGAGAAATGTTTCATTTTGTTTTAGTTACCTCACCTGCAAAGTGGAGACCATTCAAATTTATACAAGGAAACAAAAATTGACTCTATGGGAGAGGGCTTTGTAAAATACAGAGAAAAGCACAGATATAGGAAGCTGTTATTTAATAGCATAGCTCTGTCTATTAATATCATCAGTTAGACAATAAAATACAAAAGAAACTTCACTCAATTCTTAGTTTCTAATTAACTTGTTCTTACAATTTTTGAACCTCAAATTCTGTCTACAATATACTTTTAAGAATCACAAAACACTTACTTGTCAGAAAAATAAATTAAGCCAAAACACTATATGGTCTATTATTTAGGGTTTGTGATCTAATAAGCATTGGATTGCCAACCACAAGGTTGGCAGTTCAAATACCAGTCACTCCTCAGTAACACTTGATAGGATGGCTGTAAGTCAGTAGGAGTCTTGCTGTGGAAGTATGGGTTAATGCACGAGACTGCAAGGTTGATTTGAACCTCAAGGTTGGCAGTTCAAGTTCATCAGTCACTTCTCAGAAACCCTATATTGTTATTACGTGCTGTGGAGTCGGTTTCTACGCATAGCAACCCTATACTGGGTTTCCAAGGCTGTAAATCTTTATGGGAACAGAAAGCCTCATCTTTCTCCAGCAGAACAGCTGGTAGTTTCAAACTGCTAACCCTGAGGTTCGCAGCCCTATTCGTAACCACTATGCTACCAGAGCTCCTTCAGAAACCCTATACAGGGGTCACTATTGTTGTTGTTAAATACTCAACAGCATTTAACAACAACAGTCATAAGCCTGAAGTGACCTGACTATAGTAAAGAATAACAATGTTATTTATTCTAGTAATCTAACAATATAACTAGAAAAACATGGGTAAAAATATACTTTATTCTTTTAAAACTAAACAAAATGTATTTATTTTCTTCATTAAGAAACAGTTATGTGTTCCTTAAATGTTTGGCAAAAATTTCTTTAAAAAGCATCTAAATTTAAAGCATTTTTGAAAGTGTAGTTCATTGACAAGTTCTTTTATTTTCCATGGACAACATTTTCCAGTTCTTGAGTAAGATCTTATAACTTATATTTTCGTAAATCAGTGTCTACTTCAATCACTTTTTAAAATGTATATGCATCAAATAAGCAAAGAGTAACATCATCTTTTATTTTCTCTTAAATCTGTGATTGTTTCTTTTCAGTAACTTCTAATTTTGTATTTTCTTTGTTTATATAGTTTCATGATTTTGTTAACTAGTGTTATTAGTTGTGTTGTTGCCAAATATCAGCTGTGAAATTATTTTTCTACTATTTTTTCTATTCACCTGTTACTTGTTTTTAACTAACAAAGTTTTGCCTTTTCTCTGCTCAATCCATCCTGGTATTTTCCAATAAGTATAATAGAGGACTAAGTTGCACCTGACCCGAGCCATAGTATTTTCAATAACCTTATATGAATGTGAAAGTTGGACAGTAAATAAGGAAGACCGTAGAAGAATTGATTCTTTTGAGTTATGGTGTTGTAGGAGAATACTGAAAGTGCCATGGACTGCCCATAGAACCAACAGATCTGTGTTGGAAGAAATGTAGCCAGAATGCTTCTTGGAGGCCAAGATGGCCAAACTTCATCTCTCATACTTTGGACATATAGTCAGGAGGGACCAGTTGCTGGAGAAGGATATCATGTTTGGTAAGGTGGAGGATCAAAGAAGAAGAGGAAGACCCCAAGCAAAGTGGATTGGCCAAGTGGTAGCAGCAATGGACTCAAGAATGGCAACAACTATGAGGTTGGCCCAGGATCGGGCAGTGTTTCGTTCTGCTGTGCATAAGGTCACTATGACTCGGTACTGACTCTATGGCACCTAACAACAATAATTGTATTGTTCTTTCTCTAAATTTCTAAGCTAATATTTAATTTATTATTTTTATTTATTTGCAAATATAAACTATGAATTTTTTTTTCTGAAAAAAGAAACCTAAATTTGATAACTGCTTTTATCAATAATCATTTTAATTATTATTCAGATGGTTGGAAATGTTACTCTATAATTTTTTCTTTAGTTAAATACAATTCAGGCAGTGGCTTTAATGTTGAATAATTGTCAGGTTCAACATTCTGTTTACCCAGTTCTTCAAATTACTTCTCTAACATCTGTAGAATTACTTTAGCAACATATAGCCAGAGACTATCCCAAAATATGAAAGTTTTCACCACCTCTTCAAATATTATGAATAAAAATGTTTTTACAAAGTTATTTAATGAAAAAAATTTATAGTATTTTTAAATGTATTGTGTCATAGTGCATAGATAAGAAGGCTCTAAAGAGTCCATGGAAAAATTCCATTATTTGCATTAACTTTTTGAAGACCCCTTATATAAGTACATAACTGTAGACAAACATTTTGTTAGTAGAGTCCTTTTTCATTCTATCACTGTTGTTTTTGACAGGAAATGGTATTGATATGTTATACAAGGTTAGGAGTCCTGGTGTGGTGCTACAGGTTAATGCACTGGACTGCAAAGTCCCTTTGAACTGCAAGGTTGGTGGTTAAAGCTCACAAGTTGCTCCTCAGAAACCCTATACAGGGTCGCTATGAGTTGAATGCACTAGTCAAGAGACAGAGTAGCAGAAAGGATAAGAAAATATGACCCATCAGTATACTCTCAATACAGAAGCAAATGAGACACAAACACTAAAAGGATATAAAAGTCAAATGATGAAAAAACATGGCAACCACACAGAAGTTGTTGTTACGTTACTGTTAACTGTTGAATCGGTTCTGAGTCATAACGACCATGTTTAGGGTTTCTGAGGTGAGGCTGGTGAGTTTGAACCATTAACCTTGTGGTTCAAACTGACCTTTGGGTCTACTGCTTACCCTACAGCACCACACCAGAAGTGGCAATATTACCTTCTGATTAAATACGTATTAATGCAAAAATCAGCATAAGACAGAAGGAAGAATATTATATAACGATTAAAAACCAATTCACCAAGAGGACATGATGAAAATAATTATGTATGCATGCAATGAAAAAGTCCCCAAACACATGTCAAACTTTAACAGAAATGAAAAATACATTTGTAGGGGACTTCAGTATACCTCTCTATGAAAGATAGAACAAACAGAAAGACACTCAAAAGAGATACAGAAGATCTACACAATGCAATCAACCAACTTGACCTAGTAGCTACATACAGAATATGCCACACAACAGACATTCTTTTCCAGTGTCCATGGAAGCTTCCCTGGAACAGACCATATGTTAACTTACAATGCAAGACACAATAAAATGAATAACATCAAAATATTACAAAACATCTTCTCAGGTCCTAATACCATACATTTAGAAATCAACAAGAAAAGTTAAGATTTAAACACACAAACAAAAACCTTGGAAACAAAATAATACCCTGCTTAAAGACTACTAGATTATAGAAGAATTAAAAATGGATTAAAATACTTTTTGAATAAAATGAGAAAGGAAACACAGCATGCCCAAATCTTTCAAAGTAAAAGTAGAGCTAAGAGGACAATTTAAAGCATACATTAAAAAATAAAGAAAATCATCACCTTAGCTCATCATCTACAGCAATTACAATATCACCAGCAAAAAAAAAAAAAAAAAAAAGCCTAAAATTACCAAAACAAAGGAAATAATTAACTATTGAGCAGAAATAAATGAAACAAATAATAAAAATGAAAGAATTAACAAGACTAGAAGTTGAGTCTTTGAAAGGATTAATGAAATTGACAAAC
>NW_006408578.1:10798361-10802424 GCF_000296735.1 Chrysochloris asiatica | reverse complement strand
AAGTGGATTGGCCAAGTGGTAGCAGCAATGGACTCAAGAATGGCAACAACTATGAGGTTGGCCCAGGATCGGGCAGTGTTTCGTTCTGCTGTGCATAAGGTCACTATGACTCGGTACTGACTCTATGGCACCTAACAACAATAATTGTATTGTTCTTTCTCTAAATTTCTAAGCTAATATTTAATTTATTATTTTTATTTATTTGCAAATATAAACTATGAATTTTTTTTTCTGAAAAAAGAAACCTAAATTTGATAACTGCTTTTATCAATAATCATTTTAATTATTATTCAGATGGTTGGAAATGTTACTCTATAATTTTTTCTTTAGTTAAATACAATTCAGGCAGTGGCTTTAATGTTGAATAATTGTCAGGTTCAACATTCTGTTTACCCAGTTCTTCAAATTACTTCTCTAACATCTGTAGAATTACTTTAGCAACATATAGCCAGAGACTATCCCAAAATATGAAAGTTTTCACCACCTCTTCAAATATTATGAATAAAAATGTTTTTACAAAGTTATTTAATGAAAAAAATTTATAGTATTTTTAAATGTATTGTGTCATAGTGCATAGATAAGAAGGCTCTAAAGAGTCCATGGAAAAATTCCATTATTTGCATTAACTTTTTGAAGACCCCTTATATAAGTACATAACTGTAGACAAACATTTTGTTAGTAGAGTCCTTTTTCATTCTATCACTGTTGTTTTTGACAGGAAATGGTATTGATATGTTATACAAGGTTAGGAGTCCTGGTGTGGTGCTACAGGTTAATGCACTGGACTGCAAAGTCCCTTTGAACTGCAAGGTTGGTGGTTAAAGCTCACAAGTTGCTCCTCAGAAACCCTATACAGGGTCGCTATGAGTTGAATGCACTAGTCAAGAGACAGAGTAGCAGAAAGGATAAGAAAATATGACCCATCAGTATACTCTCAATACAGAAGCAAATGAGACACAAACACTAAAAGGATATAAAAGTCAAATGATGAAAAAACATGGCAACCACACAGAAGTTGTTGTTACGTTACTGTTAACTGTTGAATCGGTTCTGAGTCATAACGACCATGTTTAGGGTTTCTGAGGTGAGGCTGGTGAGTTTGAACCATTAACCTTGTGGTTCAAACTGACCTTTGGGTCTACTGCTTACCCTACAGCACCACACCAGAAGTGGCAATATTACCTTCTGATTAAATACGTATTAATGCAAAAATCAGCATAAGACAGAAGGAAGAATATTATATAACGATTAAAAACCAATTCACCAAGAGGACATGATGAAAATAATTATGTATGCATGCAATGAAAAAGTCCCCAAACACATGTCAAACTTTAACAGAAATGAAAAATACATTTGTAGGGGACTTCAGTATACCTCTCTATGAAAGATAGAACAAACAGAAAGACACTCAAAAGAGATACAGAAGATCTACACAATGCAATCAACCAACTTGACCTAGTAGCTACATACAGAATATGCCACACAACAGACATTCTTTTCCAGTGTCCATGGAAGCTTCCCTGGAACAGACCATATGTTAACTTACAATGCAAGACACAATAAAATGAATAACATCAAAATATTACAAAACATCTTCTCAGGTCCTAATACCATACATTTAGAAATCAACAAGAAAAGTTAAGATTTAAACACACAAACAAAAACCTTGGAAACAAAATAATACCCTGCTTAAAGACTACTAGATTATAGAAGAATTAAAAATGGATTAAAATACTTTTTGAATAAAATGAGAAAGGAAACACAGCATGCCCAAATCTTTCAAAGTAAAAGTAGAGCTAAGAGGACAATTTAAAGCATACATTAAAAAATAAAGAAAATCATCACCTTAGCTCATCATCTACAGCAATTACAATATCACCAGCAAAAAAAAAAAAAAAAAAAAGCCTAAAATTACCAAAACAAAGGAAATAATTAACTATTGAGCAGAAATAAATGAAACAAATAATAAAAATGAAAGAATTAACAAGACTAGAAGTTGAGTCTTTGAAAGGATTAATGAAATTGACAAACTATTAGCAAATTTAACAAAGGAAAAAATAAGAAGATGAAAGTAGCATGGAAAAGGCATCGTTAAAGTTAGTGTTAAAGTTTTAGTGTGGCACTGTAGGATCAGCACTGGATTGTGAACTACAAGGTTGACAGTTCAAACCCACCAACTGTTCCTTAGAAACCCTGTACAGGGTCTTGATAAGTCGGAACCCACTTGATGGCACTTAATAACAGCAAGAAAGTTAACCAATAGAAATAAAAAGGATAAAAACAGAATACTATCAAGAACTGTATTCCAACACATTTGAAAACCTATAAAAAATGATCAAGTTCTAGAAGGAAACTACCTATTCAAACTAACATAATCTGAGCTAAAAAGTTTGAACAGATCCATGGCAAAAGAACAAATTTATCTGGTTATTAACAACAACAGCAAAAAAAACTCCCAACAGAAAAATTCTGGTCCAAACTTCTTCAGTTGACTTCTACCAAATATTCTGATAAAAACTGACACCAATTCTACTCAAATTTTCTAGATTGTAGAAGAAGATAGAATATTTCTAATGTCATTTTATGAAGAAAGCATGTTTCGGATACCAAAACCAGACAAAGACATCATAAAAAGAAAATTATTCTCCAATATTTATCATGAACATAGATGCCAAAATTCTCAATAAAATCCTAGGCACTACTATCCAACAACATATATAAAAAAAATAATGCATCATGATCAAATGGAATTCTACAAGGTAAGCAAGAAAATAGGTACTTGACAAAATCCAGTACCCATTCTTGATAAAAATATTCAGCAGAATGTAAATACAAGGGGAATTTCTCAACATAATTAAGGGCATATACATAAAAACAATGACTTACATTACTTTCAATAAAGGAGACTAAAAACCTTTCTCTTGCTAATGGGAACCTGACAAGGATGCATTATATCACCACTACTGATTAGTTAATAAGTCTTAGCCAGAACATTAAATTACAGAAGGGAATAAAAGGCATCTAAATTGTCAAAGAAGAAGTAAAACTACTTATTTACAGATGATAAGATCCTGTACATGGGAAATCTGATACTCAAAAACAAAAACAAAAAATGCTGGAATTAATAGAATTCAGCAAAGTGGCAGGGTAAAAATTGACACATCAAAATCAGTCAGATTCCTGTAGACTAACAAATAGAACTCGGAAAAGGATATCATTTATAATAGTCGGTCAAAAGATGAAATACTTAAAGATAAATTGAATTTAAAAAAGACATACAAACAAAATGATAAAAACACAACTATAAGAACATCAACAACAACAAAAAACACTACATAAATGGAAGATTAGACCATGTTCATGGATACAAAAATTAACATTGTGAAAATATCAGTAGTGCCCAAAACAATCTATAGCTATAAGGTAATCATTACCCAGATTTCACCATCTTTCTTTAAAAAGATGGAAAAAATTATCACCAAGTTTAAATGGAATGAAAAAAACCTCTGGATAAGCCAAGTACCACTGGAAAAAAGAGAACAATAAGAAGCCTATACATCCTGATCTCAAAATTACTTTACAGTCACAGTAATGAAACAAGACTGGTACAAAGGCAGAAACATAGACTAATGGAACAGAATTAAGAGCTCATAAATCAATCAACCTGATTTTGACAAAGATCTGAAATACATTTAATGAGAATCTCCTTAACAAAAAGGTGCTGACAAAACCGACTAGCCATATGCTGAAAAATGAAACAGGATCCAAATCTTACACCATACACAAAAACGGACTCAAGATGCATAAAACACCTAAATGCAAAATCTAAAACTATAAAGATCATCAAAGAAAAAATAAGTCCAAAGTCAGAGGCCCTACTGTGAGGGGACATCAAAAACTATTGTTACAGAACCATAGAAACATATATTAAACAAAAATATCAAAATGTTTAGCTATTTTTTCTTGACATATTTTTCATCCAGGTCTATGTTATTTAGAAGGCGGTATTTCAATATGTAGGATAAGCACTAGATTGTGAACCACAGGGTCAGTAATTCAAATG
>NW_006408578.1:10794542-10796986 GCF_000296735.1 Chrysochloris asiatica | reverse complement strand
AAGCACCCTGAAACCTGTCCAATGTAGGGGGCCATGCTGCCATTTGAAATACCTGTAGCATAGCTTTGAGCAGCAGACCAACACACAAGCCACCACAACAGGACAAACAGACAGAAGAGTGATGACAATGCATAGCAGACAATCAATAAATACTTTAAAATATTTGAATGTAAAAATAACAAAGTATTAATTACTCAAGCATGCAATTAAGATCCATTTTTCATTATTTTAGTATAAAATTATATTCATAATTTTTTGACATTCCTTGCAGAGAGCTATGGTCTATGTCTCTTCGCATTGGGATTAGGGAGGGTTTTGTCACAGCTTTAACCAATAGAGTAGAGGAAACTTGATGGTATGTGTCTTACAATGGCAGAAAATAAAAGGAGATTCTATTTTATCATTTTTACTAAAATACTTGCTCTTAAAATATTCTTTGGAAAGTAAATAGTTTGTCCCCGAGGCTGCCTTGATATGGAAGGGCCCAAGATAACCCACATATGAAACCATAAGGACAGACTCTGAGATCATGTGAAGAGAGAGAAAGACACTCAGACAATCCTCAGTTGCTCCAGTTCACCTCCAGCATAATTGACCAAGTGACAGAAGTCCAGTCTCTCCAAACCACACTGAAGACCCTTTGCTAATCACACCTAAAATTCATGACACTTAAATATCTATATTCAGAAAATTATAAGAGCTGTCACTTCGTCATACTGTGGCATGTTTCTGTGATTCTGGAAGCTATGCCACCGGTATTTAAAATATGAGCGAGGTCACCCATGGTGGGCAGGTTTCATCTGAGCTTCCAAATTAATACAGACTAGGAAGAAGGAGAAGCAGACTACTTCTGAATGGTTAGCCACTGGAAAATGTATGAATAGCAGAGGAACATTGTCAGATATAGAGCCAGAAGATGAACCCCTCAGGTTGGAAGGCACTCATAAAACAAATGGGGGCAAAGATACCACCTCAGACTACAATTGAACATGGTGTAAAGCTTTCAGTACTGTCATTTGCTGATGGGAGACAACTCAAAATGAGGAGAAACAGCTTGAAATACCCATTAGTAATCAGAGAATGGAATGTATGAAGTATGAATCTAAAGAAATTGGAAGCTGTCACACATGAAATGGAACCCATAGAGATCAACATCCTAGGCAGTGGTGAGCTGAAAATGATGGGTATTGGCCATTTTAAAACTGACAATCATATGGTACATTATTCCAGGAATGCCAAATTCAACAGGCATGGCATTGCATTCATCATAAAAAAAGAACACTTCAAGATCTATCTGAATATACAACGCTGTCTATAATAGGATAAATCCATACACCTACACAGAAGATAAGTTAATACCACTATTTGAATTACTTTATGTACTGATCACTAAAGCCAGTGATGATGAAATTAAAGAATTCTACCAGTTTCCTCAGACTCCTGCTGTTGCACTGTAGGATCAGCAATGGATGTCTAACCACAAATCCGACAGCTCAAACCTACCAACTCCTTCTCAGAAACTATACAAGGTCGCTATGAATCAGAACCAACTAGACCACATTTAACAACATCCCTTAAAAATGTTCAAGAGCAAAGTTGTCAATTTGAGGACTAAGGTGCACCTGATCCAAGCCATGGTATTTTCAATAACCTCATATGCATGTGAAAGTGAGTAAGGAAGACTGTAGAAGAATTGATGTGTTTGATTTGTGGTGCTGGAGTTGAATATTAAAAGCACCATGGACTGCCGAAAGAATAAACCAATATGCGTTGGAAGAAATACAACCAGAATGCTTCTTGGAAGCCAGATGCCCAGACTTGGAAGCCAGAAGCCAGATCTCTCATACTGTACATATTATCAGGAGGGATCCATTCCTGGAGAAGGTTATCATGTTTGGTAAAGTGGAAGTTCAAAGAAATGGAGGAAGTTTCCCAATGAGATGTACTGTCCTAGTGGTAGCAGTAATGGATTCAAACATAGCAACGATCATGAAGTTGGAGTAGTGTTTTGTTCTCTTGTGAGTATGGTCACTATGAGTTGGTACTGACTTGATGGCACCTAACAACAACAACACAGATGTGTTAATCCCGCTATCTGAATAAATTTACGCACCAACCACTAAAGCCAGTGATGACAAAATTAAAGAATTCTACTAGCTTCCTCAGTCTCCTGTTGTGGAGCTATAGGATCAACACTGGACTGTAAACCACAAAGTCAGCAGTTCAAACCTACCAGCTGCTCCTCGGAAACCCTAGACAGGGTTGCTATGAGTCAGAATCAATTCAATGACACTTAACAACAAACCAAATTTCTCAGTCTGAAATCGATCAAGCATACAATCAAGATGTGTTGGTAATTACTGGTGATTGGAAGGATAAGGTTGGAAACAAAGAAGAAAGATTAGTAGCTGGAAAGATATGGCATTGGTGATAGAAATGATACT
>NW_006408578.1:10791340-10793616 GCF_000296735.1 Chrysochloris asiatica | reverse complement strand
AGGAGGTAAAGAGCTGAATGGAAAATTTCAAAGGGCAGCTTAAGAAGACAAAGTAAAATATTATAATGAAATGTACAAAGACCAGGAGTTAGAAAACCCAAAGTGAAAAACACACTCACCAATTCTTAAGCTGAAAGAATTGAAGAAAAATTCATGCCTCGGTGGCAAAGTTGAAAGACTTTACATTCTGGTGTGATGCCATTGGATAAGCACTCAACCACAAGATTGGTTTGAACCATAGGGTCAGCAGTTCAAACTCACCAGCCTCTCTTCAGAATCTTACACAGGGTCACTATGAGTCAGAACAGACTCAATGGCACTTAGCAATGACAACAAGGTAGGCAAAATGTTGAATGATGCAAAAAAGCATCAAAAGAAGATGGAAGGTATATACAGAGTCATTGTACCAAAAAGAAACAGCTGATGTTTAACCATTTGAAATAGCTGATGTTCAACCAATGGTATTGAAGGAAGAAGTCCAAAGTGCACTGAAGGCATTGACATAAAGTAAGGCTCCAGGAATTGACAAAATACAAATAGAAATCTCTCAACAAACTGATGCAGCCATGGAGGTACTTACTCAACCATGGCAAGAAATTTGGAAGATGGCTACTGGTCAACCAATTGGAAGAGACCCATGTTTATGCCCATTCCAGAGAGATGACCCAATGTAATGAGGAAATTATCAAACAATATTATTAATATCACATACAAGTACATTTTTGCTGAAGACAATTTTAAAAACAGCAGCAAGTGTATAATGACAGTAAACTGCTAGAAATTCAAGCCCGATTTAGAAGAAAACATGAAAGGAGGAGAACATTGAATGAGGGATATCATTGCTAATATGAGATGGATCTAGCCTGAAAACAGAGAATACCAGAAAGATGTTTACTTGTACTTTATTGACCATGCAAAGGCTTTTGACTGTAACAAACTATAGATAACATTGTGAACAATGGGTATTCCAGAACACTTAATTGTGTTTATGAGAAAACCATACATAGACCAAGAGACAGTTGTTCTAATAGAACAAAGGACACTGAATGGTTTAAACTCAGGAAAGGTTTGCATCAGGCTTGGAACCTTTCTCCATACTTATTCAATTTGTATGTGAAGCAAATAATTTGAGAAGTTGGTTTACATGAAGAAGAGCATGACATCAAG
The DNA here is from genome assembly GCF_000296735.1 of Chrysochloris asiatica. Classification (NCBI taxonomy): domain Eukaryota; kingdom Metazoa; phylum Chordata; class Mammalia; order Afrosoricida; family Chrysochloridae; genus Chrysochloris; species Chrysochloris asiatica. Next base: position 10,792,449 of record NW_006408578.1, on the reverse strand, counting down.
ATTGGCAGAGGATTCATTTGCAACTTATTGTGTGCCTAGAATATAACCTTGCTGCTGGAAACGAGGAGGGCTTAAAATACTTACTGATAAAGATAAAAAATTACAGTCTTCAGTATGGATTGCACCTCAGTGTAAAAAAAAAAAAAAAAAACCCTCACAAGTGGACCATCATAATAAATGGAGAAAAGATTGCTATCAAAGAGACTACATTTGCTTGGGTCCACAACCAGCAGTCAAGAAATCAAATGTTGGCTTGCATAAGGCAAATCTGATGCAAAAGACCTCTTTAAAGTTCTGACGAGCATAAATAAGCAGTTTGAGGACTAACTTGTGTATAACTCAAGTCATGGTATTTCCAATTGCCTCATCTGCATGTGAAGGTTGGGCAATTAGAAGGGCAGACCATATAGGAATCAATGCATGTGAGTTACAGTGTTGAAGAAAAATGTTAAATGCACCATGGACTGCCAGAAAAACAAACAAATCTGTGTTGGACAAAGTAGGGCCAGAATGCTCCTTAGAAGCCAGGATGGTGAAACTTTGTCTCTCATACTGGAGACTTCAGGAGGGACTAGCAGTTGAAAAGGACATCATGCTTTGTAAAGTGGAGGATTAATGAAAAAGAGCAAGACCCCCAATGAGGTAGGTTTGCACAGTGGTCACAGTAATTGGCTCAAAGGTAACAATTGTGAGGATGGCATAGGACTGAGTAATATTCTTTTCTGCTGTGCATAGGGTGTCCTTAAGTTGGAATCAATTTGATGGCACCTAATTGGTATGGCCCCACCACTTGTCTGTCAGTTTGTAGTACTGTGGTGGCTTGAAAGTTGCTGTGATTCTGAAAGCTATGCCATTGGTATTTTAAATACCAGCAGGGTCACCCATGGTGGACAGATTTCAGATGAGCTTCCAGACAAAGACAGACTAGGAAGAAAGAGTGATGAAATACTTCCAAATATTTAGTCACTGAAAACCTTATGAATAGCAGAGAAACACTGTCAGATATAGTGCCTGAAAATGAGCCCCTCAGGTTGGAAGGCACTCAAAATGCGACTGGGGAAGAGCTGCCTCCACAAAGTAGAGGTGACCATGATGATGCGAATGGAGTA
>NW_006408578.1:10789168-10790660 GCF_000296735.1 Chrysochloris asiatica | reverse complement strand
TTGGAGGCCAAGATGGCCAAACTTCATCTCTCATACTTCGGACATGTTATCAGGAAGGACCTGTCACTGGAGAAGGATATCATGTTTGTTAGGGTGGAGGGTCAGAGAAAAAGAGGAAGACAACAGATGAGATGGATTGGCCAAGTGGCAGCATTGATGGACTCAAGCGTGGCAATAGTAGTGAGGTTGGCCCAGCACCAGGCAGTGTTTCATTCTGCTGTGCATAAGGTTGCTATGGGTCTGTAACAACTCAATGGCACCTAACAACAACAACGACAACAACAACTGGCGCTGTGGGCTAATGCATCAGATTGCAAAGTCATTTGAACTGCAAAGTCAAGCTCACTATGTTAGATATGTGTCTTATGATGATGCAAAAGAGGTCACAGATGGAAGACTGTATCTTGCATTCTGGATACATGTCTGTCAAGAGGCCAGAGTTAACAAGAAGAATCTGAAAATGATAAATACATGGAGAATTTATTAGAAAAATGGTGTCATAGTTTTGGTGACATACTGAAGAAAATGGTAGTAGCAATGGAAAGAATCATACCAATAGCAAAAAATACCTCTGGAAGCCAAGTCTAGAGGACTTAATGCTTAATTAGAGCAGGAACCAAGGACATGTCAGGAATTAGGAATGTTTCTAGTATGGGAATCAGCATAAAAAAATATTACCACTAACTGAGAGGAAGAGCAGTGAGGTTCTGGGGAATATAAAAATTTCTACACAGATGGAATTTGAAGTGCCTTTCAGACATCTGAGCCATATGTGATGCCAAATGTAATTAAAAATAACAATGACTTGGGTTGAGTTTTGTTTATATATCCTTCTTCTTAGCACTTTCAAATTCAACAATCTTTCAGGTTCTGTCCAAGCATAAACCCCACAAATCCTTGCCAAGAACATACCCAGAGATTGCCCACATGAGGGTTAAAGATAACGTTTAATTAACTACACATCATTTTAGAACTATTAGTTCTAAAACAATAGAATCTTATATTGGATGAAGGCAAGACACATGTATGAGTATTACTATTATTTGCCTATAAATTAAGAAAGCAATAGTTTCAATTTAGAAAAATTTGTGAGCTTATGTGCCTCTTACTTTAGGGTATAGTTTATCTAATTTATATCCCAAAGTCTTTGGGATTTGAATTAGTTTTTTATTTATAAAGGAGTGTGAACAAAAACCTTATTTGAGTTTTCATTTTTTGTTTTAAGTATTAAGAGAGGAAATTTTTCCATTGGTGACATAAATAGAGGACTTATATCTATTTAACAAATGTCATTTGATTTTAAAAATGCTACTTTATTGTAATGCTAGGTATCAACTCATCCATTTATTTAATCACTTCAAAAGCACCACAGGTTATTGATTGAAAAACATGAATAATAGAACTATCTCACTTTAATTTTGTCAGAAGATGATTAATGGATGAGAGAACCTGGATAAACTTAGCAAATGTTATTTTACCATCTTTTAAACTA
>NW_006408578.1:10782454-10786335 GCF_000296735.1 Chrysochloris asiatica | reverse complement strand
ACAGTGCCACACCAGGATTCCTATTGACATTGTTGTTGTTGTTGTGAAGTGCTGTGGAGTCAGTTTTGACTCAAAGCAACCCTGCATAGGGTTTCCAAGTAGCGGCTGGTGGTGACAAAGTTGGGTTTAATTCTACCACCTTTCTGTGTGCTTTGTACAATTTACTTCTTTTATAGCCTTCGTTAGGAACTTCAGAGTACTTCTATGGTGGTATTTTTAACACTACAATTGGATCATTTACTATACTTTTTGTTCTATTTATTTGTTTTTTAGTACTTGCTTGACAGTTCACAGTACACATCTTTAGCTTATCGGAAAATGCCATCAGTTCATAGTAAACCATGTATATATACCAGAAGAATCATGTTGCTGTTAGGTGCCATCAAGTCAGTTTTGACTTATAACAACCCAATGCATAGTAGAAGGAAACACTGCCCAGTCCTACACCATCATCACAATTGTCATGTGTGAGTCCATTGTTGCTGCCACTTTATCAATCCAGCTTGTTAAGGGGATTCCTCTTACTGGTTGACCCTCCATGTTACCAAACTTGATATCCTCTCCAGGACTTGTGTCTCCTGATGACATGTCCAAAGCATGAGAAACAAAATCTCTCCATCCTTGCTTCTAAGGTGCATTCTAATTACATCTCTTCCAAGACAGATTTGTTTGTTCTTTTGGTTGTCCATGGTACTGTCAATATTCTTCATCAACATCATGGTCCAAATGTGTTGATTCTTCCATGGTCAGCCTTATTCATTATCCAACTTTCATATGTATATGCAGTGATTGAAAAGATTATGACTTGACGCAAACTCACCTTAATCCTCAAAGTGACCTCGTTACTTTTTAACACTGCCACAGATTTGCCCAATGCAATACCTCCTTTGATTTTTTTGACTGCTGTTGCCATGAGTGTTGATAGTGAATACAATCACAATCAATTCTTTGAGAACTTCAATCTTTTCTTCATTTATCATTATGTTATCTATTGGTCCAGTTGTGAGGATTTTTTTTTTTTTCTTTACATGAGGCAAAATTCATACTGTAGGCTACAGTCTATGATCTTCATCTGTAAGTATTTCAAGTCCTCTTTGCTTTCAGCAAGCCAGGTTGTGTCATCTGCATATCACAGGTTGCTAATGAGACTATCTCCAATCCTGAAGATTTATGTATTATTGTTGTTTGTTGTTATGTGCCGTGGAGTCAGTTCTGGCTCATAGCGACCCTGTATAGGGTTTCTGAGGCTGTAAATCTTTTCAGGAGCAGAAAACTTCATCTTTCTCCCATGGAACAGCTGGTAGTTTTGAACTACAACCATATAATATCATCCTCCATGCTTTAATTTTGTTAACATTACATATTGAGTTCTCCATTTGTTTACAATGACACAGTATATTGTTATCACATTGCTTTAGACAATTATTTTTAAATGATTAAAAATAAGAAAAATGTCTAATAAATTAACTCATAATTTTCCTATTTCTAGAAATCTTTTTTCCTTTGTGGAGATACAGGATTACATTTTTTCTTCTATCTAATTAACTTCTGTTTGTCTAGTAGTATGGATCTGCTGATAATAAATTCTCTCAACTTTTGTTTGTCTGAAACAGTTTTTATTGAGTATTTCTGCATGCTATTTTCCCTGGTGTATAGAATTTGAGGTGACCATTTTCTCTGACTACTTTAACAGTGGGTTTCTATGGCCTCCTGGCAGAAAGTTGTTTCTTATTTTGATCTTTTTTCCTCTGCATACAATCTTTAGTTGAATTCAAATTTTTCTATCTTGGGTTATTGCTAGTTTGCCTACATAGTTGTTGTTGTTAAGTGCCGTCGAGTAGGTTCCGACCCATAGCGACCCTGTACAGGGTTTCCTAGGCTGTAAATCTTTAGGGGAACAAAAAGCCTCATATTTCTCCCTCGGAGCAGCTAGTAGTTTCGAACTGCTGACCTGTGGTTCGCAGCCCGATTCGTAACCACTACGCTACCAGAGCTCCTTAGTATTGACTGTTAAATGCCATCGAGTTAGCTGTACTAACCTGCATTTTTCTTTGACTTCATCGTGCCTATGTAGTCCCGGAGTGGCGCTGTGGGTTAATGCGCTGGACTGCAAAGAACGTTTGAACCACAAAGCTAGAAGTTCAAGTTCACCAGCTGCTCCTCGGAAACCCTATACAGGATCGCTGTGGGTCGGAACCTGATTCTACGATACTTAACAACAACAACAACAATGTTTCTCTAAATGTTGTGGTTTGTAACAAATTCTTTTGCATTATACATGGATAAATATTTTTAAACCATTTTAATAGTTATCCTCAGGTTTACAATATACATTTTTAAATGATCGAAGAGGAGCATCAGATAATGCTGTATAGCTTCACATGTAGTGAATGCAGTGATGCTGTCATGGTGAGGTCAGGAAAGACTCTGGGTTTTCTTACTCCCGTCTCAGTCTTAGGTAGCATGTTGTGATATCTTTTCAATATTCCTTGGCTGTTCTTATATCTTTATATCAGTCTCACTCAGGAGCAGGTTGCTGTTCCTCATTTAGGGGTTTATGGCTTTTGTCAGGTCTCACTGTAGAGTTCTTAGGGTGGGACAGATATTCTCCTATCTTTCTGTAGTATACTCAACAGCATTGTATTTGTGATATGCAAAATCAAAACACACTAAAAAAAAACAACAACAACTTTTAACTTTTGGACAAATACAGACTTAATTTTAGGGGAAAACGATATGGTATATACAGAAAATGGATGCCTGATGTGGTGCTGGAGATAATGTGCTGGACCACAAGGTCAGTTTGAACAGCAAGGTTGGCTTTGAACCAGTTCTTCCTTGGAAACCCTATACAGTTCACTATGGGTCAGAAATGACTTAACAGCACTTAACAAAACAACACAATAAAGAAAATATGAATGAGCAAATAACCCCCCCAATGATAAATTAACTAAATGAATGTACCAAAAATAATTGGCAAATTTTCAGCCATTTTAGAAGTAGCATATGATCAAGAACCAATGGTATTGAAGGAAGATGTCCAAGTTTCAATGAAAGCATTGGCAAAAACAAGACTCCAGGAACTGATGGAATACCAATTTGTTCCAACAAACCTATATAGTGCTGTATGGGCTAACTCGTTTGACAAAGAAATCTAAAAGACAGCTACCTGGAAATCCACCTAGAAGAGATCTGTAATTGTACCTATTCCAAAGAAAGGTTATCTAACAGAATGCAGGGATTATAAAATAGTATAATTAATATTATGTGTAGGTAAAACTTTGCTGAAGATAATTTTTAAATAGTTGCTGAAGTACTTTGACAGAGAGCTGCCAGAAATTCAAGCCGGATTCAGAAGAGGATGTGGAAGAAGAGATATCTTTGCTGATGTCAGATGGATCTTGGCTTAAAGTAGAGAACACCAAAAGCACGTTTACATGTGTGGGGCATTAAATTGCGTAGAGCATAATAAACTGTGGATACATTGTGAAGAATGGTGTTTCTAGAACATTTCAGGTACTCATGGGGAACCTGTACCAAAAGGCAATCCTTGGAACAGAACATGGGGATACCTAATAATTCAAAACCAGGAAAGGTGTATATCAGGTTTTATTTAATCTGTAGGCTGAACAAATCATCTGAGAAGCTGGACTATATGAAGAAGAATGTGACATCAGGATTGGAGGAAGACTCTTCAACAGCCTAATAGTTAGATGACCAAGTTTACTTACTGATAGTGAAGAGGATATGAAGCACTTACTGAAAATCAAAGATTAGAGCCACCAGTATGGATTACGCCTCGATATAAAGAACACAAAAATCCTTGGAACTGGACTAAAGATTAATATCATGATAAATAAAGAAAAGACTATAGGATTTCA
>NW_006408578.1:10765057-10781959 GCF_000296735.1 Chrysochloris asiatica | reverse complement strand
TAACACTATGGCTACAACATTGGGTTCAAACATAACAACAATTGTGAGGATGGGGCAGGACCAGGTAGTGTGTCTTTGTGTTGTACATAGGGTCACCATGAGTCAGAAATGACTCAACAACACTTAACAACCTAACAACATCAATGAGCTAATAAATGACAAATCACTTTCTTCAATTACGAAGTGTTGAGTCTGTACCTGTAAGATGGGATTTTATTCCTTCATTGTGTAGTGGTTACTACCTTGCTCAAAATCCTCTTTTTCTTTAATGTCCTAAGTCTTCTATAGAAACAGAATATATATGTGGTGGTGGTGGCTGTGTGCCATTGAGTCAGTTCCGACTCATAGCGACCCTGTACAAGGTTTCCGAGGCTATAAATCTTTACAGGAGCAGAAAGCCTCATCTTTCTCCTGCAGAGCAGCTGGTAGTTTCAAACTGCTGACCTTAAGGTTCACAGCCCGATTCGTAACCACTATGCTACCAGAGCTCCTTAGAATATATATATAATCTTATAATACATATGCTGTGTCAGTTTATATACTATTCTGACATAGTATATGTAATGATATAATGTGTTGGCACGATGTGAAGTGTTGTGTTCTTGCTTTTGACAGATTGTTTATCATATTTGGATTTCAATATTTTACAAAGATCATTTTCCACCCAGACCCTTTATAAGCCATATCCTTTCCTCCTCTACCTACACAATTAAACAGTATTACTGTAAATGCTCTCAAATGAAGTTACTGTGTTTCTGGAAATTAATTTTTAAAGGAACTCATTGAATGGCAGCTTATAAATTTTGAACATTTTTGTGCATATTCAGATCCTTATTATTCAAGTTTGATTATTCAATCCATGAGCAATTCTGAAATCTTTTTCTTGTATTTCTGTTAGTTCTACTGATGTTGGTTCTCCCTTGAGGTCACTAGAAAATATTTAACTCCATCAGAGAACAATTTGAGATGAAGAAAAATGAGTAACTTTACATTGCTGCAAGTTCTGAAAAGGGAATTTTATATCTAATTAGCCATTACTTTTCAAGTAGTAAACTGCTATAAGAAGATGTTTAAAATGAAAGTTCTGTTTATTTAGATGCACAATATTGAAGGAAATGGCAAACATTTGTACTTTTACATGTACCTGTGGGTTTTCCACATTGTCATGTGGTTTTTTTGTTGTTGTTGTTATTAAAGTAAACAACAGACATCTAGTAGTAATCTTAATTGTATTTAGAATACCATAAGCAGCATCATAGTTTAACATTTCTATAGCATGGTCTACTATAATAAAATGTGCAGGGATTTAGAGTTAGAAAACCAAAAGGGAAGAACACGGTCAGTATTTCTCAAGCTGGGGGAACTGAAGAAAAAATTCAAGCCTCGACTTTCGCTATTGAAAGATTCACTGGGCAAATTATTGAATGATGCAGAATGCATCAAGAAAAGATGGAAGGAATACACAGAGTCATTGTACCAAAAGGAAATGGTTAATGTTCAACCGTTTCAAGAGATACCATATGAACAAGAGCCAATGATACTCAGAGAGGAAGTCCAAAGTGCATTGAAAGAAGTGGCAAAGAACAAGGCACCAGGAATTGATGGAATAAGAATTGAAATCTTTCAGGAAAGTGAGACAGCACAGGAGGCACTCACTCATCTCTGCCAGGAAATTTGGAAGACAACTGTCTGTCCGACTGATTGGAAGAGATCAATGTTTGTGTCCATTCCAAAGAGAGGTGATCCAACGGAATGCGGAAATCATCGGACAATCTCTTTGATATCTCAAGCAAGCAAAGTTTTGCTCAAGGTAATACAGAAACGGCTACAGTCATACATTGACAGAGAACTTCCAGAGGTTCAAGCTGGATTCAGAAGAGGCCGTGGAACGAGAGATATCATTGCTGATGTCCGATGGATCTTGGCTGAAAGCAGAGAATATCAGAAGGATGTTTACCTGTGCTTTATTGACTATGCAAAGGCTTTTGATTGTGTGGATCATGACAAGCTATGGACAACATTGAGAAGTATGAGTATTCCAGAACACTTAATTGTACTTCTAAGAAATCTGTACCTAGACCAAGAAGCAGTTGTTCGAACAGAACATGGGAACACTGAATGTTTTAAAATTGGGAAAGGTGTGAGACAGGGTTGTATTCTTTCACCATACTTATTCAACCTGTATGCTGAGCAAATAATATGAGAAGCTGGGTTCTATGAAGAAAAACGTGGCATCAGGATTGGAGGAAGACTCATTAACAACCTGCGATATGCAGATGATACAACCTTGATCGCTGAAAGTGAAGAGGACTTGAAATACTTACTTATGAAGATTAAAGAGCACAGCCTTCGATATGCATTGCATCTCAATGTCAAGAAAACAAAAATCCTCACCACTGGACCAATAAACAACATTCTTATCAATGGAGAAAGGATTGAAGTTGTCAAGGACTTCATTCTTCTTGGATCAACTATCAACACTCGCGGAAGTAGCAGTCAAGAGATCAGACAACGTATTGCACTGGGCAAATCTGCTGCACAGGAACTTTTTAAAGTATTGAAGAGCAGAGATGTCAGCTTGAGGACTAGGGTGCGCCTGACCCAGGCCATTGTGTTTTCAATAGCCTCATATGGATGCGAAAGCTGGACAGTGAATAAAGAGGATCGTAGAAGAATTGATGCCTTTGAGTTGTGGTGTTGGAGGAGAATACTGAAAGTGCCATGGACTGCCAAAAGAACCAATAGATCTGTTTTGGAAGAAGTGCAGCCAGAGTGCTCCTTGGAGGCCAGGATGGCTAAGCTTCGTCTCTCCTACTTTGGACATGTAGTCCGGAGGAAACAATCGTTGGAGAAGGATGTCATGCTGGGTAGGGTGGAGGGTCAGAGAAAAAGAGGAAGACCTCCAACGAGATGGATCGGCCAGGTGGCATCATTGATGGACTTGGGGGTGGCGGCGGTGGTGAGGTTGGCCCAGGATCGAACGTTGTTTCGTTCTGCTGTGCATGGGGTCGCTATGAGTCGGTTCCGACTCGATGGCACCTGACAACAACAACAACAACATAGCATGGTCTAATGAGGACATTGAACCTAAAGTCAGTACATCTTGGATTTCTTCTAACTCTGCCATTTTCTATGTACTTCGTGGGGAAGTTGCTCGCTCTTGGCTTCTTTATTTTCAAAATGGTGTTACTACATGGGTTAATGTATTAGTATCCAATGCAATAAAAAGCAATGTCATTACAACTTCTAGCATAAGTTAACATCATACATTTGGAGATGCTGAAATATACAAGTTAAGGGATAGAAAGAAGAACACATTTTAGGTTCAATAAAACTGAGTGGTAATGTTCAGAAACTCAGAATTTCAATTTATCTAATTTTAGAGACTGACCCATAATCATTTCCAACACATGTTTTCTCTATTTAAACATGTATTTTCAATATATCAATATTTCAAACAATATCAATTGTTGTTCCATTTGTGGTTAGAAAAAAAGAAGCCATTGTTAGTTTGATTGTGACATCCAAGCAATAAATAACCTCATTTAACAAGTGTTGGCTTGTGAATTTGGATACTAAAGGAACTTTTCTAAGAAACAAAGACATAAATTTTGGATTTGTAAATCTCCTGACCTTTAAAAAATTTAATACAGGAAATAAATTCCATGTGAATATAGACTTCCAATAATAATGCTGTCTCTTAAGAGCATTTGTTTTATTGTTTTATGTATGAACAATGATCACTGTTGGACCACACAGCAGCTACACTCTTTTAAAATCCTGAACAGAGAGTCATATCATGAGGAAGACTAGCTCTGGTAAAAATAAAAATCTTCTGCAAGAACACTTCATAAGTCAAAATAACTCTGAAGACACTTGATTATATATTTTCTCTAGTGCTTGTATTTGTTTGAAACAAAGTGCAATTCAAAGAAAACACAGTGTTTAAATAAAAACTCAGAGTCAACATTTAGATGTCTATTAAAATATTCTTCCCTAAATTTGAATTTTTTGAAAAAAATTCTGTAAAATACTTTCTTGGGGCTTTGAAGGATGTACGCATAAGATAATATTTTTGCCTAACTTCGAATTATTTACTTTAAAACATCCTTAATCTTCCCAATCAGTAGAGCACCTTTGGTTCTGATCTTCAATTCTCTTATTTTCGTCTGGAAGTTCCTTAATATCTAACAAATACTAACACTTGTCCTGGGAGGCACAGTGTAGCATGCCTAAAACCAACTTTCATGTAGAGGAGCTCTGGTAGCACAGTGGTTATGAATCAAGCTGCAAACCTTCAGATCAGCGGTTCGAAACTACCAGCCGCTCCACGGGAGAAAGATGAGGCTTTCCGCTCCCTTAAATATGTATAGCTTCGGAAACCCTGTACGGGGTCGCTATGAGTCGGAACCGACTCCACAGCACTTAACAACAATAACAACATTGACTACTTCACTGTGTTAGCAGGATTCCTATTTTCTTTTTATTCAGTGCCACAGAGTTGGTTGCAACCCATCGTGACCCTATATAGGGTTTCTGAGGAGTGGTTGGCTAGTTTGAACCACGAAGTTTGTATTTCAAACCAATCTTATAGTTGAGTGCTTATCTGACGTTGACACACAAGGGCTCCATATTGTTGTTGTTAAGTACCATTGAATAGGTTCTGACCCATAGCGATCCTGTATAGGGTTTCCGAGGACTGACTGACTGGTGAGCTCAAACCACTGACCTAGCGGTTCAAACCAACTTTGCAGTCCAGTGCATTAACCCACAGCACCACACCAGGACTCCATGCTGTTGTTAAGTGCTGTCGAGTCGGTTTTGACCCATAGCGACTCTGTATAGGGTTCCCAAGGAGCAGTTGGTGAACTTGAACTGCCGACCTTGCATTTCAAACGGCTTTGCAGTCTGGCACATTAATCCAGAGCACCACACCAGGTGTTCTCTGTAAATATATTTTATATGGTTGTTGTTGTTGTTGTTGTTGTTGTTAAGTACTGTTGAGTAAATTATGACCCATAGCTACCCAGTACAGGGTTTCCAAGGAGTGGCTGGTGAGTTTGAGCTGCCAGCCTTGTGCTCCAAACTGACTTTGAAGTCCTGCATTTATCCTACTGGGCCCCACCAGGGCAGTCTAGTCTATTACTACAGCTGGCATTCACGGCAATGGACCATCCAGGGTCTTACTTTACGTAATAGATAGAGTTCCATGTCAACTTGACTAGACCGGGATTTCCAGAGCTTTAGCAGTTGAGATGTGTTTATTCCCATGGTGATGAAACCTAATACAGGAATAGTTAATTCTATGATGAGTTGCAATGAGCAGCCAATCAATTGAAGGAATGCTTCCTTGGGGGTATGGTCTGCTCCCAATATAATGGACATGTAGGAAAGTCTGTCTCTTCCAATTGCAAGCCATTTCCTTAATAATAAACTTCTCTTTATATATATGTTTATAGATATACAAATAGATAATTCCCTGATTTTGTGTCTCTAGAAAAACCAAGCTTAAAACTTGTGATACCAAGACAGTAGGTTTCTACAGAAACAAAAACACAAGGATGACTTTTCTCAACTGGTTCTTAAGTCTGGCTAATTTTAAAGGTACAAATATAGGATGTTCGAGTCCTCATGTGGCGCTGTGGGTTAATGCGTCAGACTGCAAAGGCAATTGAACTGCAAGGTCGGCAGTTCAAGCTCACCAGCAACTCCTTGGAGACCTTATTCAGGGTCACTATGGGTCGGAACCGACTCAACGGCACATAACCACCACCGCCACCAAAGCTGGCGTCACTCTGGTTCAATATGATGGCTGATGGGGGGCCAGGAACTACCAGAATCCACCCTGCCAGAGGCTCAAGGCCATATACACAAGGATGGGGTTAGTTCAAGGGAGAAGATTGAACATGAGTGTTTTTAAAAAAGGTTTATGTGACTGTATACCTTTTGGATATTGATTTGTCCTGCCTATTATTGTAAGATAGACAGACATGTGTGGAAGAAATTATATTGGGAATTATGATTACACAGAGTTTGTAAGTCAGCCTTCAGTCTATGCTTGATTGGATTTGCTTAAAGGGAAGATTTAGGCTTTTTGCTTTAAGCCTCTGTAGAATATGCAGCTTTAGGTGGAATCCTAAGTCCCACCAAGAACCTTTAGAGTTGGAATATTTGCATTTGAAAAGACATGCATAGGATCCCAGAACTTCTGGGAGAACAGAAGATTCATGATTGAAAGAAAACAGAAAAAATAACTTTTGAGGAATCCTGGGATGGTGCTGCAGGTTAATGTGCTAGACTGAAAGGTCGGTTTGAACCACAACCTCAGCATTTCCAGCTTACCAGTTGCTCCTCAAAAACCCTATATAGGTTCACTATTAGTCAGACCAACTTGACAGCACTTAACAACAACAAAAACAACATGGCTTTTTTTAGATTCAAGCAAGCTGTTCGCTTTGGAGTTATCAAGACAAGGAAAGTTGGCCCATCAGAGAAAAATTCCCTTCTAGGACTGGACATTAAAGGGAAATGGTCACACAAATAAAGTCTCTCTCTCTCTCTCTCTCTCTCTTCCTCTGGGGACCTGGGACGCTACAATTGTAAGCCATTTACTTGATAATAAACTTCTTTCGCTGATTTTACTTCGCTAGAAAACCCAGCCTAAGACACCTTGTAAGAGCAGATCTTTCTAAAAGGTTATTGTTGTCGTTGTTAAGTGCCATAGAGTCAGTTCCGACCCATGGTGACCCTTATAGGGATTGCGAGGTGCCATTGATGAGCTTGAACCACTGACCTTGCTGTGCAAATGGCTTTACAGTCTGGCGCATTAACCCACAGTGCCACCCTAGGATTCCTTCTGAAAGATATTTGTCATTAAAGATTGCTTTTGAATAAAATGTATCTATTATAAGGAGTCATTGTACAGAACTGCAGAATAAACACTAGACCACAAGAACAATTTGAACCATAAGGTGATAGCTCAAACCCACCCGTCACACCTTAGAAACCCTACAGAGGGTTACTATGAATCAGAACTAACTCCACAGCACTGAGCAACAACAAAAACATCTCAAGGTAGTTTTACAGTCAGAAAGAAAGGGAGTATCTAAGAGAAAAGACCAAAATTGTCAAGGACTTCATTCTTCTTGGATCAACTATCAACACTTATGGAAGCAGGAGCCAAGAAATCAGATGACGTATTGCATTAGGCAAATCTGCTGCACAAGACCTTTTTAAAGTGTTGAAAAGCAAAGATGTCAGCTTGAGAACTAAGGTGCACCTGACCCAAGCTATGGTATTTTCAATAACCTCACATGCATGCGAAAGCTGGACAGTGAATAAGGAAGATCATAGAAAAATTGATGTTTTTGAGCTATGGTGTTGGAGGAGAATATTGAACGTGCCATGGGCTGCCAAAAGAACAAACAGATCCATGTTGGAAGAAGTGCAGCCAGAGTGCTCCTTGGAGGCCAAGATGGCCAAACTTCATCTCTCATACTTTGTGCATATTATCAGGAGGGATCAGCTGCTAGAGAAGGATATCATGTTTGGTAAGGAAGAGGGTCAGAGAAAAAGAGGAAGACCCCCAGCGATATAGATTGGCCAAGTGGCAGCATCGATGGGCTCAAGCATATCAACAGTAGCGAGGTTGGCCCAGGACCAGGCAGTGTTTCGTTCTGTTGTACATAGGGTCATTATGAGTCAGTACTGACTCGATGGCACCTAACAACAACAATGATGTCCCCAATGTGTCATCTCATTGGAAAGATGACCACTTATTCCTGTGCTGTTATTCTCTATTTATTTTAATTCAACCTGCCTTGTTGTTAGATGTCATCGTATCAATTCCAACTCATTGCCACCCTACGCACAACAGGAACGAAATACTTATGATCCTGCACCATCCTCACAATTGTTGTTACCTTTGTGCCCATGGCTGCTGCCACTGTGTCAATCCATATCATTGGTAGTCTTCTTTTTTTCCATGGACCTTCCATTGTACCAAGCACGATATCATTCTCCAGGAACTGGTTCCGCCAATAACATGTCTGAAGTATGAGAGATGAGGTCTCACCATCTTAAGCTCTAAGGAACATTCGGCTGTACTTCCTCCAACACAGATTTGTTCTTTTGGCAGTCCATGGTACTTTTAATATTCTTCTCCAACATCAATTCAAATGCATTGATTCTTATATTCATTGCCCAACTTTCAAATGCATATGCGGCGATTAAAAATACCATTGGTTCAGATGCACCTTACTCCTCAAAATGGTACCTTTGCTTGTTAATACATTAAAGAGGTATTGTGAATCAGATTTGCCTAATGCAATATGTCCTTAATTTCTTGACTGTGGCTACCATGAGTGTTGATTGTGGATCCAAGCAAAATGAATTCTTTGACATCTCCATTTATCATGATGTTATTTATTAATCCAATTGTGAAGATTTTGTACTGAGACTAATCTTTATAATTAAGTATTTTAAGTCCTCCTGGCTTCCAGCAAACAAGGTTGTATCATCTGCCTATAACAGGTTGTTAATAAGTCTGCCTTCAATCCTGATGCCATGTTCTTCTTCATGTAATCAAGCTTTTCAGATTATTACTCAGCAAACAGACTGAATATATATGGTGAATGGATACAACCCTGGAACACTTTTCCTGAGTTTAAGCCGTTCAGTATCCCCTAGGACTATTCCAAAGACTGCCTCTTGATCTAGGTATAGGTTCCTTATGAGCATAATTAAGTTTTCTGAAAAATCAATTCTTTGCATTGTTATATGTAGGATATCATGATTCACACAGGCAAATGTCTTTGCATAGATGTTGTTGCATAGATCATGGCCTCCAAGGAGCACTCTGGCTACACTTCTCCAACACAGATCTGTTTGTTCTTTTGGCAGCCCATGGTACTTCTGATATTCTCCTCCAACACCATAACTCAAAAGCATCAATTCTTCTATGGTCTTCCTTATTCATTGCCCAGATTTTGCATGTATATGAGGTTATTGAAAATACCAAGGTCTTCCCTATAGGCGCATGGACGTTATTCTATCACAGACAGTGTTGTACCTCATGGCTGATCTTGATATGTTCTTTTTGACGATGAATGCAACACCATTCCTCTTCAATTTGTCATTCCTGCCATAGTAAACCATGTGGTTGTCAGATTCAAAATGGCCAATACCAGCCCATTTCAGCTCACTACTGCCTGAGGTATCGATGTTTATGTGTTCCATTTCATTTTTGACAACTTCCAATTTTGCTAGATTCATACTTCTTCCATTCCATGTTCCCATTATTAATGGATGTTTCTCTTCATTTTGAGTTGTTTTACACCAGCAAATGAAGGTCCTGTGGCTTTACTCCTATGGGCTTTACTCCATTCATGTCATCACGGTCAACTTTTCTTTGAGGAGGCAGCTCTTCCCCAGTCATATTTTGAGTGCCTTCCAACCTGAGGGGCTCATTTTCCAGCACTTTATCTGGCCTTGTTTCTCTGTTATTCATAAGGTTTTCAGTAACTAAATATTGGGAAGTAGTTCATCTCTCCTTCTTCCTAGTCCATTTTCGTCTGGAATCTCATCTGAAACCTGTCCACCATGGGTGACCCTGCTGGTATTTAAAACACCCATGGCATAGCTTCCAGAATCACAGCAACTCCCAGGCTACCATAGTATAACAAATTGACAGATGAGTGGTAGTTTGCATAGTTAATAAAGTACAAATAAACATCTTTCAGTTATTTTCTGCTTTCAGCCAAAAACCATCTGATGTCAACAGTGATATCACTAGTTCCATGTTATATTTTAAAGCCAGCTTGAATTTCTGGTAGCCTCTGTTGATAATCTGTTGCAATCATTTTTTAATTATCCCATGCAAAATTTTACTTGCATGTAATTAATGATATTGTTCGATGATTTCCACATTTTGTTGGATCACCTCTCTTTGGAATGGGCACAAATATGGTTCTCTTCCAATCATTTTGCCAGGTAGCTGTCTTCCAATTTCTTGCCATAGACCAGTGAGTGCCTTCGATGTTTCATTAGTTTGTTGGAAGATTTAAATTTGTATTCCCATAAATTCTTGGAGCCTTGTTTCTCTCCAATGCCTTCAGTATAGCTTGGGCATCTTCCTTCAGTACCATTTGTTCTTCTTGATCATATGCTACCTCTTGAAATGGTTAACATTGATGATTTTAGTTCTTTTGATGCTTTCTGTATCGTTCAGTATTTTACCCATAGAATACTTCAGCAGTGTAGTTGGGGACCTGATTTTTTTTTTTTTTTTTTTCAGTTCTTTCAAACTTTTGGGTTGTTGGGCATTTTTTTTTTTTTTTTTTTTTTCAGTTCTTTCAACTTGAGAGATGCTGAGCATGTTCTTGTCTTTTTGTTTTCTAACTCCAGGTCTTTACACATTTCATTATAATACCTAACTTTGGCTTCTTGAGGTGTCCTTTGAAATTATCTCTTCACTTATTTTACTTCCTCATTTCTTCCATTTACTTAAGCTTCATTATGCTAAATATAATATCCATTATATTTTACATCTACTATAGTAAACAATATTATGCATAAAGTATCTATGTATTTTCTCCCTTTTCTAAATAATATTATTACTGGGTCATCTGTTGTTGTTAAGTTCCATTGAGTTAGTTCCAACTCACAGCAATCCTGTTTCCAAGGTGAGTTTGAAGCACCAACCTTGTGGTTCAAACTGACCTTGTGGTCCAGTGCTTTGTCCTACAGCACCACACCAGGATTCTACTGGGTCATCTAGAAAGTTTCAACTCACCTTTATGTTCTTGGATTCTAGAACCAGAATGAAAATGAAACTTCGAATCTTCATGGATAATATCTACCTTTGAAAATTGACATCATCAACGTTTTTCACTGCCTTGCTCTACAAGGTGCTTCTAGTATATTGTTGTTGTTAAGTGCCATCAAACTGGTTCCAACTCATAGTGACCCTGTAATGGGATTCCAAGGGACATCTGGTGAGTTTGAACCACTGTCCTTGGCAATCTACATATTATATGTTTGCAATAGAGATAAATTTGTAAAGTGTGCTAATCTTATATCTTTCTAAGTGTTTGATCTTACATTATTAAAGATCATTAAATTGTAACTTCCTTCCTCTTAATTTCCCTTAGCAATGAACGTTGTTTCTTGTCAGTGAACTTTTTTATATGGATATATCTTGATTGCCATCAAGATGTATTGATAATTACTGGTGATTAGAATGTGAACACTGGAAACAAAAGGAAGAATCAAAATTGGAAAATATCTTCTCTGTGATAGAAATGATGCTGAAGATCATATGATAGAAATTTGCAAGAACAATGATTTATTCATTGCAAACACCTTTATTTCAACAACATGAAGGGTGACTATACATGTGGTCCTCACCAGATGGAATATACAGAAATCAAATTGACTATATCTGTTGGAAGAAAACTATGGAGAAGCTCAATATCGTTAGCCAAAATACGGTTGGGGCAAACTCTGTAACAGATTATCAATTGCGCATATACAAAAAATTTAAAAGTTAATGAGAGCCAAAATATGACCTGAAATTACAGACCATGAGAACAGACTTGCTTCATTAGACACTAATGAACCAAAAACCAGAAGAGTTGTAGAATGACATCAAGAACATGATACATAAAGAAAGGTAAATGTCGTTAAAAAGACAGGAAAGAAAGAAGGGACCAAAAAGGATGTCAGAAGAGATTCTGAAAATTGTTCTTGAGACTACTTGTCATCATTCTTGCTGGTAAGTGTTATCAACTTGATTCTGACTCATAGTGAGCCTGTATAGGGTTTCCAAGTAGTGGCAGGTGGGTTTGAACTGTCAACTTCACAGTTAATAGTCCATTGCTTAACCTACAGTGCCTCATCAGAACTTTGGTCTATAATTAGGATGGTAGAAGTGATACTTGTACACACAGTATAGAATTTGCATTTGGTTGATTGTGAAAAAGCCAAACAGTTGGTGAAGAAGTGAATCATTTTTGACATCTTTAAATCTCTTACCTAGTTATAAACATTTGAAATCCTAATGTAACCATAATTCTTTTTTATTGTTGTAAAATATATGTAACACATTATTTGCCAATTCAAGATGTCTCCCATGTACAATTCAGTGACACTAATTACATTATTCATGTTGTGTAACCATTGTCAATATCTGTGGCCAATTTTTTCATTACAATGAACAGAAATTGAATGCTTTTATGTTTTGTTTCTCTACTAATAAGAGTATATACCCATAGTATATGAACTTTCCATGATAAATTAATTTGATGAGTAAATGTCTGTTGTCGGAAAAGACAACAAATATTTAATTTGAACTATGTCAGGTAAATTTAAAAAATAAATTGCTATTTTAGATAGAAGGAAATGAGCTGTATGTGAGTGTGTCCATTTGTTCATGTACAGTTTTAAGAAACTGTCATTTACATCATCTCTTGGGATACGTAAATAAAAACTATTGCTTTCTGAGCAGACATCACATTTCTTTTTTTAATTCTTCATGATCATGATCACAGGAAAATTTGCTGAAAATATCATACTAAACCACTTGAAGGGAAGATGTGATATATGTAATAAATATATTTTTGCAAGTGCTGATATACCAGAATGAAGCCACTTTAAATGGATCTCATGGACCAAGTCTTAAAAAAAAAACTACAAAGAAATGCAACAACATCGATATTTAAAGTATGAATTTGCTGGAAAATGATTCATTATGTCTGAACAGAGACCTTTAAGTCACTGGCCCATTAGTAATTGAACGCATGTTAGTAGAAAAGATGATCACTAATAGAACTTAGATATCTTCCTGGCCCATCTCTCCTTTCCTCCTTTCCTCCAAATGCCTTCAACCTGAGAGCAACCACATTTATCTACAGTTCTGATCATTTGCACACAGACAATGAGGTCACGTGCCCATTGTTTAGATCAGATCCCTATTGAAAACCTAAAAGACTGCAATTCCACTGAAATACATTTAGATGGCATGTCAGAAAAGATGGCTTCTAACAGGTCACAGTTGGCTTAGAACTGTATTGACTCTTCACTGACTTGCAGTTTTGCCAGTGATCTAAAGCCAAAGTGTGTTTGCTACAAGCCTCAGATCGTTAACAGTGAATCTCCTTTTCCCGAGAGGAACGTTTCCCAGTCATCACACATGGAGTTGGCCATCTTCCCTAGTAACAAGCCAGAGTTAACACAGAAAGGAACTGTTTTCATTCAGCTTGCGCTGACTACTTTTTCAGCTCCTTGATATAACCCACCATTTCCTAACCTGTGTGCTATTTTATGCTGATGTGTTGGGAGTGTCTCATCCAAGTCCTGAGATGTCAGTCTACTTAGCTCTCTAGGTAGTCATGAGGGACATTTCTGGCTACTGGAAACCTCCATTTAGTTTCAGGACTTAAACAAGCATCTTAACCAGAAAGCCATCCTTTCCCACAAAGATTCAACTTTCTCTACAACCTTCCCACATGGATGCACTCATCCTGGTACAATTGACCTATCCTACTATTAACTGCCTGTGAGGTCATCTTCCTCAATATCCAATACCAACACCAACAACTAACGTCAGTACATTTTTTAAAAATGAAAACTGCTTTTTCTTTAAGGGCCCACAACCTGAATGTCACCTATTCACATTGCTGCCATCAAGATATCCCAGAGGATCTGACTCCATGGCCTCTCCTCTACCTAACCTTGCCATTTTCAGTGTAAAATCTTTGTTCAGTTAACAGCTTAACACCTCAGTTTCTTTGTTAATCTATTCATAGTCAATGAACTTCAGTTGCTTCTCCTTCAGCCACATAATGCCACGTTCACTCTGAATTTATTACTTACAGTGGTTCCACCACTAAACCCACTATTTCAGACACCCCATTCTCTGGCAACACTCTGGCACAGTGAATTATTTAATATCTCTTCTAGTCACAGTCTTTCAAACATCCACTAAATGACTTTTTTCTGATAAGTCTGGGTAAGAAAATGTGGGGAAAGATACTGATGGACTATATGATTCAGTTGTGATTGTTAACAGGGCTAACTGTTTTAGTAAAAAATTGGAACTCTAATGTGAGTATAAAATAAGCCATCTGAGAAGCAGGAGCCGGGATCTCACTCTCAACAAGGAAGAAGCAGGCATGGACTGTTTCCTTAGGACCCTGATATCCTTGCACATTGAACCTCCTTAACTCAGGGACAGAAAGCTGTGCCACCAGAAAAGAATCAGAAGAGCTGCAGAAGAGTGACAGCCGCAGAACCAAGAGCCAGAGTACAAGACAGAGTGGTGGCCCTCCCAGCCCAGGAGCAAGTAAAGCTCAGTGACCTCAGGCAGAGTGGGCTGTCTCCAGGCACTTAACTGGAGGAGTTAGGTTTGCTGACCCACTGGAGTTAGAGCTGAGTGTCTTCATGCTGAGGCTTCCGGTGGAGTGATGTATTTTTTGGGCATTTATCAGTAGCCCTAAAAGAGCTTTGTGACATTGTCAGAGATGGGCAGAGGCTAGGCCAAGGGCTGATGGCCAGAGAAAGGCCTACCTACAGGAACAGCTGAGAGAGAGCTGTCTTAACTGGAAGAACTGTGCCCTGAACATTTCTGAGCCTGGCTTTTAACCTGTTAACTTCCCTAAGAAACCTGTAAGTGTGAGCCCGGTGTCTGAATTCTGAATGTCTTTTCCAGTGAATTATGGAACCTGGCTGAGTAGAAAAGGCTGTGGGAGGGATGGCTTGGTGTCATTCTGCTTTGCAACCTGCTTATCCTTCAGTGTCTCAAGTCCATTTTTGTTGGTTGACCGGTTTGCTTTTATTCGTCCTTTGACCTAATCTTTTAATTTCTTCCAAGATCCCTTTTCAGTCTCTCCAATTTAGTCATCATGGTCCATCATGTCTACTACCACTTGCTTCCCAGTAGCCTTGATTATCACATTACTTTATCATCTGCTATCAATTACCAGATTTTGGTTGATTTAATATTCTGTCATAATTTTACAAACACCTGAATACTAAGCTTGTTTTTGAGTGTGAAGAAAAATTCACACTCATAAATAAGCTAAAAACTGCTGGGTAATTTAACAACAACAACACAAATTAACATTCTAATAAAAAAGTAAGGTGCTCTGGTAGCGTAGTGGTTATGAATTGGGCTGTGAACTGCAAGGTCAGCAGTTCTAAACTACCAGCTATTCCTTGGGAAAAAGGTGAGGCTTTCTGCTCCTGTAAAGATTGAGAGCCTCAGAAACTCTGTACAGGGTCGCTATGAGTCAGAACCGACTCCATACACTTAACAACAGCATCAATAAAAAAGTGGTCAAAGGACTTGAGCTGACATTTTACCAAAAAGAATAATCAAATGGCCAAAAATCTCATAAAATATGATCTACGTCATTAGCTACTGAGAACCTTTCTCTTTTCTTTCTAAAGCTTTCTCTTTTCTTCTATGGCTCTACATTATCTAGGTTCTGGTAGCGTAGTGGCTACGAATCAGGTTGCTAACCTCACAGTCAGCAGTTTGAAACTATCTGCTGTTCTGCGGGAGAAAGATGATACTTTCTGCTCCCGTAAAGATTTACAGCCTAGGAAACCCTGTACAGGGTTGCTATGAGTTGGAACCAACTCCACGGCACATAACAACAACAAACATGCACACTCTTTCTCATTGACATTCCTTAGAGGTCTGTTTTGATCTTACATTATACCCTTTTCTTAGGATATCTTATTTTACTTTATGACGTAACAATTCTCTACATACCCAAAATGGCACAAGAGCATCAAATCCAAGATTAGTGCCTTGCATAACTCCCAGACCTACTTTTCTGGGAGTAAAAATGTTAGGAACCAGTTACGTATGAAGAACTGGTCATAATAACTAATTGCATTATATGACAGGTGTTCCTGAAAATTTCCCCCACTGAAATCTGCAAATAAAACTGGGGCAAAAAAATGGATCCAAAGAAGATAGTACTAATTGATGTTTATAAAGTTCTAGTTCCAAGAAAATTGTTTTAGAAAATATGCATGCTGACTTTTTGTATTTAGCATATTATGTTCATGAAAGTTTTTGAAAATTATTTTATGAGTTAGAATCTGGTTGCTACAATGGATGTTTTCAAGCTGCCGTCTTTCATATATGGTTCTTGTCTATGAGAATACCATGAACATCTATGTCGGTTTTGATACAAAAAAGCATTGTGCTGAGTTCCACTGCTACAATCAGTGTTTGACAATATAATTTTCAGATATACAAAAAAATTGTACTATTATATAATGTGGCAGTCATATATTGAATTGTATCCCCACCAAAGCATGTGTCAATTTGGCTAGGCCATGATGCCCAGTATTGTGTATTTGTCATCAATATTGTGATCTGATGTAATTATTTTCCACTGTATGTACTGTAAACCCTAGCCTTTAACTTTTAACCCACCAGGAGAAATATGAGGTTATCAGCTTCTGTAAAGATTTATAGTATCAGAAAACCTGATATAAGATCAGTATGAATCTAAATTGAGTTGATGACAGTGGATTTGGGATATTTTATATGTGAATAAGACAGGGTTATGGTGTGATGTATTATGAGACTCAGCCTTACAAGAGGTTGTAATGCATTAATAAATCTGCCTTGGAAGAAACACAGCCAGAATGCTCCTTACAAAAGAGGATGATGAGGACTTCCGGAAAAAGTGGCGGATCGGGTAGAAGTGTAGTGACGAGCTCTGCCGAGAACAACACAAAATACAGAACCAAGAAGGCTCAGGGAATGGTCCCAGTACTCTGAACCACATATAAAGGAATATCTAGAAGGTTGGAAGACTTACAGCTGGGGAGCTTGTGGCAGAAGCAAGAAATCAATTCCTTCCTGGTTCAGGACGCTCAGCT
>NW_006408578.1:10749843-10750866 GCF_000296735.1 Chrysochloris asiatica | reverse complement strand
TCCAAGGAGCAGCTGGTGAGCTTGAACCACCAACCTTGCAGTTCAAATGGCTTTGCAGTCTGGCACATTAACCCACAGCACCACACCAGGACTCCCACAACACATGAAAACATACAAGAATTATTAATCTTGGCATTTCAACCTAAAACATGTAAATGTGCATTTATATTTTAATCTTTTGATAGTCTTTGATAACTATTGGTCGGTTAATTAAAGTTTCGTATACTGCCCTATGTTCTCCTAACAACAACCACACTCATGCTGCATGTTTCATAGCTTCCAGTCTTTGCTTTATTTGGAGCAATGAATATTTGCTTTATTTGGAGCAATGGTTTTTGGTTGTCAGTTGCCGTTGACTCAGCTGCTACTTGTGCATAATAGTGTCACCCTGTTCTGTGTTATCCCTGTGACTATTTCTAGGTTTGAGCCCATTGGTGTGACTAATATGGCAATCCATTTCACTGGTGGGTTCTCTTACTTTCATCGACTACAAACCATTGCACTTTCTCAGTGGCTGTTCTTACCAACTTCATTTCTATAGAACATTCTAATTTTATTTCTTTTAAGACTGATTAGATACAGGCAGTCCTCAGCTTAAAAATGGCTGACTTATGGATGACTCCTCTTGTTATTAGTGCTGTTGATCGGTTTCGACTCATAGTGACCCTGTATAGGGTATTCAAAGAGGGACTAGTGGGTTTGAACTGCCAACCTTGTGGTTAGTCATCCATTGATGACTTATGTGATGCTTATCTTACAACATCACACTAGGACTCCATAGATAACTTTTGTTGTTAAGTGCTATTGAGTTGGTTCCAACTCATAGCGACCCTGTTTCCTGTTGTGGTTTTCGAGGAGCAGCTGGTAAGCTTGAACTACTGACCTTGTGGTCCAAACTGACCTTGCAGTCCAGCTCACTAACCTGCAGCACCACATGGATAACTCTAAGGAGACCATTCATGTTATGTAAATTTGCCCTCATTTTGAAAGGTCTGAATCATCCACGACAGGAAACAAATTTTT
>NW_006408578.1:10744848-10748895 GCF_000296735.1 Chrysochloris asiatica | reverse complement strand
ATATGATTGTTTATATATATATATGATTGTTTATATATATTATGTATGATTGTTCATATATATATGATTGTTCCACCTATATTTTGTTGCTGGGGTTAAGTGCTGTCATTGACTATGTATAGGGTAGTTGGGCAAAAACTGAATTTGGCCTCATGTTTGGCCTATTAGATGATTTATTAATTAGAGTCATTTATATATTTAAAATTCTAAAAATATATTTCATTTATCATCTTTACTTTTTATTCTGTCTTTTGGCAGTTTGTCAGTAAGAGCAATATTTCTGACATACCATTCTACAATGCATGCAAGAGGTCAGCTGTCCTAGCATAATGCATTTTGGCATTATGAAGAAATATTATTAGGACCTTAAGGAATATATGTGCTTGAAAGAGTCCCAGGCTACAACTTCAGTTTTTAGCTAATATTGTTAATGAGAAACTAGGGAAATTCTGTTGTTTTCAGTCATCAGAACAGACCATCACGTTTGGCAAAGTGTCAGCGATATATATGGCTACCTATGATACTTTATGGCTATATAGCTATATCGTTGTAGTTGTTGTTAAGTGCCATTGAGTCAGTTCTAACTCATAGAGACCCTGTATAGCATTTCCTAGGAGTCACTGGTAAGCTTGAACTGCCGATCTTGCAGTTCAAGCCAACTTTGCAGTCCATGCATTAACTTATGGGGCCTTAGAAAAATTCTCTAATCTCTCTAAGCTTCCTCCTTTATAAAATAAAAACATTTTTAGTGGTTAAAATCAAATAATGGCAAAAAGAATAAGTGGATATTATTTTTTAATATCCCCTTTCACATCTAATTTGATCCACTTATTAGTGGAATATACAAGGGTGAGTCAAAAATTATCTGCAGTCTGGTAGTAGAATTTATTTTAAGCAACTTTTAGAAAAACAAATATATCATTTTTTGGCATATTCTCCTTGCTTTTCAATATACTTTGTCCATCTTGCAACAAATTATCCATTTACAAATGTTTTAAGCTGAGCAACAAGCCACGAATGCACCACTGTCTATACTTCTTCATCAGAGGTGAATGTTCATCCTTGAAGGGCTGCTTTCAAGGAACCAAATAGGTGAAAGTTAGATGAAGCAATATCAGGAATATAGGGAGGATATTTTAACACCTAAAAAAGGAAGTTTTTACAGAATGTCAACAGTGTGGGCAGAGATGTGTGCATGTGAATTGTCATGCAAGAGCACAATGCCCTTGGATACAAGTCTTCTGCAGAAGTTTAGGCTTCAACTCTTCAGTGAGCATCTCATTGGAAGGATCACTGTTGATCGTTGAATGTTTTTCATGATAATCTCCCAAGATTGTCCCTTGAGAATCCCAGAAGACTGTAAGGATCAATTCTCTAGCTGATGGTTGACTTTTATACATTTTTTGGGTCAGAAATTGAGGATGTTTCCATTCTATACTCTGTCATTTATTCTCGGGTTCATAGTGGTAAATTCATGTCTCATCACCAGTAGGATTTTTTTTTAAAGAAATTTTTACCTTCTTCCAAATATCATTCCAACTTTTGTTTGCAGATATCTAAAACTTCTGCTTATGTGCTTCTGTGAGTTGTTTTAGTGCCCATCTCACACAAACATTACAAAACCCAGGTCTGTCAGGGATGAGTTCATAGGCAGAGCCATGGTTGATTTGCAAATGATTTGTCACATAACCTGCTGTCACTCATCTGTTCAATAGAATCATTTCACGTGCATGCTCAATGTTGTCATCAGCCATGGACGTGAATGGATGTTTCAATATAACTGGAGTGCAAATAAGTTTTGACTTACCCTTGCAAATTTTTAAACTTGTTATTGTGATTTGGGAGAAGGTTTAAAGGGCAAATCATCAGTTTTACATTCAACTGTTTATATATATTTTGTTTTCTTTTCATTAATTACAATCAGTGTAACATCATTTGTTCCACTTCCTCCCAGTGTTTTCTGTTTCCATTTCTTCTTCTTCCCTAACAGTTCTGAACTCTGTTATTGGGTAAATGCTGCCTTTTGTATCTCAAATATTAGAATATGTTAGGTGTGAGTGCCTCAAATGTGTTATTATTTTGTTTATGAACCTGTCTATTGTTTGGATGAAAATTGAGCTATGCAAAACTGGAAATCAATTTGCAAAAGAATGAAACAAGATCTATACCTCATACCATATATGAAAAAGAGCTCAACATGGATTACAGACCTAAAGGTAAATCCCATAATTATAAAGATTATCAATGAAAAAACAGAGACAAACTTCAGGGCTCTAGTATATGGCATACATAGACTATGGAACACGGCAAAAAGCACACAAACAAGGGAGAACAAATTGGATGGCTGAGACATACTAAAAATTCAAAATTTATGTGTGTCAAAAGAACTCACCAAAAGAGTGAAAAGGGAACCCACAGACTGAGAAAAAAATATTTTGCAATGACACATCAGACAAGGGGCTAACCTCTAAAATTTATAGGACTATAACACACATCTACAGGAAAAAGACATATAACCCAATTTTAAAAATGGGCATAAAACATAAATAGACACTTCACCAAGAAAGGCATTCTGGCAGCAAACAAACATATGAAGAAATGTTTAAGATCATTACCCATTAGAGAGATGCAAATCAAAACAACAATGAGATATCATCTCACACTAGCCATGACAGTAAGTTTCAAAAAAGCAGAGGACAACAAATGTTGGTAAGGGTGTGGAGAGATTTTGACCATCCTACATTGCTGATGGGACTGCAAATTTGTTCAACCACTTTGGAGATTGGTAAGGTGCTTCCTCAGAAAGTTAGAAATAGAAATAACTTATGATCCAGCAATTCCTTTACTTGGTATGTGTCCACAAGAAGTATGAGCCAGAATGTGAGTAGATATATGCACACCAATGTTCATTGCAGCACTTTTCACAATAGCAAAAAACTGGAGACTACCCAAATGCCCACCAACAGAATTATGGGTAAGCAAACTCTGGTACACACATACAATGGAATACTATACTACTTTGAAGAATAACGAAAAAGCTGCAAAACACCGCATAACATGGACAAGTCTTGAGGACTTAATGTTGAGTGAAATTAACTAGGCACAAAAGGACAGATATTGTGTAAGTCCATTAGTGCAAAAACTTAACAAAAGATTTCCATACTAAAAGAATAGTTCTTTGTGGGCTGGCATGGGCAGGAGGGAGGGGACAGTAACTCGCAGTTCAGGGGATGGATATATGTTGACTTGGGGCACAGAGAGGGCAGTAAGCAGGAGGAGGAGCAATACACAAGGAGGGAAAAAGGATAGGGGAGTGGGGAGGATGGGGGAGTCTCTGGAATGTCTGTATGGTGGAATGGAACAGAGGTGCACTGTGATGTTTACACAGCTTTGGAATAACAAGGCTCTATGATAAAGGGATCGAGACACAGGCTGAAGGGGTAAAGGAGAGGAAATTATGTTATTTGACTGTTCACAAAAGGACAAATATTGTGCAAGATCATTATTATAAAAGCTTAAGAAAGATGTCCATTCTTGGATAAACAAACTGTGGTACATACACACAATGGAATACTATGCTACCTTTAAGAACAACAAGGAAGCTGCAAGTCATCACATAACATGGATGAACCATGAGGACATTATGCTGTGTGAAATTAGTCAGTCACAAAAGGAGAAATACTACATAAGACTGTTATCATAAAGGACTGAGAAAAAGAACCCACCCAAATGGGGAAAAGAAAAAAAAAATTTATATATATAATTGCTGAACACCGGGATGTATGGGATGAAAGGAGGGGAGGTAGGGAGGGAAAGAAGGAACACAGGGTAGGGAATAGACATAGGAGAGCCTGGGTGCTGGAGGTGGGTGTGGGAGGGGCGGTGATACACAAGAAGGGGGAGGGAAAAAGAAGAACAAGGTGGACAGGAGATCGGTTGGGCAGGTTCACATGGGCTAGATGGGACAGAGGTAAATGACGATGTATACACAACCTTGGAATAACAGGGCTTCAAGATACAGGGATAGAGGCATGGACTGAAAGAGGA
>NW_006408578.1:10738569-10744385 GCF_000296735.1 Chrysochloris asiatica | reverse complement strand
GTCCCTGGGACCATCAAGTGAGAAGAGCAAAAAGTGTGACCCTACCCAGAGAGGCAGTAAAGCCGGCATGGAGACAGAGACGTTAGCATGGACAGATGGAGTGGCTGGGGACATGGGACTCAGGGAGGGAGAGGAGCTGTTTGCTGACAGCCAGGGGTGGCGGGCCTGTGGGGTGTATTCTTTGGTTATTTGATGATGCATAGAGGGGATTGTAATCATTGCAATGAAATGTAATAGGATGAGTGTGAAGCTGAAGTGGGACAGAGACAAATAATGATATATGCATAACCCTGGACAACAGGGCTACAGGATAAAGAGATTGAGACATGCTTGGAATGGGGAAAAGGGGAGAAAGAATGTTAAGATGCTTGGCTGTTTTTTGAATCTTGGTTTCCTTGGCATACTACTATAAAATAGACACTGGAGGGGGAGAGAAAGGAATAGCCAGAAATACCACCATAGAAAGCTTTTACATCCATCTTCTGCCTAAAACTAAACTAATTGGAATACCTAAAATGGGGCTACAACATGTCCAGTGAAGGAGGCTTCCTGCAGAGTCTCTGTATTACACAAGACCATAGGTGGATTCCTGAACAGCATCCAGAATCTTCTGAGGGGAAATTTCCACTGGAAACAACAAGCAGACCAGCCTGGGGTGGCCAGAAGAACAGAAGATACTTCCTGAAAGAAAGACTGACAGGAAAAATACAAAACAATACAGGTAGATTGACTGATTACTACAGGTACAACCAAGTGGCTCACCCAGGAGACACCAAGGCAGGTGGTTGGGTCCCCTCAAGGCAAAACTCCTTCGAAGACTAAGACCCAATGGGAATACATGCTCTGATTGGTGACCACATTCGTTGCTGATAGGGAGAAGTGAGGGAAGGACAGCAGTGGAGCTGCAAGCTAAGGCCTGCAACATTCAATGGACTCCTGTGAACCCGGGTGGAGACCTGGTTGGCCATCAATGTGGCAAGACCTTGGAACTTTTGGGCCCAGAGTCAGTGACAGAGCACAGAGGACTAGAATGGAGAGTGAAGCGTTCAGCTGATAAGAAGAGAGGGCACATGCATAAGTACACCCACACTTGCAGATAATATCCACCTGAACTGGCTTCAATTGCTGGATGATCAGAGTTCAACCAGAAGAAGAAAGAAGAGGAAAAAAAGAATAATCTGATACAATTTGATGATCTTGACCTACACCTATAGAAGCAGTAGCTCAAAAGAGGTAACAAATCTTCACAGCTAAGATCACTCCTACCCCCTCCACACAAGGAGAGGACAGAGATA
Organism: Chrysochloris asiatica; assembly: GCF_000296735.1. Classification (NCBI taxonomy): domain Eukaryota; kingdom Metazoa; phylum Chordata; class Mammalia; order Afrosoricida; family Chrysochloridae; genus Chrysochloris; species Chrysochloris asiatica. Next base: position 10,743,090 of record NW_006408578.1, on the reverse strand, counting down.
GGCAACTTGGACATTGGCTACTTAGAATGGAGGGGGGGCGGTGGGCATACAGAGGCAAGAAGTGACTGGCTTACTAGCTTTCAAGAGGGAACCTAGATCCAAAGGACGTGGAGCAAGGTAGAATCTCCATTGAGTAGTATCCAATCTGTCTAGGTGGGGCCGAGGAAAGGAGATGCAGATACGTCTTTTGCAATACAGTGGTGAATAATTGTTATCAGGACTAATTGTGAGGGCTGGAAATGTAAATGTAGATGTTTTGTAGCAAAGGGAGGGAGGGATTACCTTTGCAGTCTAGGGGTGGAGGTCTCTGGGACCATCAAGGGAGAAGAATGGAGAACTTTACCCAGGGAATCGGTGATGCCAGAGATGGAGGCAGAGACGATGATGCGGAGAGATGGAGCAGCTGGGGACTTTGGACTCAGAGAGGGAGAGGGGCTGTGTGCTGATGACTGGGGGCAGGCTTGCGGGGTATACTCTGTGGTTGGTGGATGATGCATGGAGGGGATTGTAACCATGGCAAGGAAACCGTATACAATGGGATCAATGTGAAACTGGATGTTCTCCCATGTAAACTATCACATAACTCAAAATAAAGCATCCTATATGCTTAAAAAAAGAGAGAGAGAGAGAGATGAGGATATGGAAAGATAGAGCAGCTGGGAACTCTAGACTCATAGAAAGAAGAAAGGCCATGTGCTGGTGGCCAGGAGGCTGGCTTGTAGAATGTGCCCTTTGGTTGTTTAAATGATTACATATTCCTGAGAGGGAATAGAGGCATATACTGTTGAATACACAGGAAAAACAAAATTCATTTAGTTTCAAAGTTATCTAGATATCAAAAATTAAGTCTAAGCTAGTCTTATTGTTTCTTAAAAAGCCATCAGTTGGCTAATACTTACAGAAACAGTATGGATTCTTCTGAAACAGCATGCTTCAGGATCTCTACTTTAGTCACAGCATATAGCAACTACTTCTACTGTAGTTTTATAACTTTGTAAAACTGTCCATATTTAAATGAGATACTATATGTAAAGCTTAACTCTGGGCATACAGTATGGTATGGTATGGTATGGTATGGTATGGTATGGTATGGTATGGTATGGTATGGTATGGTATGGTATGTTGTTGTTAAGTGCCATCAAATCAGTTTCAACCCATTAGTGACCCTGTACAGGGTTTCTGAGGGTGTAAATCTTTACAGGAGCAGAAAGCCTCATCTTTCTCCTGCGGCACTGCTGGTAGTTTCAATCTGATGACTCTGAGGTTAGCAGCCCAGCTTGTAACCACTATGCTATCAGAGCTCCATATAGTATATTAGTATAGTATAGTATAGTATGTTGTTGTTGTTGTTGTTGTTAAGTGCCGTCGAGTCGGTTCCGACCCATAGCGACCCTGTACAGGGTTTCCGAGGGTGTAAATCTTTACAGGAGTAGAAAGCCTCATCTTTCTCCCGCGGAGCAGCTGGTAGTTTCGAACCGCTGACCTTAAGGTTCGCAGCCCGATTCGTAACCACTACGCTACCAGAGATCCTTGTATAGTATATATCAATTGCTTTCTTACATCATCATCTTTGTGTAGTAAAACAAAATTATTAGCTGGGAAATCTAGAGGGAAAAAATCAGCAAAATATTATAGGAAAATTCACATACACCCAAATGGGGTGAAGGTATAAGGAAGAAACTACTGCATACCAAGTCCTAGAAATGGAACTTTTTACTTATTTATGTTATCACACTTAATATATCCTAAACAAGCCAATAAAGTTGGTATAGCCTTAAAAAAAGATGTCCATTCTAAAGAGGAGAAAAAAAAACTTTTTTTTTCTCTGTTGGTTACCACAGGTCACAGAGAGGGGACAGTAAGGCACAGGTTGGGGACAGTAATATCATAGCTTGGGTGAGGAAGGGAGGGCAATACACAAGAAGGGGGAGGGGGATGGAAGAACACAGAAGAAAGGGAACACTTAGAAAGGTATTCATGGGCTAAAAAGGAGAGAGGAAAATAGGGATGTATGCTCAACCTTGGAACAACAGGGTTCTGTGCTACAGGGATGGATAGAAGTATATATAGTCTGAATGGGCAAAAGAGGGGAAATAATGTTAAGGTCATATATTACATTATGGATATTTGTTTCCCCTGCCTACTAATGTAAACTAGACACCTGAGTGGGATAGAAGGAATATCAGGAAATATGATTACATAAGGTTTGTAAGCACAGCTTCAGCTAATAATGCATTGGAATACCTAAAAGGGATTCTAGAATGTGCCCAATGAAATAGGCTTCTTATAGAGCCTTTGTAGAGTATGGGGCCTTAGATGGATCACTGAACCTCGGACAGAACCTTCTGAGATGGGATGTTCCCACTTAAAAGGACAGGCAGACCAACCCAGAGTGGCTAGAGGAACAGAAGATACTTCTTGTAAGAAAACCCAGCAGGTAAAGAGAAGGAATAAAAATAGTAGACTATTTGGCTATTTCAAGAAAAAGCACCCTGTTCACCTGGAAGCCATCAAGACAAGCCATCAAATCAGTTCATGACAAACCATTTTCTAAGACTAAAACTCTAAGGGAACACGAACAGACTTATAAGCTCACTGGTGACCATGTTTTTCTACCTATGAGTGGAAGTGGGGGAAAGGCAGTAGTGAAGAAATGGGCTGAGCTTGACCATGTTTCATAGACTCCTGTTGACCTTGAGATGAGAGAGAGAAGGGGAAGGGCTAGTTGGTCTGAAGTTTGGGGAGATTGAGGAACTACTGAACCCATGGTCACTGACCTACCCACTGGGGGCTAGAGCTGAGAGTAAACTCTCCAACTGATATGAAGTGGGGGAAAGTGCACAAAAACATCCATACTTGCAAATAGTACTGATTTGACCTAGTTTGGATGACTTGATGACCAAAACTCGACTAGAGGAAGATAAAAAAAATTGATATAGGAAGCAAGTGTAGTTTGCTACAATTTGATGAACTTGACCTTCTCTTATAGATGTAGTAGCACGAAATAACCACTGAGAGGGAAGGAGTTGTAAAATCAAGGATCAAGCCTATCCCCTCAGTACACAGGGTTGATAGGGACTGGTCACTCAGACATTGGCTACTTAAAATGGGGTGGCTATAAAAGCAAGAAATGGCTGGCTTACAAGTTTTCATGAGGGAGATTAGTTTCAGAATGAGTGGAGGAAGGTAGAATCCCCACTGAATAGTTTCCATCTTGTCTAGATGAAAGGGGATGGAAATAGGATTCTTTTAATTTAATGGTGAGCAATTGGGCTGCGAACCTCAGGGTCACCAGTTCAACTGCCAGCTGTTCCACGGGAGAAAGATGAGGCTTTCTGCTCCTGTAAATATTGACAGCCTCAGAAACCCTGTACAGGGTCTCTATGAGTCGGAACCGACTCCACAGCACATAACAACAACAACAGCAATATTTATCATGACTAATTGTGATTGTCACAATTGTAATCGTAGAAGATGTGTAACAAAAAGGGGACAGTAGTTAATATTACATTACAGGAACAGAGGACTCTAGAATGAGCAAGAAGGAAGAGCATGAACAGAACATGGAATCCTAGCCAGAGAAGCAGCAACACCAGAGATGGAGACAGACAGCATCTGAGGACTCTACACTCATGGAAAGAGAAAGGCTGTATGCTGACAGACAGAGGGCTGGTTTGCAAAATATGTCCTTTGGTTGTTTACACAATTGTATATCCCGAAGAGTTTTTGTGTACATAAAAAAAAGGGGGGATTGTAATTATTACAACAAAACAAGATGCAATTTGTTAAGTGCAAAACAGATGTTCTGCCATATAGACTATCACTCAATTCACTATAATAACTTTTAAAAAATACATGAATAAAGTGACTAGAGGTAAATACTGTTAACTGGTAGTTAAAAGAAAGAAAAAACAAATGGAGCTATGGAGGGTGAGTTCAGTTCCAGACCTGAGCATTGACTAAGGATTCTACCAGCATGTACCTGACAGGTAAGCCTGGTCATTTTTTAAAATTTGAGGTTTGTTAAACATTTTATCCCGCTCTATCTGAGACTTTCTACTGTGGTTCCTTTCAGAGCACTTGGTAGTGGTAACTAGGCACCATCTAGTTTTGGTCTCAGGGTCATGGAGAATGATGTTTGTATGATACATTCATCCATTAGATTAATTGTTTCCACGAATTTTCAATTTTTATCACTTTTCTTTTCTCCATACAAACAGAGACTACTAGTTTCACCTTAAATAGCTGTTGACGTGTTTTTAAGATCTCAGCCACTACCTACCAAATAGGATGTAGAACATTGTCTTTATGGACTATATTATACCAATTGACCTTGGTGTCCCCGAGACTATAGTCCTCGAGACTATAGTCCAACAACTGATTTTCTCAAGATGTTCAGTTATGGCTAAGAAGTTTTCATAACTTTGTCCCTGTATATTCCACCATATTTATGGATAGATTTGCAACAAAGGTAAATAGCCATGTACAGATTTCCTCTGTCAATTCTCTGTGTGTGTGTGT
>NW_006408578.1:10723002-10738469 GCF_000296735.1 Chrysochloris asiatica | reverse complement strand
TATATTTGGGCATAATCCTACCTTTCCTTCCACACCTGTTCAGTCTACATTTCTCTTCAAGCTTCTACTTATAGATCAATATTATTGCACATATAACATCCATTGCATATATAACAGTTTTTACCTCTGCTGCCTTTAACTCTTGGGCTCCTCACCAAGTCTTTCCTTGCCTCCATCATTGTTTTTATAACTTTTTATTGTGAATTGAGTGAAGGTTTACAGAGATGATCATCACTTTGACATCCAACAGATCACATACTTTGTTTCATCTCAATGATTGCAATCCCCTCCTTGTAACAACAGTTACCTCACATCTTCCCTGTGGTTCCTATTGCCATTCAACCTCACTTCTCAACCTCTCTCAACTTTGTCCCCAGGTAAATGCTACCTTTTTTATTTTGAATGTTTGGCTATTCCATGGTGAGCATACTTCACTAGTGTTGTCCCCCTTACATACTTATCTACCACTTGGTTGAAAATTGGACTATGAGCATTAGTACTGTACCAGACCTGAAGGGTGACCAAAAGCTACAGTCTTGGGTTCCTCCAGTCTTTTTTTATCAGTATGTCTAGTGTTTAATACAATTTTGAGTTTTGTTCCAGTTTGCATCCCACTCTATTCAGCACCTCTAATGTGCTCCCTTTCAGAGCAGTTGGTAGTGGTACTTGGGCACCGTCTAGTTCCTCTGGTTTCAGAGTCATAGAGACTGATGTTCACCTGTTCCATTAGTCCATTGGACTAATTGATTCCAAGCATATTCAAGTTTCATCACTCTTCTTTCTTCCTGATATCTGCATCATTTTTGCCAACCTCCCTCTTATTATACATTGCCTTCCCCTTTGCCCAAGTAGCATATATATTAATTTCTTCCAAATTTAAAACAGTATGTTCTGTCTTGTAATCTACTTGACTTCCCCTCCATTTAGAAGTTCTGTAACCACACTAGTCCTTCTTTTTACTTTGTAACTGTCTTCATTACAAATTGATATCTCTTGTTACCTCTTTTCAGTCTTGTAGTTTTGTTTTATTTGGGCTATATCTGAGTTCTGCTGGACTGAAGATGTGGAGTTCACATATCTTCAGATACAGGAGTGATGCATCCAGCTTCTGAACTACCAGACAGAGTAAGGGCTATGCAGGGTGGGAGGTGTCTTCAGCCAGTGAGTGGCTGAGGATGGGGAGTGGTCACAAAAAGGATGTAGGGAACAAGAGATAATTCCACTTTTCTCATTGGCAGCCACCAGTGTACATTTATGTTGGTAGGCCACTGCCTTGATCAAACACTGCTTGCAAAAGTTCAAGATGGCTGCACCACATCAGGCCAGCCAATAGTTCACCCATTTGTCTTTTGGCTTGCTGATTTTGTTCAGCTTCTTCTCCTATTTGGTATTCAATCAATTTCTCTATCATTTCCTCTGGAATTTAGGATTCCAGGACTATTATCTGTTTCATTTGGTCTCTCATGTCTTGGTTATAATGGGTTTGTGTAGCATGTCTGCCTACTTCATCTTCTTTTATGGCAATATATTTTTACTAATAAATTCTGTAGGCCAAGAAAGTTTGAAATCTGGAGATTTCTAGACCCATAAGTTTCATTTTTATACATCATATATTGAATAATATTCCCGAAGGTAATCAGTTCTATAATATATAATAGATGAATTTTACACTCAGTAAATTAAACAAAGTTAAATTATAATTATTACATTTGAGACTGGACATGGAATTTTTACCTCGATCCCATCTAGAAAGGTTTCTCTGTGTTAAGCATGGCATTATCCAAGCTCCCTTGGAAATGGCTAAGGGACTGAAAAATTGTCCATATGTTGCTTAATTACGTGCACCTGTCTACATAAGAACATCTTATGAGGTAATTACGGATCCGCTGCAAACCATCATGCATGGGGCTTTATTGTACTTCAATTTCCCTTCATATCTCAAGCCAGTCCCAGGGCTACCTTTTGGCTTATGAGTACCCCCATTCAACAGAAAATAAATTGGTTCCACTCAAGAAGATTAGAAATGGTGGGAAATATAATTTCCCCTTGTTCTTGGCAAGAGTATGCCTTAGTCTTAACCAGCATTAAAACATACAGAAGAAAAAGCAAACTCGCTATTTTCCTTCTATGAAGTTGAAGCTCCATCAGCTGACTTACCTGATTCTGACTTCAAAGACCACACTATCACTTCTCTCTGCTTCTGCTCATCTGAGACTTGGAGAGACAGGGTTGGAGGGGCCATGCAGAGATCGGCTAGCTGCTCGTTTCTTGGCAATGAGTGCTATGTTTCCAATTTCAGGATAGAATAAGCAAGTTCAGGATCTCACAGGCTGTGTGACAAAGGAGGGAATAGGATGGTTCCAAGTTGAGTTGAAGCTTCTGCTTCCTAGCTTCCTCACATTGTTCCATCTGCCTCTTCAGAGAGCTCTCATCTCCCACTGAGCGCAGCTGAGTTTCAAGCACTCCTGGCGGCATAATGAGTGAGATAAAGATATTTCCTCTAGTTGTCAATGATGTTCCTATCTTGAATCTCTCCCAGGAACCTCATCCAAGCCCCCTCCCTATCCCTGGTCTTTGTGAACAAGATCTTTGTCACACTTCTCACAGATGACTGTTTTCATTTGAAGGCTATGCATATCTTAACATGAAAGAATATATATGTATTTTTTAGCTTTAAAATATAAGGTCCCTGGAAGATCTTGTCTATTGGAGGGTATAACGATACATGTAGCCAGAAGAGGAGATCACTATCCAGAGGAAGAGCCAGACTGCTGTGTCTGGATACTTAAAAAGACATTTGGAGGGGGAGAGCATCTGCAAACGTTGATGAAAATGGGTTTGGAACTTCTCCTTTGATCAGGAAATAGGTGGACCATAAAATGTCTGATGCATGATGCTGCCTGCAGCAAACCCACATTCTGAGACTCAGTCATCTTATTACACTAGAAAGCATCAACAGAATAAGAAAGATGATTTAAAAGACCCATCACTTTTCAATCTCTGTAGTTGGATTAGCTGAAGTTGTCATATTTCTGTTCCTGAAAACTAACTGGTCATAGATAGTTCCCATTTCATATCAGAATTTTTTTTTTTTTTACACCAGTGTTCAAAATATGCATTGTTGTCATGAAGTATAAGTTTGTTTATGACCTGTTTTATTTTCTGTAGTTGTTTGTGAGTCTCCAAAGAATAGGGATTGAGTGTTATACTTCTTTTCTTGTTCATCAGAAACACCAACATGCTTCTTATTTAATGGTGAAGGTGATGTCAATAACAGAACCTTAGTGGTTGTGCTTAGTAAAGTTCAGGGTCAGTGAAAAAGAGGAAGACCCTCAATGAGATGGATAACACAGTGGCTGCAACAATTGGCTTCAATATACCAATGATTGTGAGGACGGTGAAAAACCAGGTAGTGTTTTGCTCTGTTGTACATAAAGACTCTTAGTTGGAGCTGACTTGCCAGCACCTAACAACTTTTTGTTTTTCTTTGAGATGTTACATTACAAAAGAGGGTGGAGCACTGGGGATTCAGAGACAGACTTCTTGCCTTTATCTTTTAATATGCAAGAAACCCGAGTTTGATTCCTGGCCAATGGACCTAATACACAGACACCATCTATATGTCGATGGAAACTGGTGGGTTGCTATGATGCTCAACAAGTTTCAGCAGAGCTTCCAGACCAAGACCAGGAAAACAAAGGGTTGGTGATCTACCTCTGAGAGTCAATGAAAACCTTACGGCTCACAAAGCTCCAATCTGCAATTGACCTTGGGATGGTGCATGATTGGGTGGCATTTTGCTCTTTCATGCCTGCAGTCATGATGAGTTTGAGACCAACTCAATTGCAGCTAACAAGAACCCACATTTTAAACAAGGATACTTAAGTTTGTTCCACGGGTTAGGATATGAATTAGATTTCCTGATTCTTCCAATAAAATATGAAGATGATGATGGCAGTAATATTACAAGACTTTATAAAAATAATGTTTTGTAATTCAGTGGAGCAAAGGTCTAGTTGAGAGGTGGCAATGTCATTTGATGGAGAGGCATTGGCTGGGATAAGTCAGGATCTCAAGGTTTGGGTTTCATTTCAACCATGCGTAGACCAGTGTAGCGAGGGTACTTACTGAGGAGTCAGCCGCTGTGGAGGGAAGCCACACACCATAAAACTGAGTTCTCAGTAGTTAAGGGTGAGAACACAGCTTTTTCGTGAGGACATCTAAGGTTCCAGTAAAACTCTAGGTGATTAATAAAGCCATTTTTTTAGTTGTTGTTGATTTTGCATTTACATGGAAGCCAAGAGCTGCTTTCATCCTAATAAATATGTTGGATTTATATCTTAGTCTACTGAGTTCTCAGGGTTGGGGACAAAAGCACAGGGAGACTCTTTTAAGGGATTGTCTTAATGGAAAATAACTCACAATTCATACTAGACATATGCTGATTTTTACAGTTTTTGAAAAGTTATTATTTCTTCAATTACATTCTAAAAACATTAATAGAAAATTCTAAAAATATTTGATTACATATATGTGATAATGTTGAAAGCCTTTTGCCTTCAAAAAACACAAACTGGTCCAAGTCAAGCTGTGATACAGCCTTGATCCTGGAACTTTAAATCTGAAATTTCTTTCCAAAGGATTGTGGCTTTGAAACAGAAGGAGATTAATTTGTTAAAATAATTCCACAGTATTAGGACAGTTTTTTTTTATTATCCTGGATGCATTGGGAGCTGAAAAAAAAAAAAAAAAAACCAGAAAGAGGCTTTCTGTCCCTCACTAACAACTTCATTTTGTAATGTGAGCAGGATTCTCTAAGGGAGGAAAGAACAGACTTATTGGACTGAAAGAGAAGTTATAGACAGCTGAGTAAAACATTTTCAATATCCTTTGCAAAAGAAATAAATACTATTCGTATATATGCCTTTTTGTCTGCCTGTTTCCCTACCCTGCTTGAAAGTTAGCTTACTGTTGTTAAGGGCCATGGAGTCAGTTCTGACTCATAGTGACCCAGTATAGAGTTTCTGAGGGGCAGACTGCTGAGTTTCAACCACCAGTCTTGTGGTTCAAACAGACATTGCAGTCCTGAGCTTATCCTACAGTACCACAGAGATAAATATTATAAAGCAATATGTAAATTAAATTTACATATTGGCACTGTAAGACCTGGCTTGGCGCTGTGGGTTAATCCATTGGACTGCAGTGTTATTTGAACCACAAGACTGGCTGTTCAAGTTCACCAGCCGCTCCTTGGAAACCCTATATGGGTTGCTATGGGTCGGAACCAAACACGACAGCAGTTAACAACAACAACAACTGTAACACCAGCACGGGACTGAGAACTACAAGGACAGTAGTTCAAACATACTAGCTGCTCCTCTGAAACACTACAGAGTCAGAACCAAGGGACTTAGCAACAACAAATGTAATTAATTGATAAATGCTCACAACACTAAAAAAGAACGTTTATTAGAATGAAATTGATTGAAAGGGATAAAGAGATGGAGACAACACAAAGACTTTTTCAGCTGTGGCTACTGTAAAACGTATCTTCCTAGGGCTTAGGGTTGTTTTCGGAACTACCTTAAGAATAAGGGACATGTTCTCTGTAGGGAAGTCCCAAGGAGTGGGAGAGCTCTTTTTCCTGTGGGTCTTACTATACAGCCATCTGTGCCTTTAAGAGGGCAGATTCCTAACAGACTCTGCTGTATGCACTGAGTGTCTTTTAGTAATAAGTTGTCACAAATATCTTTTAGCACACTATTTTCCTTATAAGCACTCTGTTTTTCCAATGCACCTTGTCCTACAATGTAATGTAATCATCTAGTCTTATTGGCACTTAAAGACTCTGATGTCCTCTCCAGATGCAAAGGTCATTCCAAACCAGAAATGATAGAAGTGAAAATAATAGATGTGTATTATTTTATTGCCATAATCAAGTTAGGAATGTACTGTATCATCTTAATTATGTTAACGAGTCCCCTATTCTTTGGGTCTTAATTGATAGGAAAGTGTTACTTCAAAATGCTCATGATTGGTGACCATCTGATGTTTTGCAAATGTCAATGTCCATTTGATTTCTATCACTCATATAAACATAATAATACAGAAGCTTGTTTGTTACATGCCATTGTCTTCTAAAGAGGGAAAATAAATAAATGCATTACTGATCTCAGGGATGTTAGCAGAGCCCCTTCCAACATTTCATTATCTTTAAAAAATAGAACCACATATCACTGTGTGGTGATACAAAGAAGTTTGATTTTTTTAAAGGAATAATACTGAAGAAATATTATATTACAAATGCAAACAGATTGAAGAAGCCAAGGTTTCTCAGTGTATATTGATAATATTAGATTATATTTCAGCATCCAGAGTAATAAGATTCAAGTTTCTAGGAAGGGAATGAAAAATTATACACCATTTTATTTGTTTATTATTCAAACTAGTTGGTGATTGATATCACTTTGAGAGAAGTAGGAGTAAGAAGAAACTTTCCAAAGACTGGAAACATAGGATACAGGGCTTTTAACCTTTAAACAACCTGAAAAGAATGTATGTAACAAATATGCAAATATACAAGAGTTGATCTTGCCTATGATGGGGGAAATGAGCAATTACCTTGTCTTTAATATACATGGTCAGTTATGGCATTTATCCGAATTTTCTATACCAATACAACATGTGACTTAACATTTCTAATGATAATAACTTACAAATGCCCAGGTAGATCTTATGTAGGTTTGTTTGTGAGAAAAATTGAATATAATTTGATTTCTACAGAAGTGAATACTGAGTACTAGTTCTCATTGCTTGCAATGAATTTCCACTTAATTTTTTTTTTTTTTTTTAATAGAGCCAGCCTGCAGCACCAGCGATAAGGGAGATATGCTGATATGCTAATGAAGCCAAATCATTTTTTGTGTGAGGTTCCAAACAAGGTTCATCCTATTTCCTCCTCTCTCTAATCTCATCCCCATCCACTTGTCTCCTACTCATCATAGATATGTTTCCACTTTTGCCTAAACTGTTAAGGTCTGAGAGTGATTAGAAAGCCAATCATCAGTGCCTTTTTCTTATCCTGCCTTAGAATACCCCTGGCCATACATTTTCTTGAATTCACTTTTTTAGAAATAGAGATAACTCTCTGAAAAGAATGGAAAACCTCCACAAGGCAAAGAAGGAGAAGATAAAACGTTTACTTTTGAGAGAACAGCAGGGAAAAACACTCTCCCATTCATCTGGAAAAAATATGCACAAGTCAGGTTATCAACCTCAGTATGGAGCAGTTTCCCCTAAGAGATATCCTCTTCAAAAGTTAATAAATGATGAAGCAAATAGCATTAAACATTATCTCCACACAAAATGTTCTACGTAATAAAAAACAGCACATGGAATCACCAAGATTTTTAAAAATACATACTTTGGCTTCTGGCTATGATAAAGTAGCTTGTATTAGACCAAATATGCGACTAAAACAACAATAAAAACTGTCCATTTGAAGGCAACCTAGAGCGAAGAAGTCTCCTAGAACTTGAGAAGTCAAGAGCCAGAAAGGGAAGAAAATGCAATTAAATGAGTCCCCAATTCTCTCCTAACATTTCTCTCAAGGCAGTTGTTGATTTATAATGTGCAAGAAGAGAGCGTCACAATCCATGCATATATCAGATGCTCAGAGGCTAGAAAGTCAGCTAGATTTACAGTAATCTCATGTTGACAAGAAGACACAAATAGAACTCAGGGCTTAACAAGAACTTCTTAGTAAATAGGAGACCAACCCTCAAAGACAGCCTCAGCTCATCCCATTTCAATCACAAGGTGATATCCTCCTATTCTAACAACTGGCTTTAAGAAATAGCATTGTATTTTAACACAAAGTGCGAGTTATACAGGTTTTACAAGTCACTCAGCACCTCACACTTTTACTTCCTAGGCATGCTACACATGTGGGGATCTAGTGCTGCTATAACAAATACCATAAGTGGGCACTTTTAACAAATAGAAACTTATTCTCTTACAGTTTGGGAGGCTAAAAGTCCAAATTTAGAGTGCCTGCTTTGAGGAAAGCTCCTTTGCTGTCTCCCAGCATCTGTAAGTCCATCATTCCTTCTGTCTTTCCCTTGATCTGGGAGCTTCACAATTCCAAAGGACATACTCCACTCCTGGCTCTTCTTTCTTGGTGGCAATACCAAGAAGGTCCCCCATCTCTTTTTGCTCATGTTTCTCTTCTTTTGTATTGCCAAAGAGATTGACTCAAAATACAACCTAGTCCCCTAGATCATATCCAACCTCATTAACATCACTGTGGTGGTGTGCTGTGGAGTTGGTTCCAACTCATAGAGACCTAGTACAGGGTTTCCGAGGCTGTAAATCTTTACAGGAACAGAAAGCCTCATCTTTCTCCCGCAGAATGGCTGGTAGTTTCAAACTGCTGAGCTTGAGGTTAGCAGCTGGACTCATAACCACTACACTACCAGAGCTCCTTCATTAACATCATAGAAGTGAGGATTTCCAACACATAGGATAATTACATCACACCAGAGCTAATGATATCAGATCACATCATGGGGCTGATTGCATCATATTAGATCTCATCATGGAGATAACAACTACATCTATTAAAACCACTGAGAATTCTGTCCTGCTCAAGCTGACACAAAACCTTCACTAGCACATTGCTACATGTGAAAAAATATGGTTTATCCCATCTGGGGAATGCAAACACCATAGACAGCCTCTAACATTTTTCCTATATAATGCATGCTATAATTACTCTTAATGACCCAGTATAATTTCAAAGCAACCAACAATAATAGATTAAGAGATTATTTTACAACCAAAAAGACAGAATCCAGAAGACAATGGAATAACATTTTTATGTTGTTGTTGTTGTTGTTGTTGTTAAGTGTCATAGAGTCTATTCCAAACCACAGTGACCTTGTATAGAACTTAAACCACTGACGTTGTGGTTCAAACGATTTAGCAGTCTGGCGCATTAACCCACAGTGCCACACCAGGACTCCCTTACACAAAGATAAAGGGGAAATATAAATATTTAAAGAAACATGAACAGATATTAGCTGCTGACAAAAATCATACTAAAAGAAACACCAAAACAGAGTTCCTCAGATGGAAATTCTGTATATGCACACCTTTAAATATAGTCCTTCTGATCTCAGACAGATACATACAAATAGCAGACAGAGTTAAAAGTACCAGAATATAAATATGTGATAAATCTGAAAGTCTGCTGGCAAAAAGAATAATATTCATAGTTTAGCTTGCCTTATAATTTTCCTTTCTTATAATAGTCTTGTCAATATGTTGGTTGGTTGTGTGTTGTGGAGTCAATTCCAACTCATAACCACCCTGAATAGGGTTTCTGAAGCTTTAAACCTTTATGGAAGCCAAAAGCTTCATCTTCTATGGTATTCTTTATTGATGTCCAACTTGCACATTCATTTGAGGCTATTGAAAATACTATGGCTTGAGTCAGGTGCACCTTAGACCTCAAACTGCTATCATTGTTCTTGAACCCTTAAAAGAGGTCTTGTGCATCAGATTTGCCTAATGCAATATGTCATTTAATTTCTTAGCTGTTGATTGCATGCATGTTGATTGTGGATCCAAGCTGACTGAAGTCTTTGACAACTTCCATCCTTTCTCCATATATATGTATGTTGATTATTGGTCCACTGGTAAAGATTTTTGTTTTCTTTACATTAAGGCACAACCCACACCAAAGACTGTGGTCTTTGATCTTCATTAGTAAGTATTTTAAATCCTCTTCTCTTTCAGCAAGTAAGTTTGTGTCACCTGCATACTTAGGTTGTTAATGAGTCTTCCTCCGATCTTGATACCATGCTCTTCTTCATATAATCCAGCTTCTCAGATTATTTGTTCATCATGTTGTTGTTGTTAAGTACCATTGAATCAGTTCCAACTCTTAGCTACCCTGTATACAGTTTCCAAGGAGCAGCTGGGTGGGTTTGCACTGCCAACTTTATGGTTCACAATCTATTGCTGATTCTACAATGCCCATATATTGAGTAAGTATGGTGAAAGATCACAACCCCGTATCCTTTCTATATAGAATGTACAGTTCAGTGACAGGCATATATTTATATTAGTTTTTCTTTTCCCTATCTCTTTCTTTTCTTTTTTTTCATTTTCATTATCTGATGATTCCACCTCACAGTGACTCTGTAGGACAGAAAAAAAATTCCCTACAGCCAGTAATATTTATGGAAGCTGATTCCACATCTTTATTCGGTGACTGACTGGTGGGTTTAAAGCACTGACCTTTTAGTTACCCATAAAGCACTTTTCCACTGTACCACTAGGGCTCAAAGTACAATGAGTGTTGGGAATATGGACAATCAAGACTTTTAGTACAGATGAATGAACCACATGGAGTACCAGTGTGGTGCTGTAGGATTAGCACTGGACTGTTAACCAACAGGGTGGTGATTCAAACCTACCAACTGCTCCTCAGAAACCCTATACTCATAGGTTAAGTGCTGTCGAGTTAAGGGCTGCCGAGTCGGTTCCGATCCATAGCGACCCTGTACAGGGTTTCCGAGGGTGTAAATCTTTACGGGAGTAGAAAGCCTCATCTTTCTCCCGCGGAGCGGCTGGTAGTTTTGAACCGCTGACCTTAAGGGTAGCTATGAATTAAAACCAACTCAGTGGTACTTAACAACAACAGTAAAGTGGGCACTGCAAAACACAGCCTCCACTACCCGAGACCAGAACTAGATGGTGCCCAGTTACCATAACTGACAGAAAAGAAAGAAAGAAAGAAAAAAAATGTAGAAGAAAATTCAAAACCATAAAAAATACCAGACTTAGTGGTCTGTTAGAAATTGAATCCCTGAGACTGTCAGTCTTAAAACTCAACCCACCCCATCTGATCTTTTTGCAGGAAAACAGTGAACAGGTCTGTTTTACATATAGAATATGCAAGTAATGACTCTCGGTACCATCAAGTATGAAAGACCTAAAGGGCAGCATTTGTCCAAAGCCAAGTTCAGAAGGCAGGAAGGGGCAGGACAGAAGGATGAATGGAAACAGGGACCCCAGAGAAGGAGTACGAGGAGTGCTCCTACATTGTGGGGATTATAAACAATGTCATAAAACAAAATGTGTATGAACTGTTGAATAGAAAACCGATTTGTTCTGTAAACTTTCACCCAAACTACAATATAAAGTAAATAAATTTTCATGCAGCAAGTAGAAATATTAAAATGAGAAATATTAAATAAATAAAAAAATGTTTTTAAAGACTTTAGTAGTCCGTTGCCTTTGTTCTGAAGCAGCTGTTATTGTTAAGTGTCATCAACTTGGTTCCGAAGACTCATAGAGATCCTCTATAAGGGTTTCAAGGAGTGACTAGTGGGTTTGAACTGCCAACATTTGTGGTTGGCAACACAATGCCTATCCTACACCAGGACTCTTCTAGGTGGCTTCAAACAACCAACCTTTCACCAACATGTCAACCACTTAAATGTTCACTTCACCTGGTGCTTCGCTTCTGAAAGGTCACAGCCTTGACAACCCTCTGGAGCTTGTCTACTCTGCACACAGGAGGTTACCAAGAGTTGGAATTTACTCAGTGGCAACTAACAACAAGTCATTCTTTGTAGTCTTTAGAATCGTAATTACTATGATGTGCTGTTCTTTCTATAAGGAGTTCTGGTAATGCTGTGGTTACACTCATGGCTGATAACCTAAAGGTCAAGGTTCACACCTACCAGCAGCTCCACAGGAAAAATGACTTAACAACCTGTTCCTATAAAGATTGTTGTTGTTGTTAAGTGTTGTCATTTTGATTCTGACTCATGGGAACTTCATATATGGTGTCCAAGAAGCAACTGATGGGTTTCAACTGCCAGCCTTTTGGTTAGCAGTCCAGTGATTATCCTACAGAGCCACACCTGAGGATTGTTGTTGTTGTTAAGTGCCAACAAGTGGGTTCTGACTCATGGCAAGCCCATATTGGGTTTCCAAAGAGTTACTTATGAGTTTGAACCATTACAGTTTGGGTTCAAATGGAACTTGAGGTTGAATGATTATCCTTCAGCCCAACACTGGGACTCCAACACCTAAGGACTATAGCCTAGAAAACCCTATGGGGGAAGTTCTACTCAGTTACACAAGGCCACTATGAGCCAGAAAAAAACTTAATGGCACACAGCAACCACATTCTTTTTTTATAGAGTCAATTCTACATGTGGACTCCTGGTGTGGCTCTATAGGATAAGCATTGAACTGCGAACTGCCAGGTGAGCAGTTCAAACCCATCATTTGTTCCTCAGAAACCCGCTTAGCAACAACAACAATTCTACATGTACCTATAGTCATGTCTGATGAGTAATTATGAAAAATCACTAAGTGAAGAAGTAGGCTTAATTGGTTTCTCTTCTCATAGAACTTTTTGCATAGCTCAAACTTGAACTTGAACCTCTCTAAACTGATCTACTATGCAAGTAGGGAAAAAGAGGAGAGCAGAGAGTGAGAGGAAAAAAGAAGAAAGAGTTTCAAAACAAAACAGTACAGAATTTTGCATTCACTCACATTAGGGTCCCTGGATTAATTCTCCACAGAGATGAACAGGATATCATTTCCCTGGCATTTCTTTTCCCTTTAAAACTCAAGACCTTATAGCCGCCCCCCCCCCCATGTGAAATCTTAGTGTAAGTTATTCGAAGCACCTGATTTGTTTAGATTAGTTGGACAATTGATTATGTTGTTGACTTAAACAGCCAATTAGCTGATTAGATTTTTGTACCATAAAATTCTCTTGCATCCAAGCTGGCAAGCTTGCACAGGTGGTGTGTGCATCTGGTTTTTGACTGCTTGGCATGACTCTCATTTTCTATGTAAGATTAAGTATGTGTAGGATATTATGTATAATGACATCACATCTAGGCCACAACAACTGGGGACACTGACTCGAGGTAATAGAGAATACTGTTTATATTTCATTCCAACAGCTTGTTGCAAATTACATGATTTTTTTTTACATTTCATGTATGAAAACTTTTTGAATTTATCACTTTCTTTGACATGGATACATTTTTCACTAAGCTATATTTGGAATGAATATGACTGTAAACTTTAAGAAAGTAATTTTGTGGTTTTCAATATATTACCATAAAATTAAATTGGGGTCTTTTTATATTACATATATCATTAAATAATTTCATGTAAATTCGTTTTAGTTGTGCAATCTGTTTGGCAATAAAGATCGTCCAGTGTGCTATGGGTCTAAAACAGAGGCATCCTGGTGTCTCTGTGGGCTAAGTGCTGGGCTGTAAACTGAAAAGTCATCAGTTTGAATCCACCCACTTCTCTATGGGAGAAAGACAAGCCAATCTACTTTTGTAATGTTTTACAGCCTCAGAAACTCTATGGAGTAGTTCTGCTTTGTCCATAGTGTTTCTATGAGTCCAAATTGACTCGATGAGAGTGACTTTATTTTTTGGGGTCATTTTATAAGTCTAAAATCTCAAGTATTTCACACTAGCTGCCTGGATTAGACATGGAGTCTAGAAATAATAATTATTGAACTCTATATTTGCACATTTATTTTTCCTCATAAAAGAGGAAAGGAAACTTCTAATTATTCAGGCATAGCTACGTAACTGTTTGCCTCTGTCATCAGAAGAGAAAATAATGATTTCAGCACCCATTACATGCTCTCTTCAAGTATTCAAAAGCTATATTCATTGTTGCTTGTTTTTTTTAATGTTTATAGAGAATTACTATGAAACAGGGGAGTGCTGTGGCTCCATGTGATAAGCACTGGACTTTGAACCACAAGGTCCATGAGAGAAAGATGAGTCTTTCTGCTCCCACTAAGATTTATAAAGCCTTGGAAATGCTATATACGAAATTCTATATAGTCGGAATCAACTTGAAGGCACTTACCAACAGCAACTATGAACCAGCTACTAATGTCAGGACTGGTGGTGATCCACTGATGAGTCGGGCAGATAATGTCCCTGTCATTTTGGAGCTTACACGCTAGTGAGGCAAAAAACAAAGAAAGAAATTAAAATAAAATAAGCAAATTAATGTAAATATGATTTTAGACTGTTGATAAATATTGTATCTTTTTTTAGTTGAAGAAGTATATAAAGTATGTAATCAAATGACATACTGCATTAGGCAAATCTGCTGCACAAGACTTTTTTAAAGTGTTGAAGAACAAAGATGTCTGTCAGTTTGAGAACTAAGGTGCACCTGACCCAAGTCATGGTATTTTCAATAACCTCATATACATGTGAAAGCTGGACAGTAAATAAGGAAGACCATGGAAGAACTGATGCACTTGAGTTATGGTGTTAGAGGAGAATATTAAAAGTATCATCGACTGTCAAAAGAATAAACAGATCTGTTTTGGAAGAAATACCGCCAGAGTGTTCCTTAGAAGCCAGGATGGCCAGACTTCATCTCTCATACTTTGGACATATTATTAGGAGGGACCAGTTGCTGGAGAAGGATATCATGTTTGGTAAGGTGGAGGGTCAGAGAAAAGAGGAAGACCCCCAATGAGATGAATTGGCACAGTAGCAGCGGTGATGGGCTCAGGCCTAGCATTGATTGCGAGGTTGGCCCAGAACTGGGAAGTGTTTTGTTCTGTTGTGCATAAGGTCGCTACGAGTTGGTATTGACTCAATGACACATAACAACAACATTGTAGTTGTAGGATAAGTACTGGATTGCTAACGACAAGGGCAGCAGTTCAAACTCACCAATCACTCTGAAAGAGAAAGATAAGGCTATTAGTCCTTGAAGATTAAAACCTTGGAAACCCCATACAAGGTCTCTATGAGGCAGAATCAGTTGAATTTGGCTTAATATTTAACACTGTTGGTTAGATGCTGGCCTACTTACTGCAAGGTTACCAACATCATCTCAAGAAAAAGATGAGGCTGCTTGCTCAGGGTCACTGTGAGTCAGAATCAACTAAATCACTGTGGGTTTGCTTTGGGTTGTAATTAGATATTTAAGAAGCCCTGGTGGTACATACAATGGGCTAAGCATTTGGCTTAACTGCAAGATTGGTGGTTCAAACCCAGCAGCCACTCCACAGGAGAAAGAGAAGAGTGCCTACTCCTATAAAGATTTATAGTCTTAGAAACCCTAAGGAGCAGTTCTACTTGGTCCTATAGAGTCATTGTGAGCCAGAATTGACTTAATGGCACTTGTTGTTGTTATGTGCCATCAAACTGGTTTCAACTCATAGCAACCCTGGAAAAGAGTTTTGAGGTGCAACTAGTGGGTTTGAACTGCCGATCTGTGGTTCACAGTCCAATGCTAATCCGACAGCACCACACCAGGAGTCCTAATGGTAGTAGGTTATTAGATGTTTACCACTATCTCTTACAGACATTAAAGATTTGTTTTCTGTGCCATTTTGCTAAGTGCCGTCAAGTCAGTTCCAACTCATAGCAATTCTG